>NC_041388.1:119480817-119497358 GCF_002162155.2 Triticum dicoccoides | reverse complement strand
AGTAGATGTAGCTCCGCCATTGTGGGGCAAGGTCATGACCTCCCCTCACCCTTGCAAGCAGTGGCGGCACCATAACTGCATCACGCCTCGGGCAACCCCAGGCACCTTCAAGCAATGTAGCCACAGTTCACTATACCTACAATCAATGAAGAAATCAACATTCACGCCCCAAGCAGCGGCCCAGGCTGCCTGGGGCCTGTCTCCGCTGCTGCTTGCAAGAGATGATTTGTGGGGAATCGAGCTGTCAAGAGAGGCTTGACAATGATAAGACTTGTTGGAACCATCGCTCACACGAGCCCTCGCGAAAAAAATATAGGAAGCTATTGCTTTCTCGATTTTTGTCACTAGAACCACTCTCAGAAGAAGGAAAAGAAAGACACATAAACCGCAATCAAATTATTAGACCTAGCTTGGTTATCTGGTTGGATCACAGCACATATGGAATTTGTTTTTTGCAAAAATGTGATCAAAAATGGAAATATAACTGTTGGGGATCGTAGCAGAAATTTAAAATTTTCTAGGCATCACCAAGATCAATCTATGGAGTCATCTAGCAACGAGAGGGAGAGGAGTGCATCTACATACCCTTGTAGATCGCGAGCGGAAGCGTTCAAGAGAGCGGGGTTGATGGAGTCGTACTCGTCGTGATCCAAATCACCGATGATCCTAGCGCCGAACGGACGGCACCTCCACGTTCAACACACGTACGGAGCGGAGACGTCTCCCGCGCCTTGATCTAGCAAGGAGGAGGGAGAGGTTGAGGAAGAGAGCTCCAACAGCAGCACGATGGCGTGGTGGTGATGGAGCGGCAGTACTCCGGCAGGGCTTCGCCAAGCTCTTAACGGAGGAGGAGAGGTGTTGGGGAGGGGAGGGGCTGCGCCTTTGATGTGGTGTGCAGCCCTCCCCTTGCCCCTCTATTTATAGGGGAAGGAGGAAGGGGGGCGGCCCCCTCTAGATGAGATCTAGAGGGGGGGGGCAAGGGGAGGGGGCTTGCCCCCCAAGCAAGGGGGCGCCCCCTCTAGGGTTCCCCCCCCAACCCTAGGCGCATGGGCCCAAAGGGGGGATGCGCCCAGCCCTCCAAGGGCTGGTTCCCTTTCCTCTATGACCCATGAGGCCCTCCGAGAGAGGTGGCCCCTCCCGGTGGACTCCCGGAACCCCTCCGGTGGCCCCAGTATAATATCGATATGCCCCCGAACTTTTCCGGTGACCGTATGACAACTTCCCATATATAAATCTTCACCTCCGGACCATTCTGGAACTCCTCGTGACGTCCGGGATCTCATCCGGGACTCCGAACAACATTCGTTAATCACATACAAGTCTTCCTAATAACCCTAGCGTCATCGAACCTTAAGTGTGTAGACCCTACAGGTTCGGGAACCATGCAGACATGACCGAGACAACTCTCCGGCCAATAACCAACAGCGGGATTTGGATACCCATGTTGGCCCCCACATGTTCCATGATGATCTCATCGGATGAAGTGAACCATGATGTCAAGGATTCAAGCAATCCCGTATACAATTCCCTTTGTCAATCGGTGCGTTACTTGCCCGAGATTCGATCGTCGGTATCCCAATACCTCGTTCAATCTCGTTACCGGCAAGTCACTTTACTCGTTCCACAACACATCATCCCGTGACCAACCCTTAGTCACATTGAGCTCATTACGATGATGTCTTACAGAGTGGGCCCAGAGTGATACCTCTCCGTCATACGGAGTGACAAATCCCAGTCTCGATTCGTACCAACCCAACAGACACTTTTGGAGATACCCGTAGTGCACCTTTATAGTCACCCAGTTACGTTGTGACGTTTGGCACACCCAAAGTATTCCTACAGTATCCGGGAGTTGCACAATCTCATGGTCTAAGGAAAAGATACTTGACATTAGAAAAGCTTTAGCAGACGAACTACACGATCTTGCGCTATGCTTAGGATTGGGTCTTGTCCATCACATCATTCTCCTAATGATGTGATCCCGTTATCAATGACATCCAATGTCCATGGTCAGGAAACCGTAACCATCTATTGATCAACGAGCTAGTCAACTAGAGGCTCACTAGGGACATGTTGTGGTCTATGTATTCACACATGTATTACAATTTCCGGATAACACAATTATAGCATGAACAATAGACAATTATCATGAACAAGGAAATATAATAATAACCATTTTATTATTGCCTCTAGGGCATATTTCCAACAATCTCCCACTTGCACTAGAGTCAATAATCTAGTTACATTGTGATGAATCGAACACCCATAGAGTTCTGGTGTTGATCATGTTTTGCTCAAGGAAGAGGTTTAGTCAGCGGATCTGCAACATTCAGGTCCGTATGCACTTTACAAATATCTATGTCTCCATTTTGAACATTTTCACGAATGGAGTTGAAGCGACGCTTGATATGCCTGGTCTTCTTGTGAAACCTGGGCTCCTTGGCAAGGGCAATAGCTCCAGTGTTGTCACATAAGAGAGTCATCGGGCCCGACACATTGGGAATAACTCCTAGGTCGGTAATGAACTCCTTCACCCAGATTGCTTCTTGTGCTGCCTCCGAGGCTGCCATGTACTCCGCTTCACATGTAGATGCCGCCACGACACTTTGCTTGCAACTATACCAGCTGACTGCCCCACCGTTCAAAATATACACGTATCCGGTTTGTGACTTGGAGTCATCCAGATCTGTGTCGAAACTGGCATCGATGTAACCCTTTACGACGAGCTCTTCGTCACCTCCATAAACGAGAAACATATCCTTAGTCCTTTTCAGGTACTTTAGGATATTCTTGACCGCTGTCCAGTGTTCCATGCCGGGATTACTTTGGTACCTTCCTACCAAACTCACGACAAGGTTTACATCAAGTTTGGTACACAACATGGCATACATAATAGACCCTATGGCCGAGGCATAGGGGACGACACTCATCTTTTCTCTATCTTCTGTCGTAATTGGGCATTGAGCCGTGCTCAATCTCATACCTTGCAATACAGGCAAGAACCCCTTCTTGGACTGATCCATATTGAACTTCTTAAATATCTTGTCAAGGTATGTACTTTGTGAAAGACCAATGAGGCGTCTCGATCTATCTCTATAGATCTTGATGCCTAATATATAAGCAGCTTCTCCGAGGTCCTTCATTGAAAAACACTTGTTCAAGTAGGCCTTTATGCTTTCCAAGAATTTTATATTATTTCCCATCAATAATATGTCATCCACATATAATATGAGAAATGCTACAGAGCTCCCACTCACTTTCTTGTAAACACAGGATTCTCCATAAGTCTGCGTAAACCCAAACGCTTTGATCATCTCATCAAATCGAATGTTCCAACTCCGAGAGGCTTGCACCAGCCCATAGATTGAGCGTTGGAGCTTGCACACCTTGTCAGCATTCTTAGGATCGACAAAACCTTCCGGCTGCATCATATACAATTCTTCCTTAAGGAAACCATTAAGGAATGCCGTTTTGACGTCCATTTTCCATATCTCATAATCATACAATGCGACAATTGCTAACATGATTCGGACGGACTTCAGCTTCGCTATGGGTGAGAAAGTCTCATCGTAGTCAACCCGATAACCCTTAGCGACAAGCCGAGCCATATAGATGGTCACATTACCATCCGCGTTTGTCTTCTTCTTAAAGATCCATTTATTTTCTATGGCTTGCCGATCATCGAGCAAATCAGTCAAAGTCCATACTTCGTTTTCATACATGGATCCTATCTCGCATTTCATGGCTTCCAGCCATTTGTCAGAATCTGGGCCCGCCATCGCTTCTTCATAGTTCGAAGGTTCATCATTGTCTAACAACATGATTTCCAGGACAGGGTTGCCGTACCACTCTAGTGCGGAACGTGTCCTTGTGGACCTACGAAGTTCAGAAGCAACTTGATCTGAAGTTTCATGATCATCATCATTAACTTCCTCTCTAGTCGGTGCAGGCACCCCAGAAACATTTTCTTGAGCTGCGCCACTCTCCGGTTCAAGAGGCAATACTTGAAGGAAATATGCCCTAGAGGCAATAATAAAGTTATTATTTATTTCCTTATATCATGATAAATGTTTATTATTCATGCTAGAATTGTATTAACCGGAAACATAATACATGTGTGAATACATAGACAAACAGAGTCTCACTAGTATGCCTCTACTTGACTAGCTCGTTAATCAAAGATGGTTATGTTTCCTAACCATGGGCAAAGAGTTGTTATTTGATTAATGGGATCACATCATTAGATGAATGATCTGATTGACATGACCCATTCCATTAGCTTAGCACCCGATCGTTTAGTATGTTGCTATTGCTTTCTTCATGACTTATACATGTTCCTATGACTATGAGATTATGCAACTCCCGTTCGCCGGAGGAACACTTTGTGTGCTACCAAACGTCACAACGTAACTGGGTGATTATAAAGGTGCTCTACAGGTGTCTCCAAAGGTACATGTTGGGTTGGCGTATTTCGAGATTAGGATTTGTCACTCCGATTATCGGAGAGGTATCTCTGGGCCCTCTCGGTAATGCACATCACATAAGCCTTGCAAGCATTGCAACTAATGAGTTAGTTGTGAGATGATGCATTACGGAACGAGTAAAGAGACTTGCCAGTAACGAGATTGAACTAGGTATTGAGATACCGACGATCGAATCTCGGGCAAGTAACATACCGATGACAAAGGGAACAACGTACGTTGTTATGCGGTCTGACCGATAAAAGATCTTCATAGAATATGTAGGAGCCAATATGAGCATCCAGGTTTTGCTATTGGTTATTGACCGGAGACGTGTCTCGGTCATGTCTACATTGGTCTCGAACCCGTAGGGTCCGCACGCTTAAGGTTTCGATGACAGTTATATTATGAGTTTATGAGTTTTGATGTATCGAAGTTTGTTCGGAGTCCTGGATGTGATCAAGGACATGACGAGGAGTCTCGAAATGGTCGAGACATAAAGATTGATATATTGGAAGCCTATATTTGGATATCGGAAGTGTTCCGGGTGAAATCGGGATTTTACCGGAGTACCGGGAGGTTACTGGAAACCCTCGGGAGGTATATGGGCCTTAGTGGGCTTTAGTGGAAGAGAGGAGAGGTGGCCAGGGCTGGGCCGCGCGCCCCTCCCCCCTAGTCCGAATAGGACAAGGAGTGGGGGGTGGCGCCCCCCCTTCCTTCTCTCTCTCCTCTTCCCCCCTCCCGAATCCTATTCCAACTAGGAAAGGGGGGGGGGAATCCTACTCCCGGTGGGAGTAGGACTCCTCCTGGTGCGCCAACCTCTTGGCCGGCCGCACCCCCCTTGATCCTTTATATACGGGGGCAGGGAGCACCCCTAGAGACACAAGTTGATCCACGTGATCATATTCTTAGCCGTGTGCGGTGCCCCCTTCCACCGCAGTCCTCGATAATATTGTAGCGGTGCTTAGGCGAAGCCCTGCGACGGTAGTACATCAAGATCGTCACCACGCCGTCGTGCTGACGGAACTCTTCCCCGACACTTTGCTAGATCAGAGTCCGGGGATCGTCATCGAGCTGAACGTGTGCTAGAACTCGGAGGTGCCGTAGTTTCGGTGCTTGATCGGTCGGGCCGTGAAGACGTACGACTACATCAACCGCGTTGTGCTAACGCTTCCGCTGTCGGTCTACAAGGATACGTAGATCACATTCTCCCCTCTCGTTGCTATACATCACCATGATCTTGCGTGTGCGTAGGAAAATTTTGAAATTACTACCTTCCCCAACAGTGGCATCCGAGCCTAGGTTTTATGTGTTGATGTTATATGCACGAGTAGAACACAAGTGAGTTGTGGGCGATATAAGTCATACTACTTACCAGCATGTCATACTTTGGTTCGGCGGTATTGTTGGACGAAGCGGCCCGGACCGACATTACGCGTACGCTTACGCGAGACCGGTTCTCCCGACGTTCTTTGCACAAAGGTGGCTAGCGGGTGACAGTTTCTCCAACTTTAGTTGAACCGAGTGTGGCTACGCCCGGTCCTTGCGAAGGTTAAAACAGCACCAACTTGACAAACTATCGTGGTGGTTTTGTCGCGTAGGTAAGATTGGTTCTTGCTTAAGCCCGTAGCAGCCACGTAAAACTTGCAACAACAAAGTAGAGGACGTCTAACTTGTTTTTGCAGGGCATGTTGTGATGTGATATGGTCAAGACATGATGCTAAATTTTATTATATGAGATGATCATGTTTTGTAACCGAGTTATCGGCAACTGGTAGGAGCCATATGGTTGTCGCTTTATTGTATGCAATGCAATCGCGCTGTAATGCTTTACTTTATCACTAAGCGGTAGCGATAGTCGTGGAAGCATAAGATTGGCGAGACGACAACGATGCTACGATGGAGATCAAGCTGTCGCGCCGGTGACGATGGTGATCACGACGGTGCTTCGAAGATGGAGATCACAAGCACAAGATGATGATGGCCATATCATATCACTTATATTGATTGCATGTGATGTTTATCTTTTATGCATCTTATCTTGCTTTGATTGACGGTAGCATTATAAGATGATCTCTCACTAATTATCAAGAAGTGTTCTCCCTGAGTATGCACCGTTGCGAAAGTTCTTCGTGCTGAGACACCACGTGATGATCGGGTGTGATAGGCTCTACATTCAAATACAACGGGTGCAAAACAGTTGCACACACGGAATACTCAGGTTATACTTGACGAGCCAAGCATATACAGATATGGCCTCGGAACACGGAGACCGAAAGGACGAGCGTGAATCATATAGTAGATATGATCAACATAGTGATGTTCACCAATGAAACTACTCCATCTCACGTGATGATCGGACATGGTTTTAGTTGATTTGGATCACGTAATCACTTAGAGGATTAGAGGGATGTCTATCTAAGTGGGAGTTCTTTAAGTAATATGATTAATTGAACCTAAATTTATCATGAACTTAGTACCTGATAGTATCTTGCTTATTTATGTTTGATTGTAGATAGATGGCCCGTGCTGTTGTTTCGTTGAATTTTAATGCGTTCCTTGAGAAAGCAAAGTTGAAAGATGATGGTAGCAATTACACGGACTGGGTCCGTAACTTGAGGATTATCCTCATTGCTGCATAGAAGAATTACGTCCTGGAAGCACCGCTGGGTGCCAGGCCTGCTGCTGGAGCAACACCAGATGTTATGAACGTTTGGCAGAGCAAAGCTGATGACTACTCGATAGTTCAGTGTGCCATGCTTTACGGCTTAGAATCGGGACTTCAACGACGCGTTGAATGTCATGGAGCATATGAGATGTTCCAGGAGTTGAAGTTAATATTTCAAGCAAATGCCCGGATTGAGAGATATGAAGTCTCCAATAAGTTCTATAGCTGCAAGATGGAGGAGAACAGTTCTGTCAGTGAGCATATACTCAAAATGTCTGGGTATAATAATCACTTGATTCAATTGGGAGTTAATATTCCAGATGATTGCGTCATTGACAGAATTCTCCAATCACCGCCACCAAGCTACAAGAGCTTCGTGATGAACTATAATATGCAAGGGATGAATAAGACTATTCCCGAGCTCTTCGCAATGCTGAAAGCTACGGAGGTAGAAATCAAGAAGGAGCATCAAGTGTTGATGGTCAACAAGACCACTAGTTTCAAGAAAAAGGGCAAAAAAGAAGAAGGGGAACTTCAAAAAGAACAGCAAGCAAGTTGCTCAAGAGAAGAAACCCAAACCTGGACCTAAGCCTGAAACTGAGTGCTTCTACTGCAAGCAGACTGGTCACTGGAAGCACAACTGCCCCAAGTATTTGGCGGATAAGAAGGATGGCAAGGTGAACAAAGGTATATGTGATATACATGTTATTGATGTGTACCTTACTAACGCTCGCAGTAGCACCTGGGTATTTGATACTGGTTCTGTTGCTAATATTTGCAACTCGAAACAGGGACTACGGATTAAGCGAAGATTGGCTAAGGACGAGGTGACGATGCACGTGGGAAATGGTTCCAAAGTCGATGTGATCGCAGTCGGCACGCTACCTCTACATCTACCTTCGGGATTAGTATTAGACCTAAGTAATTGTTATTTGGTGCCAGCGTTAAGCATGAACATTATATCTGGATCTTGTTTGATGCGAGACGGTTATTCATTTAAATCAGAGAATAATGGTTGTTCTATTTACATGAGTAATATCTTTTATGGTCATGCACCCTTAAGGAGTGGTCTATTCTTATTAAATCTCGATAGTAGTGACACACATATTCATAGTGTTGAAGCCAAAAGATGCAGAGTTGATAATGATAGTGCAACTTATTTGTGGCACTGCCGTTTGGGTCATATCGGTATAAAGCGCATGAAGAAACTCCATACTGATGGGCTTTTGGAACCACTTGATTATGAATCACTTGGTACTTGCGAACCGTGCCTTATGGGTAAGATGACAAAAACACCGTTCTCCGGTACTATGGAGAGAGCAACAGATTTGTTGGAAATCATACATACAGATGTATGTGGTCCGATGAATGTTGAGGCTCGTGGCGGATATCGTTATTTTCTCACCTTCACAGATGACTTAAGAAGATATGTGTATATCTACTTAATGAAACACAAGTCTGAAACGTTTGAAAAGTTCAAAGAATTTCAGAGTGAAGTTGAAAATCATCGTAACAAGAAAATAAAATTCCTACGATCTGATCATGGAGGAGAATATTTGAGTTACGAGTTTGGTGTACATTTGAAACAATGTGGAATAGTTTCGCAACTCACGCCACCCGGAACACCACAACGTAATGGTGTGTCCGAACGTCGTAATCGTACTTTACTAGATATGGTGCGATCTATGATGTCTCTTACTAATTTACCGCTATCGTTTTGGGGATACGCTCTAGAGACGGCCGCATTCACGTTAAATAGGGCACCATCAAAATCCGTTGAGATGACGCCTTATGAACTGTGGTTTGGCAAGAAACCAAAGTTGTAGTTTCTGAAAGTTTGGGGCTGCGATGCTTATGTGAAAAAGCTTCAACCTGATAAGCTCGAACCCAAATCAGAGAAATGTGTCTTCATAGGATATCCAAAGGAAACTATTGGATACACCTTCTATCACAGATCCGAAGGCAAGACTTTTGTTGCTAAATTCGGAAACTTCCTGGAGAAGGAGTTTCTCTCGAAAGAAGTGAGTGGGAGGAAAGTAGAACTTGACGAGGTAACTGTACGTACTCCCTTATTGGAAAGTAGTACATCACAGAAACCTGTTTCTGTGACACCTACACCAATTAGTGAGGAAGCTAATGATAATGATCATGAAACTTCAGAACAAGATACTACTGAACCTCGTAGATCAACCAGAGTGAGATCCGCGCCAGAGTGGTACGGTAATCCTGTTCTGGAAGTCATGCTACTAGATCATGATGAACCTACGAACTATGAAGAGGCGATGGTGAGCCCAGATTCCGCAAAATGGCTTGAAGCCATGAAATCTGAGATGGGATCCATGTATGAGAACAAAGTATGGACTTTGGTTGACTTGCCCAATGATCGGCAATCAATTGAGAATAAATGGATCTTCAAGAAGAAGACTGACGCTAACGGTAATATTACTGTCTACAAAGCTCGACTTGTCGCAAAAGGTTTTCGGCAAGTTCAAGGGATTGACTACGATGAGTCCTTCTCACCCGTAGCGATGCTTAAGTCTGTCCGAATCATGTTAGCAATTGCCGCATTTTATGATTATGAAATTTGGCAGGTGGATGTCAAAACTGCATTCCTGAATGGATTTCTGGAAGAAGAGTTGTATATGATGCATCCAGAAGGTTTTGTCGATCCAAAGGGAGCTAACAAAGTGTGCAAGCTCCAGCGATCCATTTATGGACTGGTGCAAGCCTGTCGGAGTTGGAATAAACGCTTTGATAGTGTGATCAAAGCATTTGGTTTTATACAGACTTTTGGAGAAGCCTGTATCTACAAGAAAGTGAGTGGGAGCTCTGTAGCATTTCTGATATTATATGTGGATGACATATTACTAATTGGAAATGATATAGAATTTCTGGATAGCATAAAGGGATACTTGAATAAGAGTTTTTCAATGAAAGACCTCAGTGAAGCTGCTTACATATTAGGCATTAAGATCTATAGAGATAGATCAAGACGCTTAATTGGACTTTCACAAAGCACATACCTTGACAAAGTTTTGAAGAAGTTCAAAATGGATCAAGCAAAGAAAGGGTTCCTTCCTGTGTTACAAGGTGTGAAGTTGAGTAAGACTCAATGCCCGACCACTGCAGAAGATAGAGAGAAAATGAAAAATGTTCCCTATGCTTCAGCCATAGGCTCTATCATGTATGCAATGCTGTGTACCAGACCTGATGTGTGCCTTGCTATAAGTCTAGCAGGGAGGTACCAAAGTAATCCAGGAGTGGATCACTGGACAGCGGTCAAGAACATCCTGAAATACCTGAAAAGGACTAAGGATATGTTTCTCGTTTATGGAGGTGACAAAGAGCTCATCGTAAATGGTTACGTTGATGCGAGCTTTGACATCGATCCAGACGATTCTAAATCGCAAACCGGATATGTGTTTACATTAAACGATGGAGCTGTCAGTTGGTGCAGTTCTAAACAAAGCGTCGTGGCGGGATCTACGTGTGAAGCGGAATACATAGCTACTTCGGAAGCAGCAAATGAAGGAGTCTGGATGAAGGAGTTCATATCCGATCTAGGTGTCATACCTAGTGCATCGGGTCCAATGAAAATCTTTTGTGACAATACTGGTGCGATTGCCTTGGCAAAGGAATCCATATTTCACAAGAGAACCAAGCACATCAAGAGACGCTTCAATTCCATCCGGGATCTAGTCCAGGTGGGAGACATAGAGATTTGCAAGATACATACGGATCTGAATGTAGCAGACCCATTGACTAAGCCTCTTCCACGAGCAAAAGATGATCAACACCAAGGCTCCATGGGTGTTAGAATCATTACTGTATAATCCAGATTATTGACTCTAGTGCAAGTGGGAGACTGAAGGAAATATTCCCTAGAGGCAATAATAAAGTTATTATTTATTTCCTTATATCATGATAAATGTTTATTATTCATGCTAGAATTGTATTAACCGGAAACATAATACATGTGTGAATACATAGACAAACAGAGTCTCACTAGTATGCCTCTACTTGACTAGCTCGTTAATCAAAGATGGTTATGTTTCCTAACCATGGACAAAGAGTTGTTATTTGATTAAGGGATCACATCATTAGATGAATGATCTGATTGACATGACCCATTCCATTAGCTTAGCACCCAATCGTTTAGTATGTTGCTATTGCTTTCTTCATGACTTATACATGTTCCTATGACTGAGATTATGCAACTCCCGTTTACCGGAGGAACACTTTGTGTGCTACCAAATGTCACAACGTAACTAGGTGATTATAAAGGTGCTCTACAGGTGTCTCCAAAGGTACATGTTGGGTTGGCGTATTTCGAGATTAGGATTTGTCACTCCGATTGTCGGAGAGGTATCTCTGGGCCCTCTCGGTAATGCACATCACATAAGCCTTGCAAGCATTGCAACTAATGAGTTAGTTGTGAGATGATGCATTACGAAACGAGTAAAGAGACTTGCCGGTAACGAGATTGAACTAGGTATTGAGATACCGACGATCGAATCTCGGGCAAGTAACATACCGATGACAAAGGGAACAACGTATGTTGTTATGCGGTCTGACCGATAAAAGATCTTCGTAGAATATGTAGGAGCCAATATGAGCATCCAGGTTCCGCTATTGGTTATTTACCGAAGACGTGTCTCGGTCATGTCTACATTGTTCTCGAACCTGTAGGGTCCGCACGCTTAAGGTTTCAATGACAGTTATATTATGAGTTTATGAGTTTCGATGTACCGAAATTTGTTCGGAGTCCCGGATGTGATCAAGGACATGACGAGGAGTCTCGAAATGGTCGAGACATAAAGATTGATATATTGGAAGCCTATATTTGGATATCGGAAGTGTTCCGGGTGAAATCGGGATTTTACCGGAGTACCGGGAGGTTACCGGAACCCCCCGGGAGGTATATGGGCCTTAGTGGGCTTTAGTGGAAGAGAGGAGAGGTGGCCAGGGCTGGGCCGCGCCCCCCTAGTCCGAATAGGACAAGGAGAGGGGGGCGGCGCCCCCCCTTCCTTCTCTCTCTCCTCTTTCCCTCTCCCGAATCCTATTCCAACTAGGAAAGGGAGGGAATCCTACTCCCGGTGGGAGTAGGACTCCTCCTGGCGCGCCAACCTCCTGGCCGGCCGCACCCCCCCTTGATCCTTTATATACGGGGGTAGGGGGCACCCCTAGAGACACAAGTTGATCCACGTGATCATATTCTTAGCCGTGTGCGGTGCCCCCTTCCACCATAGTCCTCGATAATATTGTAGCGGTGCTTAGGCGAAGCCCTGCGACGGTAGTACATCAAGATCGTCACCATGCCATCGTGCTGATGGAACTCTTCCCCGACACTTTGCTGGATCGGAGTCCGGGGATCGTCATCGAGCTGAACGTGTGCTAGAACTCGGAGGTGCCATAGTTTTGGTGCTTGATCGGTCGGGCCGTGAAGACGTACGACTACATCAACCGCATTGTGCTAACGCTTCCGCTGTTGGTCTACAAGGGTACGTAGATCACACTCTCCCCTCTCATTGCTATACATCACCATGATCTTGCGTGTGCGTAGGAAAATTTTGAAATTACTACGTTCCCCAACAATACTTCATCAAGTTCTACTTTCCTCCCACTTACTTCTTTCGAGAGAAACTCTTTCTCTAGAAAGGATCCATTCTTGGCAACAAATATCTTGCCTTCGGATCTGAGGTAGAAGGTATACCCAATAGTTTCTTTAGGGTATCATATGAAGACGCATTTTTCCGATTTGGGTTTGAGCTTTTCAGGTTGAAGTTTCTTGACATAAGCATCGCACCCCCAAACTTTCAGAAACGACAGCTTAGGTTTCTTACAAAACCACAATTCATACGGTGTCATTTCAACAGATTTCGACAGAGCCCTATTTAAAGTGAATGCGACAGTCTCTATAGCATAACCCCAAAATGACAGCGGTAGATCAGTAAGAGACATCATAGATCGTACCATATCCAATAGAGTGCGATTACGACGTTCGGACACACCATTACGCTGAGGTGTTCCAGGCGGCGTGAGTTGTGAAACAATTCCGCATTTCCTTAAGTGCGTGCCAAATTCGTGACTCAAATATTCTCCCCCACGAGCTGATCGTAAGAACTTGATTTTCCTGTCACGTTGATTCTCAACCTCACTCTGAAATTCCTTGAACTTTTCAAAGGTCTCAAACTTGTGTTTCATTAAGTAGACATACCCATATCTACTCAAGTCATCAATGAGGGTGAGAACATAACGATAGCCACCGCGAGCCTCAACACTCATTGGACCGCACACATCAGTATGTATGATTTCCAATAAGTTGGTTGCTCGCTCCATTGTTCCGGAGAACGGAGTCTTGGTCATTTTGCCCATGAGGCATGGTTCGCATGTGTCAAATGATTCATAATCAAGAGACTCCAAAAGTCCATCTGCATGGAGTTTCTTCATGTGTTTGACACCAAAATGTGACCAAGGCGGCAGTGCCACAAGTATGTGGGACTATCATTATCAACCTTACATCTTTTGGCATTCACACTATGAATATGTGTAACATCACGTTCGAGATTAAAAAAGAATAAACCATTGACCAGCGGGGCATGACCATAAAACATGTCTCTCATATAAATAGAACAACCATTATTCTCAGATTTAAATGAGTAGCCATCTCGCATTAAACGAGATCCAGATACAATGTTCATGCTCAAAGCTGGTACTAAATAACAATTATTGAGGTTTAACACTAATCCCGTAGGTAAATGTAGAGGTAGCGTGCCGACGGCGATCACATCGACCTTGGAACCATTCCCGACGCGCATCGTCACCTCATCCTTCGCCAGTCTCCGTTTATTCCGCAGTTCCTGTTTTGAGTTACAAATATGAGCAACTGCACGGTATCAAATATCCAGGAGCTACTTCGAGCGCTGGTTAGGTACACATTAATAACATGTATATCACATATATCTTTGGCATTGTCGACCTTCTTATCCGCTAAGTACTTGGGGCAGTTCCACTTTCAGTGACCGTTTCCCTTGCAATACAAGCACTCAGTCTCAGGCTTGGGTCCATTCTTTGGCTTCTTCCTGACAGCTTGCTTACCGGGCGCGGCAACTCCCTTGCTGTCCTTCTTGAAGTTCTTTTTACCCTTGCCTTTCTTAAACTTAGTGGTTTTATTCACCATCAACACTTGATGTTCCTTTTTGATTTCCACCTCCGCTGATTTCAGCATTGAATATACCTCAGGAATGATCTTTTTCATCCCCTGCATATTGAAGTTCATCACAAAGCTCTTGTAGCTAGGTGGGAGCGACTGAAGGATTCTGTCAACAACCGCATCATCCGGGAGATTAACTCCCAGCTGAGTCAAGCGGTTGTACAACCCAGACATTTTGAGTATGTGCTCGCTGACGGAACTATTCTCCTCCATCTTACAACTCTAGAACTTGTCAGAGACTTCATATCTCTCGACCCGGGCATGAGCTTGGAAAACCATTTTCAGCTCTTGGAACATCTCATATGCTCCGTGTTGCTCAAAACGCTTTTGGAGCCCCGGTTCTAAGATGTAAAGCATGCCGCACTGAACCAAGGAGTAATCATCACTACACGTCTGCCAGGCGTTCATAATGTCTTGATCTGCTGAGAAAACAGGTGCTTCACCTAGCGGCGCATCAAGGACATATGCTTTCTTGGTAGCTATGAGGATAATCCTCAGGTTACAGACCCAGTCCGTGTAGTTGCTGCCATCGTCTTTCAGCTTGGTTTTCTCTAGGAACGCGTTGAAGTTGAGGGCAACATTAGCTTGGGCCATTTGATCTACAAGACATATTGCAAAGATTTTTAGACTATGTTCATGATAATCAAGTTCATCTAATCAAATTATTTAATGAACTCCCACTCAGATAGACATCCCTCTAGTCATCTAAGTGATACATGATCCGAGTCAACTAGGTCGTGTCCGATCATCACGTGAGACGGTCATCGGTGAACATCTTCATGTTGATCGTATCTTCTATACAACTCATGTTCGACCTTTCGGTCTTCCGTGTTCCGAGGCCATGTCTGTACATGCTAGGCTCGTCAAGTCAACCTAAGTGTATTGCGTGTGTACATTTGGCTTACACCCGTTGTATGCGAACGTTAGAACCTATCACACCCGATCATCACATGGTGCTTCGGAACAACGAACCTTAGCAACGGTGCACAGTTAGGGGGAACACTTTCTTGAAATTATTACGAGGGATCATCTTATTTATGCTACCGTCGTTCTAAGCAAATAATATGTAGAAAATGATAAACATCACATGCAATCAAATAGTGACATGATATGGCCAATATCATTTTGCTCCTTTTGGTCTCCATCTTCGGGGCGCCATGATCATCATTGTCACCGACATGACACCATGACCTCCATCATCATGATCTCCATCATCGTGTCCTCATGAAGTTGTCTCGCCAACCATTACTTCTACTACTATGGCTAACGGTTAGCAATAAAGTAAAGTAATTACATGACGTTTATGTTGACACACAGGTCATAAATAAATTAAGACAACTTCTATGGCTCCTGCCGGTTGTCATACTCATCGACATGCAAGTTGTGATTCCTATTACAAGAACATGATCAATCTCATACATCACATATATCATTCATCTCATCCTTTTGGCCATATCACATCACACGGCATATGCTGCAAAAACAAGTTAGACGTCCTCTAATTGTTGTTGCAAGTTTTTACGTGGCTGCTATAGGTTTCTAGCAAGAACGTTTCTTACCTACGCCAAAACCACAATGTGATATGCCAATTTTTATTTACCCTTCATAAGGACCCTTTTCATCGAATCCGATCCGACTAAAGTGGGAGAGATAGACACCCGCTAGGCACCTTATGCAACTAGTGCATGTCAGTCGGTGGAACCAGTCTCACGTAAGCGTACGTGTAAGGTCGGTCCGGGCCGCTTCATCCCACGATGTCGCCGAATCAAGATAAGACTAGTAACGGCAAGTAAATTGACAAAATCGACGCCCACAACAACTTGTGTTCTACTCGTGCATAGAAACTATGCATAGACCTTGCTCATGATGCCACTGTTGGGGATCGTAGCAGAAATTTAAAATTTTCTACGCATCACCAAGATCAATCTATGGAGTCATCTAGCAACAAGAGGGAGAGGAGTGCATATACATACCCTTGTAGATCGCGAGCGGAAGCGTTCAAGAGAACGGGGTTGATGGAGTCGTACTCATCGTGATCCAAATCATCGATGATCCTAGCGCTGAACGGACGGCACCTTCGCGTTCAACACACGTATGGAGCGGAGATGTCTCCCGCGCCTTGATCCAGCAAGGAGGAGGGAGAGGTTGAGGAAGAGAGCTCCAACAGCAGCACGGCGACATGGTGGTGGTGGAGCAGAAG
>NC_041388.1:119479872-119480617 GCF_002162155.2 Triticum dicoccoides | reverse complement strand
GGTGTGCTGTAACACCCCAGATGTAATTTACCTTATCTGTACTCCAACTCTTGCTGTTTCCGGCCTAAGTTATTTTATTTTCCTCGGGTTCGGGTTTTTGTCTCCGTGTGTTGTTGCCTTTGTCATGCATCTCATATCATGTCATCATGTGCATTGCATTTGCATACGTGTTCGTCTCATGCATCCGAGCATTTTCCCCGTTGTCCGTTTTGCATTCCGGCGCTCCTATCTCCTCCGGTGCCCCTTTCTACCTCTTTTCGTGTGTGGGGGTTAAACATTTCCGGATTGGACCGAGACTTGTCATGTGGCCTTGGTTTACTACCAGTAGACCGCCTGTCAAGTTTCGTGCCATTTGGACTTCGTGATACTCCAACTGTTAACCGAGGGACGGAAAAGGCCTCGTTTGTGTTGCAGCCCAACACACTTCCAATTTGGCCCAAAACCCACCAAAAACCTTTCCATCATCTAGAGCGTTCGATCACGATCGCGTGGCCGAAAACCGCACTCCATTTGGAGCTTCCTAGCCTCCTCTACCTCTATTTAAAGGCCACTCCCCGAAATTTTCGGGCAAAACCCTAGTCCTTTTTCCCCAACGCGCCGCCGGACAGAATTCAGTCCGAACGGACACGTCTGACCTGCCCGTCCGCCGCCACGTGGCCTCCTCCCATTCGCCGCTCCCCCGGTCCCCAGTTCACCGCCGCCGTGGCCCGCCCGGCCCGGGGCCGGCCCGCCCGAGCCGCGCAGG
>NC_041388.1:119380446-119479665 GCF_002162155.2 Triticum dicoccoides | reverse complement strand
GGCTGCCTCCGCCGCCTGCCTCCCGGTGGCCGCCGCCCCGTCCTCACCGCCTCGCCGCGCCGTCTCCGACCCCGGTCGGGTCCCGCTCCGGCGACCTCGCCGTCCCCGCCGGCCGCTGCTTCTTCCCCGACGTCGTCGTTGATCCTCATTTTCTGCGCCCTGCTACAGTACCGGTTGGATCCAGATCTGGATCTGAGAGGGTTGACTTTCATCCCCAAACCCTAAATATTTGCAAACTTTGGCATGCTATAACTCTGCATCCGTAGCTCCGATTTGTGTGTGTAGCATATAGAAATGTTCATCTCGTCGTGTACATCATTTCATCTCATTGCATCATTTTCATTTGAGCTCATCTTGATACTCGAAATGCTGTTGGAAGAGGGCTATATGGTGAATTTGTCAGATCTGTTGCATCAAATAGCTATTTGTCATTTTTGCCATGATTAATGTGTGCATGTTATGATCCCGAGCTCTACATGTGCTTTGTCATATGCCATGCCATCTTTACAAAGGTGCTTGCCATGTATTTTTGTGATATTTGCGGTGACTAGCATAAGCTTGCAAAGTAGCGTAATCGGTAATGCTGATTTCAGGGACTTAGAATTTCACTAAGTCCTTGTCCTGATTTTGTCGTTATGCCATATGTTCATGTTGTTTCCTAGTGATCCGTGCCTTTTTTGAGGATGATCAGTAAGGATAATTTGTTAACATTATGGTGCTATATCCATCCATGTCTTTTTTGCATTTATGGAGCACCCTAGCTTGAGTCAATCGAGCTCTACTTTTGCTATAAAGTTAATCCTGGCAGATTGTTGACATGTTTAGCGATTTTCTGAGGATGTTGCTATTGATCCGTGCATGCTATGTTGTTGTTCTTGCCATGTCTAGCTTCTATGCTATGTATTCTTGATGGGTGTATGATTAGTTTGTCATGCCATGCTCTGTAGTGAGTGCATCGAGCTCGTAAACATGCCTACTCGTTAACTGATTTGCATGCTCCAGTTTTTCCACTAAGTCTGAATCTGTTTATGTTTTTGCCATGTTCACATGCTTGAAATTGTTTTTCTGATCCCTTTTGGCTCAAGGTCACTAAGGGACTTTTGTTAAGTGCTTTGAGTAGCTTCATGCCATGCATTGCTTTGCCATGTTAAGTTCCTGTAGCATGTAGTTTTCATGCTCTAAAGTGTGCTTCCTGATGATAAATTCCAGACTTGTGTTAATTTCACTAAGTCTGAAACCTGTTGTCATTTGCACTTTTGCCATGCTTGTTTGAACCTGTTAATGGATGAATTAGCCGTAGCTCAGTGTTCATCTTTTGTCAAGCTTCATGAGTGGATCCCTGCCATGTATTTTGTTGTCATGTTTGAGTGCTGTAGCATATTTTTCTTGATGCATTTAGTTGATCATTTGCTGATTATCGCAGACCGGTGCCATATTTGTTTTGCTTGCCATTTCCAAATCGTGCATCCGATTCCGGTGATCTTTATATCGATTTCAACCGAAATCACCTCACCTTTCTAGTGAAACTCTTGGATTTCCAAGTTGAGGCCAGGTTCAATCATTTCTTGTCAAATCTTGCATATGCATCGCATCCCGCATATCATACCATGTTTGCATCATGTTGTTTGAGCATTGCACGTGGTTGATTGTGTTCCGTTTGCTTGTTGTCCTTGTTTGGGTAGAGCCGGGAGACAAGTTCGTGAACGAGGAGCCTGTTGAGTTCACTTACGAGGATCAAGTCAACTCTGACAACTTTGCAGGCAAGATGATCATACCCTCAAAATCACTTCTATCTTTGCTTGCTAGATGCTCGCTCTTTTGCTATGCCTATGCTACGATGCCTACCACTTGCTTATCATGCCTCCCAAATTGCCATGTCAAACCTCTAACCCACCATGTCCTAGCAAACCGTTGATTGGCTATGTTACCGCTCTACTCAGCCCCTCTTATAGCGTTGCTAGTTGCAGGTGAAGATTGGAGATCGTTCCTTGTTGGAACATTGTTTATTGTTGGGATATCACTATATTATCTTGTTATCTTAATGCACCTATATACTTGGTAAAGGGTGGAAGGCTCGGCTTTATGCCTAGTGTTTTGTTCCACTCTTGCCGCCCTAGTTTCCGTCATATCGGTGTTATGTTCCCGGATTTTGCGTTCCTTACGCGGTTGGGTTATAATGGGAACCCCTTGACAGTTCGTCTTGGATAAAACTCCTCCAGCAATGCCCAACCTTGGTTTTACCATTCGCCACCTAGCCTTTTTCCCATGGGTTTCGCGGACTCAAGGGTCATCTTTATTTTAACCCCCCCGGGCCAGTTCTTCTCTAAGTTTTGGTCCAACTGAGCGATGTCCGGGGCTACCAGGGGCAACTCTGGGCTGGCCTACCCGACGTCTGGCTCATCTGAGTGTGCCCTAAGAACGAGATATGTGCAGCTCCTATCGGGATTTTTCGGCACATTCGGGCGGTGTTGCTGGACTTGTTTTACCATTGTCGAGGATGTCTTGTAACCGGGATGCCGAGTCTGATCGGAATGTCTCGGGAGAAGGAATATCCTTCGTTGACCGTGAGAGCTTGTGATGGGCTAAGTTGGACTCCCCTGCAGGGATTTGAACTTTCGAAAGCCGTGCCCGCGGTTATGGGCAGATGGGAATTTGTTAATGTCCGTTACAGATAACATGAAACTTAACTTAATTAAAATGAATCAACTGCGTGTGTAACCGTGATGGTCTCTTCTCGGCGGAGTCCGGGAAGTGAACACGGTGTTGGAGTAATGCTTGACGTAGGTTGTTCTAGGATCACTTCTTGATCATAGTTGTTCGTCCGTGCTTTTCTTTCTCTTCTCGCTCTCTTTTGCGAATAGGTTAGCCACCATATATGCTAGTCGCTTGCTGCAGCTCCACATCATACCTTACCTTACCTATTAGCTTAAATAGTCTTGATCGCGAGGGTGCGAGATTGCTGAGTCCCCGTGACTCACAGATTACTTCCAAACCAAATGCAAGGACCGATGATACCGTTCCAGATGATGCACTTGAGCTCAAGTGGGAGTTTGATGAAGACTCTCGTTGTTACTATGTGTCTTTCCCAGATGATCAGTAGTGGTGCCCAGTTGGGGCGATCGGGGACTTTGTCGCATGTGGGGGTTGATCTTTATTTTGGTACCGTAGTCGGACCATGAGTGTAATGGATGATTGTAATGTTATTCATGTATTTGTGTGACATGGCGAGTGTAAGCCAACTATGTATCCTTTCCCCTTTTATCTATTTACATGGGTTGTTGTGAAGATTGCCTTACTTGCGACATTGCTTTCAATGCGGTTATGCCTCTAAGTCGTGCTTCGACACGTAGGAGATATAGCCGCATCGAGGGCGTTACAAGTTGGTAATCAGAGCCTTCCCCGACCTTAGGAGCCCTCTGCTTGATCGAATCATTGGCGTTGTTGAGTCTAGAAAAATGTTTTGAGTCATTTAGGAATTATATATCGGAGAGTTTAGGAATTCTTTTTACTCCCCAGTCCCTTCATTGCTCTGGTGAGGCATCCTGACGTAGAGTTTTGACTCTTCTCTTCTCAAATTTCACTAAATTTTTTTTAGGATCACGCGGGTATCTTGGAATCGTTCCGATCGATTTGTAACGAGAACATTGTTCTTGGTGCCACCTGTCATTTAGGGGTTGTGGCAGTGTCCCGGGGAGTTGAGCTCCGAGGTGTAGTTGTCACAATTTTATCGTTGAAATTCTGGAATACCTGAGTTTCACCGATATCGAAAATCTCTTTTATGCAGTTGTTGGTGAGATAACCTGGACGCCACCCAGTGCTGGGGCGGGAGTTTGGGAGTATTGCCATAACTCGTATAACGGATGCTTTTCGAAGGTTGAGGTAAATGATTTCCGAAGGTTTCTCGGTTATGTGTTGAAGGATGGATACAGCTGGATGTAGGATTTGCTAGATTTGGGTGAGATATTATGCTTCCCCTGTATCCCCAACACCTGATTGCATAACCGGAAAGATTCGGGAGTTTCATAGGTGGGAATTCTTGTAGCTCTAGTTCTTCTTCCGCGGATATTTGGTTTGGGATTGGGTAATCCTCACCAAGTATTTGTTCTTGTCCGTACCTTGTTGTTTTTATTCTTCTACCTCAATTCTAAGTGTCTTCTCAATTTATGGATATGTGACCATTTCAATTGGAATGCATTCGTTCATTTTGTTCGGATATGAATACTATATGTTGCAATTTCAACCCGTTTGATTCAACTTCAATAATTGTCTGTCAATGTGCTAATGGATGTCGACCTCTTCAGGATGGCTTCTCCAACGCGCACGACTCCGAATCCTGATCTGCCACCACCACCTCCACCTCCGGAGGCATGGCAAGCTGTGATGGCCGCTACCAATGCAAACACGCAGCTGATCATGCAACTTCTTCAAGAGCGCAACCAAGGGAACCAGGGTCATGGCAACAATCAGAATCAGTTTGCTACACTCAACCAGTTCCTTGCTAACCAGCCAAAGACCTTCAGCAATTGTGTTGAGGCAACAGACGCTGATGATTGGCTTATGGACATATGCAAGCATTTGGAGTGCAGTAATGTCAGGCCTGAGGACTTTGTCAAGTTCGCCTCCTTCCAACTCAAAGACCAAGCTGCAGAATGGTTTCAGTAGTACAAAGATTCCAGAGGAGGCCGTGTGATTACCTGGGATGAATTCTGTCAAGACTTCAAAGCTCATCATATTCCTCAAAGTGTGGTTGAAAGCAAGCGTGAGGAATTCCGCAACCTGAAGCAAGGCACTATGTCTGTTTACGAGTACAACAAAATGTTTCAGAAGCTCGTCTATTTTGCTAAGCAAGACATCCCTGACGAGAAGAGCATGATATACCAATTCAGGGGTGGTCTCAGAGAAGAAATCCAGCTAGCTCTCGTCCTCTTTGAGCCCAAGAGGTACGATGAGTTTTACAACATGGCAATGAAGCAAGAGACTGCTCAACTGAAGTGCGATGCTTCCAAGAAGCGAGTCAGAGATGCAACTCCTTCTTCCTCAACTCAAGTGGCTAAGCAGCAAAAGTATTGGCTTCCTCCTCCTCCATTTCGTCAGCATTATCAGCAGAAGAGAAAAGGTGGTAGTGGATCTTCCCACCCACCCAACCCTGGCTTTCAGAACAAGACTTCGTCTCAAGCTCCAAGATCAAGTGCTCCATATCACCGTCCGCTTTCAGAGGTCACGTGCAACAAGTGCCAACAGAAGGGTCACTATGCCAACAAATGCTTCAATCAGAGGCGTCTCCCTCCTCCTCCTCCTGTGAGACCGGCAAGTACAGCTGTGGTCAAGCATAACCCCAAGTCTGCAAAGGTCAACTTGATGAATGCAGCTCAGGCAGAGGACTCGTCAGATGTCATCATGGGTAACCTTCCTGTTAACGATATTCCTGCAAAAGTTCTTTTTGACACTGGTGCATCGCATTGTTTCATCTCGAGACCATTTGTTTCTAAGCATGAGTTGCCTTTACAAGAATTGCCTAGGCAATTATTAGTTGTTTCTCCGGGTAAGTTCATGAATGCAAGCGCTATGGCCCCGGATGTTACTATCACATTGGGTGACTACAAGTTTCTATCCTCTCCAGTGGTCCTTGGTAACTCGGATATTGATCTTATTCTTGGAATGGACTGGCTTTCTAAGCACAAGGCTCAGCTTGATTGTGCTGCCAGGCAGATTCAATTGACTCATTCGTCTGAGGATGTAATTGTCTTTGCCGCTCGGGATAATACAACCGCCTGTTTTCTCTCAATGAGAAGGACGAACTGGATGCCATCTCTCAAATTCCAGTCGTTTGCGAATATCAAGACGTCTTTCCAGAAGAGCTTCCAGGAATGCCTCCGCACCGACAAGTTGAATTCGTCATCGATCTTGAGCCTGGTACGAAACCTGTTTGCAAACGTCCTTACAAGCTGGGACCTAAAGAGTTGAAGGAGCTGAAGAAGCAACTCGATGAACAAGAGCGTATGGGTCTCATCCGACCTAGTTCTTCTCCGTGGGGTTGTGGAGTTCTTTTTGTGAAGAAAAAGGATGGAATGGACCGACTTTGTGTTGACTACTGTCCATTGAACAAGAAGACTATAAAGAACAAGTACCCACTTCCCAACATCAACGAGTTGTTTGAACAACTCAAAGGTGCTCAAGTATTCTCCAAGCTTGATCTCCGTATGGGCTATCACCAGATTCGAATTCGTGAGCAAGATATCCCCAAAACGGCATTCAGAACAAGCTATGGTTCATATGAATACACTGTCATGTCTTTTGGCCTCATCAACGCTCCGTCGAATTTCTCTTGCATGATGAACTTCATCTTCAACCCCTACACAAATGACTTCATCTTGGTCTACCTCGATGACATTTTGGTCTTTTCCAAGAACAAGGAAGATCATGCCAAGAACTTGCGTTTGGTGCTGGATAAGCTCAGAGAACATCAGTTCTACGCCAAGTTTTCAAAGTGCGAGTTTTGGCTCGATGAGGTTCTCTATCTTGGGCATATCATCTTTGCCAAGGGCATAGTGGTGAATCCTGAGAAGGTGTCTGCAATTGTGAATTGGGAACCACCTCAGAACGTGAAGCAACTCCGCAGCTTCCTTGGTCTCGCAAGCTACCGTCGAAGGTTCATTGAGAACTTCTTAAAGATCGTGAAGCCGCTTTCCAACGTTCTCCAGAAGCACGTGAAGTACGTTTGGTCTCCTGAATGTGACATCGCTTTCAACACCCTAAAAGAGAAATTAGTCACTGCTCCAGTTCTGACTCCTCCTGATGAATCCAAACCGTTCGAGGTCTTCTGTGGTGCCTCTCTTCAAGGTCTTGGTGCAGTGTTGATGCAAGAGAAGAAAGTTGTGGCTTATACCTCTCGCCAGTTGAAGCCCAACGAGAAGAACTACCCCACTCATGACCTCGAGTTGGCGGCAGTTGTGCATGCTCTTTTGACTTGGAGACATCTCTTATTGGGAAGGAAAGTGAACATCTTCACTGACCACAAGAGTCTCAAGTACATCTTCACTCAGCCTAATCTCAACCTCAGGCAGACTCGTTGGGTCGAAATGATTCAAGAGTATAATCCGAGTATCGAATATACTCTAGGCAAGACCAATGTAATTGCTGACGCATTGAGCAGGAAGGCTTACTGCAACAGTATGATTCTCAAGCCTTACCAACCCGAGCTTTGTGAAGCTTTCCACAAACTCGATCTGCAAGTTGTTCCTCAAGGTTTCCTCGCCAACCTTCAAGTCTCTCCTACTTTGGAAGATCAGATTCGCAAGGTTCAACTTCTTGATGCTATGGTGAAGAAGGTGAAGATTGGGATTGCCAAGAGTCAACCCAAGTACAAGTGTTATCGCCTTGATGACAAGGATACTCTCTTCTTCGAGGATCACATTGTTATACCTAAAGGTGACCTTCGTAAAGTCATTATGAACGAGGCTCACAATTCACTCCTCTCTATCCACCCTGGAAGTACAAAGATGTACCATGACCTCAAGCAGGCATTTTGGTGGACTCGAATGAAGCGTGAGATTGCCTAGTTTGTGAATGAGTGTGATGTGTGCAAAAGAGTGAAGGCAGAACACCAACGACCAGTTTGTCTCCTCCAACCTCTTGCCATTCCAGAATGGAAGTTTGACTACATTGAGATGGACTTTGTGACGAGATTTCCAAAGTCTAAGCGTGGCAATGATCTATATTCGTTGTCATCGACAAACTCACAAAAGTGGCTCATTTTCTGCCTATCAAAGAGTCTATCACAGCAGCTCAATTGGCGGAGCTTTATACCTCTCGGATTGTCTCTCTGCACGGCATTCCGCAGTTGATTTCTTCAGACCGCGGCAACATATTCACCTTGAAGTTTTGGGATTCTTTTCAGAAGGCCATGGGCACCAACATCCGTTTCAGTACAGCTTTTCATCCTCAAACTAGCGGCCAAGTCGAGCGTGTCAATCAGATTCTTGAAGATATGCTCAGGGCTTGCGTTATCTCTTTCGGTATGAAGTGGGAAGATTGTCTTCAATATGCCGAGTTCTCCTACAACAACAGCTTCCAAGCGAGTTCGGGCAATGTCCCATTTGAAATTCTCTATGGCAGGAAGTGCCGTACTCCTCTTAACTGGTCAGAGACCGGTGAACGTCAACTTCTTGGAAATGACTTGATCACAGAGGCAGAGGAAATGTGCAAAGTCATTCGTGATAAACTCAAAGCAGCGCAATCACGCCAGAAGAGCTACTATGATAGTAAGCATCGTGATTTGGCTTTCGAGATCGGAGACCATTACCTCCACATCTCTCCAATGCAAGGTACTCGTCGCTTCGGTATCAAAGGGAAGCTTGCCCCTAGATATGTGGGTACTTTCAAGATCGTCAACAAGAGAGGCGATCTCGCCTATCAACTCGAGCTTCCTTCCAACTTTGCAAACGTGCACGACGTGTTCCATGTCTCTCAGCTCCGCAAGTGCTTCAAGACCCCTAACCGCACCGTCAACTTTGAAGACATTGATCTCCAAGAAGACCTTTCTTATCGTGAGCACCCTGTTGCTATTCTTGAAGAAACTGAGCGCAAGACTCGCAAAAAATCAATCAAATTCCTCAAATCAAGTGGTCACACCATTCCGACCGTGAAGCCACCTGGGAACATGAGGATCACCTCCATTCTGAGTACCTGGCATTTTTCCAGTCCTAGATCTCGGGACGAGATCCTTTCGTAGTGGTGGAGTGTTGTAACACCCCGGATGTAATTTACCTTATCTGTACTCCAACTCTTGTCGTTTCTGGCCTAAGTTATTTTATTTTCCTCGGGTTTGGGTTTTTGTCTCCGTGTGTTGTTGCCTTTGTCATGCATCTCATATCATGTCATCATGTGCATTGCATTTGCATACGTGTTCATCTCATGCATCCGAGCATTTTCCCCGTTGTCCGTTTTGCATTCCGGCGCTCCTATCTTCTCCGGTGCCCCTTTCTACCTCTTTTCGTGTGTGGGGGTTAAACATTTCCGGATTGGACCGAGACTTTTCATGTGGCCTTGGTTTACTACCAGTAGACCGTGTTGGAAATATGCCCTAGAGGCAATAATAAATTGGTTATTATTATATTTCCTTGTTCATGATAATCGTTTATTATCCATGCTAGAATTGTATTGATAGGAAACTCAGATACATGTGTGGATACATAGACAACACCATGTCCCTAGTAAGCCTCTAGTTGACTAGCTCGTTGATCAATAGATGGTTACGGTTTCCTGACCATGGACATTGGATGTCATTGATAATGGGATCACATCATTAGGAGAATGATGTGATGGACAAGACCCAATCCTAAGCCTAGCACAAAGATCATGTAGTTTGTATGCTAAAGCTTTTCTAATGTCAAGTATCATTTCCTTAGACCATGAGATTGTGCAACTCCCGGATACCGTAGGAGTGCTTTGGGTGTGCCAAACGTCACAACGTAACTGGGTGGCTATAAAGGTACATTACAAGTATCTCCGAAAGTGTCTGTTGGGTTGGCACGAATCGAGACTGGGATTTGTCACTCCGTGTAAACAGAGAGGTATCTCTGGGCCCACTCGGTAGGACATCATCATAATGTGCACAATGTGATCAAGGAGTTGATCACGGGATGATGTATTACAGAATGAGTAAAAGAGACTTACCAGTAACGAGATTGAACAAGGTATCGGGATACCGACGATCGAATCTCGGGCAAGTATCGTACCGCTAGACAAAGGGAATTGTATACGGGATTGATTAAGTCCTTGACATCGTGGTTCATCCGATGAGATCATCATGGAACATGTGGGAGCCAACATGGGTATCCAGATCCCGCTGTTGGTTATTGACCGGAGAGTTATCTCGGTCATGTCTGCATGTTTCCCCGAACGCGTAGGGTCTACACACTTAAGGTTCGATGACGCTAGGGTTATAGGGAAAGTATGTACGCGGTTACCGAATGTTGTTCAGAGTCCCGGATGAGACCCCAGACATCACGAGGAGCTCCGGAATGGTCCGTAGGTAAAGATTGATATATAGGAAGTATGGTTTTGGCCACCGGAAGTATTCTGGGCATCACCGGTAGTGTACCGGGACCACCGGAGGGGTCCGGGGGTCCACCGAGTGGGGCCACCAGCCCCGAAGGGCTGCATGGGCCAAGTGTGGGAGGGGACCAGCCCCAGGTGGGCTGGTGCACCCCTCCACCAAGGCCCAAGGCGCAAGGGAGAGTGGAAGGGGGCAAACCCTAGGCTCAGATGGGCCTAAGGCCCACCTAGTGGTGCGCCCCCCTCTCTCCCCCCTTGGCCGCCCCCCTAGATGGGATCTAGGGCTGGCCGCCACCCCTAGGGGTGGAAACCTAGGTGGGGGCACAGCCCCTCCCCTCCCCCTATATATACTTGAGGTTTTGGGCTGCCAGAGGCACGATTCAATCTCCTTCTTGGCGCAGCCCTACCCCTCTCCCTCCTCGTCTCTTGCGGTGCTTGGCGAAGCCCTGCTGGAGTACCACGCTCCTCCACCACCACCACCACACTGTCGTGCTGCTGCTGGATGGAGTCTTCCCCAACCTCTCCTTCTCCCCTTGCTGGATCAAGGCGTAGGAGACGTCACCGGGCTGTACGTGCGTTGAACACGGAGGTGCCGTCCATTCGGCACTAGGATCATCGGTGATTTGGATCACGACGAGTACGACTCCATCAACCCTGTTCACTTGAACGCTTCCGCGTAGCGATCTACAAGGGTATGTAGATGCACTCTCCTTTCCCCTTGTTGCTGGTCTCTCCACAGATAGATCTTGGTGACACGTAGGGAAATTTTGAATTTCTGCTACGTTCCCCAACAGTGGCATCATGAGCTAGGTCTATGCGTAGTTTCTATGCACGAGTAGAACACAAGTTGTTGTGGGTGTCGATATTGTCAATTTACTTGCCGTTACTAGTCCAATCTTGATTCGGCGGCATTGTGGGATGAAGCAGCCCGGACCAACCTTACACGTACTCTTACGTGAGACTGGTTCCACCGACTGACATGCACTAGTTGCATAAGGTGGCTAGCGGGTGTCTGTCTCTCCCACTTTAGTCGGACCAGATTTGATGAAAAGGGTCCTTATGAAGGGTAAATAGCAATTGGCATATCACGTTGTGTTTTTTGCGTAGGTAAGAAACGTTCTTGCTAGAAACCCATAGCAACCACGTAAAACATGCAAACAACAATTAGAGGACGTCTAACTTCTTTTTGCAGGGTATGCTATGTGATGTGATATGGCCAAGAAGAATGTGATGAATGATATGTGATGTATGAGATTGATCATGTTCTTGTAATAGGAATCACGACTTGCATGTCGATGAGTATGACAACCGACAGGAGCCATAGGAGTTGTCTTTAATTTATTTATGACCCGCGTGTCAACATAAACGTCATGTAATTACTTTACTTCATTGCTAACCGTTAGCTGTAGTAGTAGAAGTAATAGTTGGCGAGACAACTTCATGAAGACACGATGATGGAGATCATGATGATGGAGATCATGGTGTCATGCCGGTGACGATGATGATCATGGAGCCCCGAAGATGGAGATCAAAAGGAGCAAAGTGATGATGACCATATCATGTCACTATTTGATTGCATGTGATGTTTATCATATTTATACATCTTATTTGCTTAGAACGACGGTAGTAAATAAGATGATCCCTCATTAAAATTTCAAGAAAGTGTTCCCCCTAACTGTGCACCATTGCGAAAGTTCGTCGTTTCGAAGCACCATGTGATGATCGGGTGTTAGATACGTTCACATACAACGGGTGTAAGCCAGATTTACACACGCGAAACACTTAGGTTGACTTGACGAGCCTAGCATGTACAGACATGGCTTCGGAACACAAGAGACCGAAAGGTCGAGCATGAGTCGTATGGTAGATACGATCAACATGAAGATGTTCACCGATGATGACTAGTCCGTCTCACGTGATGATCGGACACGGCCTAGTTGACTCGGATCATGTAATCACTTAGATGACTAGAGGGATGTCTATCTGAGTGGGAGTTCATAAGATGAACTTAATTATCCTGAACATAGTCAAAAGGTCTTCGCAAATTATGTCGTAGCTCGCGCTTCAGTTCTACTATTTAGATATGTTCCTAGAGAAAAAATTAGTTGAAAGTTGATAGTAGCAATTACGCGGACTAGGTCCGTAAACTAAGGATTGTCCTCATTGCTTCATAGAAGGCTTATGTCCTTAATGCACCGCTCAGTGTGCTGAACCTCGAACGTTGTCTGTGGATGTTGCGAATATCTGACATACACATTTTGATGACTACATGATAGTTCAGTGCGTAATGCTAAATGGTTTAGAATTGAGGCACCAAAGATGTTTTTTGAAACATCGCAGAACATATGAGATGTTCCAAGGACTGAAATCGGGATTTCAGGCTCGTGCCCACGTCAAGAGGTATAAGACCTCCGACGATTTTCTTAGCCTACATAATAAGGGAGAAAAGCTCAATCTTGAGCTTGTGCTTAGATTGTCTGAGTACAACAATCGCTTGAATCGAGTGGGAGTTGATCTTCCAGATGAGATAGTGATGTTTCTCCGAGGTCATTACCACCAAGCTGCTAGAGCTTCATGATGAACTATAATATATCAGGGACATATATGATGATCCTTTAGATATTCGCGATGTTTGACACCACAAAAGTAGAAATCAAGAAGGAGCATCAATTGTTGATGGTTGGTGAAACCACTAGTTTCAAGAAGGGCAAGGGCAAGAAGGGATACTTCATGAAACGGAAAATCAGCTACTGCTCTAGTGAAGAAACCCAAGGTTGAACCCAAACCCGAGACTAAGTGCTTCTGTAATAAGGGGAACAGCCACTGGAGCAGAATTACCCTAGATACTTGGTAGATGAGAAGGCTGGCAAGGTCGATAGAAGTATATTGGATATACATTGTGTACTAGTACTCCTAGTAGCACCATGGTATTGGATACCGGTTCGGTTGCTAAGTGTTAGTAAACTCGAAATAAAAGGCCGCGGAGTAAACGGAGACTAGCAAAAGGTGAGCTGGCGATATGTGTTGGAAGTTTTTTCCAAGCTTGATGTGATCAAGCATCGCACGCTCCCTCTACCATCGAGATTGGTGTTTGCGTTGAGCATAGACATGATTGGATTATGTCTATCGCAATACGGTTATTCATTTAAGGAGAATAATGGTTACTCTGTTTATTTGAATAATACCTTCAATGGTCTTGCACCTAAAATGAATGGTTTATTGAATCTCGATCGTAGTGATACACATGTTCATGCCAAAAGATATAAGATAGTAATGATAGTACCACCTACTTGTGGCACTGCTACTTAAGTCATATCGGTATAAAACGCATGAAGAAGCTCCATGTTGATGGATCTTTGGGCTCACTCATTTTTTTGAAAAGTTTGAGACATGCGAACCATGTCTATTGGTGTATATGCATGAAGAAACTCCATGCAAATGGACCATTTGGACTCACTTGATTTTGAATCACTTGAGACATGCAAATCATACCACATGGGCAAGATGACTGAATGCCTCGTTTTCAGTAAAATGGAACTAGAAAGCAACTTGTTGGAAGTAATACATTTTGATGTGTGCAGTCCAATGAGTGCTGAGGCGTGTAGTGGATATCGTTATGTTCTTACTTCACAGATGATTTGAGAAGATGTTGAGTACATTTACTTGATGAATCACGAGTCTGAATTATTGAAAGGTTTAAGTAATTTCAGGGAGAAGTTGAAAGATCGTCGTGACAAGAGGATAAAATATCTATGATATGATCATAGAGGTGAATATCTGAATTACGAGTTTGGCACAGATTTAAGACATTGTGGAAATTGTTTCACAACTAATACAGCCTGGAACGCCATAGTGTGATGATGTGTCCGAACATCATAACTGCACCCTATTGGATATGATGCATACCATGATGTCTCTTATCGAATTACCACGATAGTTTGTGGGTTAGGCATTAGAGACAACCACATTCACTTTAAATAGGGCACCACGTAATTCCGATGAGATGACACCGTATGAACTATGGTTTAGAGAAACCTAAGCTGTCATTTCTTAAAAGTTTGGGGCTGCGACGTTTATGTGAAAAAGTTTCAAGCTGATAAGCTCGAACCCAAAGCGGATAAATGCATCTTCATAGGACACCCAAAAACAGTTGGGTATACCTCCTGTCTCAGATCCGAAAGAAATAAGGGATTGTTTCTAGAATGGGGTCCTTTCTCGAGGAAAATTTTCTCTCGAAAGAATTGAGTGAGAGGATGGTGGAGACTTGATGAGGTTATTGAACCGTCTCTTCAACTAGTGTGTGGCAGGGCACAGTGAGTTGTTCCTGTGGCACCTACTGTTGGGTAACGTAGCATAAATTCAAAATTTTCCTACGTGTCACCAAGATCAATCTATGGAGTCATCTAGCAACGAGGGAGGATTGGATCTACATACCCTTGTAGATCGCGCGCGGAAGCGTTCAAGAGAACGGGGTTGATGGAGTCGTACTCGTCGTGATCCAAATCACCGATGATCCTAGCGCCGAACGGACGGCACCTCCGCGTTCAACACACGTACGGAGCAGCAACGTCTCCTCCTTCTTGATCCAGCAAGGGGGAAGGAGAGGTTGATGGAGATCCAACAACACGACGGCGTGGTGGTGGAAGTAGCGGGATTCCAACAGGGCTTCGCTAAGCGCTGCGGGAGGAGGGAGATGTGTCACGGGAGGGAGATGGAGGCGCCAGGCCTTAGGTATTGGTTGCTCCTCCTTTTCCTCATTATATATAGGGCCAAGGGAGAGGGGGGAGGCGCAGCCCTTGCCCCTTCCTCCAAGGAAGGGTGCGGCCAAGGGGGGGAGGAGTCCATCCTCCCCAAGGCACCTCGGAGGTGCCTTCCCCTTTTAGGACTCTCCCCTTTTTCTCTTCTCTTGGCGCATGGGCCTCTTGGGGCTGGTGCCCTTGGCCCATATAGGCCAAGGTGCACCCCCTACAGCCCATGTGGCCCCCCGGGGCAGGTGGCCCCACCCGGTGGACCCCCGGGACCCTTTCGGTGGTCCCGGTACAATACCGATGACCCCAAAACTTGTCCCGATGGCCGAAATAGCACTTCCTATATATAATTCTTTACCTCCGGACCATTCCGGAACTCCTCGTGACGTCCGGGATCTCATCCGGGACTCCGAACAACATTCGGGTTACCGCATACTAATATTTCTATAACCCTAGTGTCACCGAACCTTAAGTGTGTAGACCCTACGGGTTCGGGAGACATGCAGACATGACCGAGACATTCTCCGGTCAATAACCAACAGCAGGATCTGGATACCCATGTTGGCTCCCACATGTTCCACGATGATCTCATCGGATGAACCACGATGTCAAGGACTTAATCAATCCCGTATACAATTCCCTTTGTCTAGCGGTACGATACTTGCCCGAGATTCGATCGTCGGTATCCCGATACCTTCTTCAACCTCGTTACCGGCAAGTCTCTTTACTCGTTCCGTAACACATCATCCCGTGATCAACTCCTTGATCACATTGTGCACATTATGATGATGTCCTACCGAGTGGGCCCAGAGATACCTCTCCGTTTACACGGAGTGACAAATCCCAGTCTCGATTCATGCCAACCCAACAGACACTTTCGGAGATACCTGTAGTGTACCTTTATAGCCACCCAGTTACGTTGTGACGTTTGGCACACCCAAAGCATTCCTACGGTATCCGGGAGTTGCACAATCTCATGGTCTAAGGAAATGATACTTGACATTAGAAAAGCTTTAGCATACGAACTACACGATCTAGTGCTATGCTTAGGATTGGGTCTTGTCCATCACATCATTCTCCTAATGATGTGATCCCGTTATCAACGACATCCAATGTCCATGGTCAGGAAACCGTAACCATCTATTGATCAACGAGCTAGTCAACTAGAGGCTTACTAGGGACATGGTGTTGCCTATGTATCCACACATGTATCTGAGTTTCCTATCAATACAATTCTAGCATGGATAATAAACGATTATCATGAACAAGGAAATATAATAATAACCAATTTATTATTGCCTCTAGGGCATATTTCCAACACCTACACCAATTGAAGTGAATGAAGGAAATATGCCCTAGAGGCAATAATAAAGTTATTATTTATTTCCTTATATCATGATAAATGTTTATTATTCATGCTAGAATTGTATTAATCGGAAACATAATACATGTGTGAATACATAGACAAACAGAGTGTCACTAGTATGCCTCTACTTGACTAGCTCGTTAATCAAAGATGGTTATGTTTCCTAACCATGGACAAAGAGTTGTTATTTGATTAACGGGATCACATCATTAGGTGAATGATCTGATTGACATGACCCATTCCATTAGCTTAGCACCCGATCGTTTAGTATGTTGCTATTGCTTTCTTCATGACTTATACATGTTCCTATGACTATGAGATTATGCAACTCCCGTTTGCCGGAGGAACACTTTGTGTGCTACCAAATGTCACAACGTAACTAGGTGATTATAAAGGAGCTCTACAGGTGTCTCCAAAGGTACATGTTGGGTTGGCGTATTTCGAGATTAGGATTTGTCACTCCGATTGTCGGAGAGGTATCTCTAGGCCCTCTCGGTAATGCACATCACATAAGCCTTGCAAGCATTGCAACTAATGAGTTAGTTGTGAGATGATGCATTACGGAACGAGTAAAGAGACTTGACGGTAACGAGATTGAACTAGGTATTGAGATACCGACGATTGAATCTCGGGCAAGTAACATACCGATGACAAAGGGAACAACGTATGTTGTTATGCGGTCTGACCGATAAAAGATCTTCGTAGAATATGTAGGAGCCAATATGAGCATCCAGGTTCCGCTATTGGTTATTGACCGGAGACATGTCTCGGTCATGTCTACATTGTTCTCGAACCCGTAGGGTCCGCACGCTTAAGGTTTTGATGACAGTTATATTATGAGTTTATGCATTTTGATGTACCGAAGTTTGTTCGGAGTCCCGGATGTGATCACGGACATGACGAGAGTCTCGAAATGGTCGAGACATAAAGATTGATATATTGGAAGCCTATATTTGGATATCGGAAGTGTTCCGTGTGAAATCGGGATTTTACCGGAGTACCGGGAGGTTACCGGAACCCCCCGGGAGGTATATGGGCCTTAGTGGGCCTTAGTGGAAGAGAGGAGAGGTGGCCAGGGCTGGGCCGCGCGCCCCTCCCCCCTAGTCCGAATAGGACAAGGAGAGGGGGCCGGCGCCCCCCTTCCTTCTCTGTCTCCTCTTTCCCCCCTCCCGAATCCTATTCCAACTAGGAAAGGGGGAATCCTACTCCTGGAGGGAGTAGGACTCCTCCTGGCGCGCCCTCTCCTGGCCGGCCGCACCCCCCCTTTGATCCTTTATATACGGAGGCAGGGAGCACCCCTAGACACACAAGTTGATCCACGTGATCATATTCTTAGCCGTGTGCGGTGCCACCTTCCACCATAGTCCTCGATAATATTGTAGCGGTGCTTAGGCGAAGCCCTGCGACGGTAGAACATCAAGATCGTCACCACGCCATCGTGCTGACGGAACTCTTCCCCGACACTTTGCTGGATCGGAGTCCAGGGATCGTCATCGAGCTGAACATGTGCTAGAACTCGGAGGTGCCGTAGTTTCGGTGCTTGATCGGTCGGGCCGTGAAGACGTACGACTACATCAACCACGTTGTGCTAACGCTTCCATTGTCGATCTACAAGGGTACTTAGTTCACACTCTCCCCTCTCGTTGCTATGCATCACCATGATCTTGCGTGTGCGTAGGAAAATTTTGAAATTACTACGTTCCCCAACAGTGGTATCAGAGCCTAGGTTTTATGTGTTGATGTTATATGCACGAGTGGAACACAAGTGATTTGTGGGCGATATAAGTCATACTGCTTACCAGCATGTCATACTTTGGTTCGGCGGTATTGTTGGACGAAGCGGCCCGGACTGACATTACACGTACGCTTACGCGAGACCGGTTCTCCCGACGTGCTTTGCACAAAGGTGGCTAGCGGGTGACAGTTTCTCCAACTTTAGTTGAACCGAGTGTGGCTACGCCCGGTCCTTGCGAAGGTTAAAACAGCACCAACTTGACAAACAACCGTTGTGGTTTTGATGCGTAGGTAAGATTGGTTCTTGCTTAAGCCCGTAGCAGCCACGTAAAACTTGCAGCAACAAAGTAGAGGACGTCTAACTTGTTTTTGCAGGGCATGTTGTGATGTGATATGGTCAAGACATGATGCTAAATTTTATTGTATGAGATGATCATGTTTTGTAACCGAGTTATCGGCAACTGGCAGGAGCCATATGGTTGTCGCTTTATTGTATGCAATGCAATCGCGCTGTAATGCTTTACTTTATCACTAAGCGGTAGCGATAGTCGTGGAAGCATACGATTGGCGAGACGATAACGATGCTATGATGGAGATCAAGGTGTCACGCCAGTGACGATGGTGATCATGACGGTGCTTCGAAGATGGAGATCACAAGCACAAGATGATGGTGGCCATATCATATCACTTATATTGATTGCATGTGATGTTTATCTTTTATGCATCTTATCTTGCTTTGGTTGACGGTAGCATTATAAGATGATCTCTCACTAATTATCAAGAAGTGTTCTCCCTGAGTATGCACCGTTGCGAAAGTTCTTCGTGCTGAGACACCACGTGATGATCGGGTGTGATAGGCTCTACGTTCAAATACAACGGGTGCAAAACAGTTGCACACGCAGAATACTCAGGTTATACTTGACGAGCCAAGCATATACATATATGGCCTCGGAACACGGAGACCGAAAGGTCGAGCGTGAATCATATAGCAGAGATGATCAACATAGGAATGGACATGGTTTAGTTGATTTGGATCACGTGATCACTTAGAAGATTAGAGGGATGTCTTTCTTAGTGGGAGTTCTTAAGTAATATGATTAATTGAACTTAAATTTATCATGAACTTAGTACTGGTAGTATTTTGCAAATTATGTTGTAGATCAATAGCTCGCGTTGTTGCTTCCCTATATTTATTTTGATATGTTCCTAGAGAAAATTGTGTTGAAAGATGTTAGTAGCAATGATGCGGATTGGATCTGTGATCTGAGGTTTATCCTCATTGCTGCACAGAAGAATTATGTCCTTGATGCACCGCTAGGTGACGGACCTATTGCAGGAGCAGATGCAGACATTATGAACGTTTGGCTAGCTCAATATGATGACTACTTGATAGTTTAGTGCACCATGCTTAATGGCTTAGAATCGGGACTTCAAAGACGTTTTGAACGTCATGGAGCATATGAGATGTTCCAGGAGTTGAAGTTAATATTTCAAGCAAATACCCGAGTTGAGAGATATGAAGTCTCCAACAAGTTCTATAGCTAAAAGATGGAGGAGAATCGCTCAACTAGTGAGCATGTGCTCAGATTGTCTGAGTACTACAATCGCTTGAATCAAGTGGGAGTTAATCTTCCAGATAAGATAGTGATTGACAGAATTCTCTAGTCACCATCACCAAGTTAGTAGAACTTCGTGATGAACTATGATATGCAAGGGATAACGGAAACGATTCCCAAGCTCTTCGTAATGCGGAAATTGATGAAGGTAGAAATCGAGAAAAACATCAAGTGTTGATGGTAGACAAGACCACTAGTTTCAAGAAAAGGGCAGAGGGAAGAAGGGGAACTTCAAGAAGAACAGCAAGCAAGTTGCTTCTCAAGTGAAGAAGCCCAAGTCTGGTCCTAAGCCTGAGACTAAGTGTTTCTACTGCAAAGGGACTGGTCACTGGAAGCGGAACTACCCCAAGTGATTGGCAGATAAGAAGGATGGCAAAGTGAACATAAGTATATTTGATATACATGTTATTGATGTGTACTTTACTAGTGTTTATAACAACCCCTCAGTATTTGATACTAGTTCAGTTGCTAAGATTAGTAACTCGAAACGAGAGTTGCAGAATAAACAGAGACTAGTTAAGGGTGAAGTGACGATGTGTGTTGGAAGTGGTTCCAAGATTGATATGATCATCATCGCACACTCCCTATACTTTCGGGATTAGTGTTGAACCTGAATAAGTGTTATTTGGTGTTTGCGTTGAGCATGAATATGATTTGATCATGTTTGTTGTAATACGGTTATTCATTTAAGTAAGAGAATAAATTGTTGTTCTGTTTACATGAATAAAACCTTATATGGTTACACACCCAATGAAAATAGTTCGTTGGATCTCGATCGTAGTGATACACATAATCATAATATTGAAACCAAAAGATGCAAAGTTAATAATGATAGTGCAACTTATTTATGGCACTGCCGTTTAGGTCATATTGGTGTAAAGCGCATGAAGAAACTCCATGCTAATGGGTTTTTGGAATCACTTGATTATGAATCAGTTGATGCTTGCGAACCATACCTCATGGGCAAGATGACTAAAACGCCGTTCTCCGGAACTATGGAGCGAGCAACTGACTTATTGGAAATAATACATATTGATGTATGAGATCCGATGAGTGTTAAGGCTCGTGGCGGGTATCATTATTTTCTGACCTTCACAGATGATTTGAGCAGATATGGGTATATCTACTTAATGAAACACAAGTCTGAAATATTTGAAAAGTTCAAAGAATTTCAGAGTGAAGTGGAGAATCATCGTAACAAGAAAATAAAAGTTTTTACGATATGATCGCAGAGGTAAAATATTTGAGTTACGAGTCTGGCCTTCAGTTAAAACAATGTGAAATAGTTTCACTACTCACGCCACCTGGAACACCACAGCATAATGGTGTGTCCGAACATCATAACCGTACTTTATTAGATATGGTGCGATCTATGATGTCTCTTACCGATCTACCACTATCGTTTTGGGGTTATGCATTAAAGACAGCTGCATTCACGTTTAAAAGGGCACCATCTAAGTCCGTTGAGACGACACAATCTGAACTATGGTTTGGCAAGAAACCAAAGTTGTCGTTTCTTAAAGTTTGGGATTGTGATGCTTATATGAAAAAGTTTCATCCTGATAAGCTCAAACCCAAATTGGAGAAATATGTCTTCATAGGATACCCAAAGGAGACTATTGGGTACACCTTCTATCACAGATCCGAAGGCAAGACATTCGTTGCTAAGAATGGATCCTTTCTAGAGAAGGAGTTTCTCTCGAAAGAAGTGAGTGGGAGGAAAGTAGAAAACTTGATAAGGTAATTGTACCTTCTCCCTTATTGGAAAGTAGTTCATCACAGAAATCTGTTCTTGTGACTACTACACCAATTAGTGAGGAAGCTAATGATGATGATCATGTAACTTCAGATCAAGTTACTACCGAATCTCGTAGGTAAACTAGAGTGAGATCCGCACCCGAGTGGTACGGTGATCCTGTTCTGGAAGTCATGTTACTAGACCATGACAAACTTGCAAACTATGAGGAAGCGATGATGAGCCCAGATTTCGCGAAATGGTTTGAGGCCATGAAATCTGAGATATGATCCATGTATGAGAACAAAGTGTGGACTTTGATGGATTTGCCCGATGATCGGCAAGTCGTAGAAAATAAATGGATCTTCAAGAGGAAGACAGATGTTGATAGTAGTGTTACTATCTACAAAGCTAGACTTGTCGAAAAAGTTTTTTTGACAAAGTTCAAGGTGTTGACTACGATGAAATTTTCTCAATCGTAGCGATGCTTAAGTCTGTCCAAAACATGTTAGCAATTGCCGCATTTTTATGAAATCTGGCAAATGGATAAACAAAACTACATTCCTTAATGGATTTAAAGAAGAGTTGTATATGATGCAACCAGAAGGTTTTGTCAATCCTAAAGGTGCTAACAAAATATGCAAGCTCCAGCGATCCATCTATGGACTGGTGCAAGCATCTCGGAGTTGGAATATACGCTTTGATAAGTTGATCAAAGCATATAGTTTTATACAGACTTGCGGCGAAGCCTGTATTTACAAGAAAGTGAGTGGGAACACTACAACATTTCTGATAAGTATATGTGAGTGACATATTGTTGATCAGAAATAATGTAGAATTATTCTGTAAAGCATAAAGAAGTGTTTGAAAGGAGTTTTTCAAAGAAAGACCTCGATGAAGCTGCTTACCATATTGAGCATCAAGATCTATAGAGATAGATCAAGACGCTTGATAAGTTTTTTCAATGAGTACATACCTTGACAAGATATTGAAGTAGTTCAAAATGGAACAGTCAAAAAGAGTTCTTGCCTGTGTTACAAGGTGTGAAATTGAGTAAGACTCAAAGCCCGACCACGGCAGAAGATAGAAAGAGAATGAAAGTCATTCCCTATGCCTCAGCCATAGGTTCTATAAAGTATGCCATGCTGTGTACCAGATCTATTGTATACCCTACACTGTGTTAAGCAAGGGAGTACAATAATGATCTAAGAGTAGATCACTGGACAACGGTCAAAATTATCCTTAGTGGAATAAGGAAATATTTCTCAATTATGGAGGTGACAAAAAGGTTCGTCGTAAAAGGTTACGTCGATGCAAGTTTTGATACAGATCTGGATGACTCTAAGTCTCGATCTAGATACATATTGAAAGTGGGAGCAATTAGCTAGAGTAGCTCCGTGCAGAGCATTGTAGACATAGAATTCGCAAAATACTTACGGATCTGTATGTGACAGACCTGTTGACTAAAATTATCTCACAAGCAAAACATGATCACACCCTAGTACTCTTTGGGTGTTAATCACATAAACGATGTGAACTAGATTACTGACTCTAGTAAACCCTTTGGGTATAGGTCACATGACAATGTGAACTATGGGTGTTAATCACATGGTGATGTGAACTATTAGTGTTGAATCACATGGCGATGTGAACTAGATTATTGACTCTAGTGCAAGTGGGAGACTGAAGGAAATATGCCCTAGAGGCAATAATAAAGTTATTATTTATTTCCTTATATCATGATAAATGTTTATTATTCATGCTAGAATTGTATTAACCGGAAACATAATACATGTGTGAATACATAGACAAACAGAGTGTCACTAGTATGCCTCTACTAGACTAGCTCGTTAATCAAAGATGGTTATGTTTCCTAACCATGGACAAAGAGTTGTTATTTAATTAACGGGATCACATCATTAGGTGAATGATCTGATTGACATGACCCATTCCATTAGCTTAGCACCCGATCGTTTAGTATGTTGCTATTGCTTTCTTCATGACTTATACATGTTCCTATGACTATGAGATTATGCAACTCCCGTTTGCCGTAGGAACACTTTGTGTGCTACCAAATGTCACAACGTAACTCGGTGATTATAAAGGAGCTCTACAGGTGTCTCCAAAGGTACATGTTGGGTTGGCGTATTTCGAGATTAGGATTTGTCACTCCGATTGTCGGAGAGGTATCTCTGGGCCCTCTCGGTAATGCACATCACATAAGCCTTGCAAGCATTGCAACTAATGAGTTAGTTGTGAGATGATGCATTACGGAACGAGTAAAGAGACTTGCCGGTAACGAGATTGAACTAGGTATTGAGATACCGACGATCGAATCTCGGGCAAGTAACATACCGATGACAAAGGGAACAACGTATGTTATTATGCGGTCTGACCGATAAAAGATCTTCGTAGAATATGTAGGAGCCAATATGAGCATCCAGGTTCCGCTATTGGTTATTGACCGGAGACATGTCTCGGTCATGTCTACATTGTTCTTGAACCCGTAGGGTCCGCATGCTTAAGGTTTTGATGACAGTTATATTATGCGTTTATGCATTTTGATGTACCAAAGTTTGTTCGGAGTTCCGGATGTGATCACGGACATGACGAGGAGTCTCGAAATGGTCAAGACATAAAGATTGATATATTGGAAGCCTATATTTGGATATCGGAAGTGTTCCGGGTGAAATCGGGATTTTACCGGAGTACCAGGAGGTTACCGGAACCCCCCGGGAGGTATATGGGCCTTAGTGGGCCTTAGTGGAAGAGAGGAGAGGTGGCCAGGGCTGGGCCGTGCGCCCCTCCCCCCTAGTCCAAATAGGACAAGGAGAGGGGGCCGACGTCCCCCTTCCTTCTCTCTCTCCTCTTTCCCCCTCCCGAATCCTATTCCAACTAGGAAAGGGGGGAATCCTACTCCCGGAGGGAGTAGGACTCCTCCTGGCGCGCCCTCTCCTGGCCGGCCGCACCCCCCCTTTGATCCTTTATATACGGAGGCAGGGAGCACCCCTAGACACACAAGTTGATCCACGTGATCATATTCTTAGCCGTGTGCGGTGCCACCTTCCACCATAGTCCTCGATAATATTGTAGCGGTGCTTAGGCGAAGCCCTGCGACGGTAGAACATCAAGATCGTCACCACGCCATCGTGCTGACGGAACTCTTCCCCGACACTTTGCTGGATCGGAGTCCGGGGATCGTCATCGAGCTGAACGTGTGCTAGAACTCGGAGGTGCCGTAGTTTCGGTGCTTGATCGGTCGGGTCGTGAAGACGTACGACTACATCAACCACGTTGTGCTAACGCTTCCGTTGTCGATCTACAAGGGTACGTAGATCACACTCTCCCCTCTCGTTGCTATGCATCACCATGATCTTGCGTGTGCGTAGGAAAATTTTGAAATTACTACGTTCCCCAACAGTGGAAGCTTATGATAGTGATCATGAAACTTCAGATCAAGTCACTACCAAACCTCGTGGGATGACAAGGATGCGTACTACTTCAGAGTGGTACGTAATCCTTTCTTGGAAGTCATGTTGCTAGACAACAATGAACCTACGAGCTATGGAGAAGCGATGGTGGGCCTGGATTCCGATAAATGGCTCGAGGCCATAAAATCCAAGAGAGGATCCATGTATGAAAACAAAGTGTAGACTTTGGAAGAGCTACTTGATGGTCGTAAGGCTGTTAGGTACATGTGGATTTTAAAAGGAAGACAGACAATGATGGTATGTGTCACCATTGAGAAAGCTCGACTTGTCGTTAAGATATTTCCCGACAAGTTCAAGGAGTTGACTACGATGAGACTTTCTCACACGTAGCGATGCTAAAAGTCTGTTGGAATTATGTTAGCAGTTACTGCATTATTTATGAAATCATGCAGATAGGATGTCAAAACATTGTTTCCTCGACGATTTTCTTGAGGAAAGGTTGTATAAGATACAACCGGAAGGTTTTGTCAATCCTGAAAGATGCTAATAAGTATGCAAAGCTCCAGCAATCCTTCTAAGGACCGGAGTAAGAATCTCGGAGTTGGAATGTATGCTTTGATGAGATGATCAAAGATTTTGGGTGTATACAAAGTTTATGAGAAACTTGTATTTCCAAAGAAGTGAGTGGGAGCACTATAGAATTTCTGATGAGTATATGTTGTTGACATATTGTTGATCAGAAATGATGTAGAATTTCTGGAAAGCATGCAGAGTTATTTGAAAAGTGTTTTTCAATGGAAAACCTGGATTGGGCTACTTGAGTATTGAGCATTAAGATCTATAAGGATAGATCAAAATGCTTAATAGTACTTTCAAATGAATACATACCGTGACAAGATTTTGAAGGAGTTCAAAATGGATCGGCAAAGAAGGAGTTCTTGGCTGTGTTATAAGGTGTGAACATTGAGTAAGACTCGAAACCTGACTGCGGCAGAAGAAAGAGAAAGGACGAAGGTCGTCCCCTATGCTTTAGACGTAGGCTCTACAGTATGCTATGCTGTGTACCGCACCTGAAGTGTGCCTTGCCATGAGTCAGTCAAGGGGTACAAGAGTGATCCAAGAATGGATCACAGGACAACGGTCAAAGTTATCCTTAGTAACTAGTGGACTAAGGAATTTTCTCGATTATGGAGGTGGTAAAAGAGTTCGTCGTAAAGGCTTACACCGATGCAAACTTTGACACTAATCCAGATTATTCTGAGTAGTAAACTGGATTCGTATAGTGGAACAGTTATTTGGAATAGCTCCAAATAGAACGTGGTAGCTGCATCTCGGAGATGACATAGAGATTTGCGAAGTACATACGGATCTGAAAGATTCAGACCCGTTGACTATAACATCTCTCACAAGCATAACATGATCAAACCCAGAACTCATCGAGTGTTAATCACATGGTAATGTGAACTAGATTATTGACTCTAGTAAACTCTTTGGGTGTTAGTCACATGGGGATGTGACCTTGAGTGTTAATCACATAGCGATGTGAACTGGATTATTGACTCTAGTGCAAGTGGGAGACTGTTGGAAATATGCCCTAGAGGCAATAATAAATTGGTTATTATTATATTTCCTTGTTCATGATAATCGTTTATTATCCATGCTAGAATTGTATTGATAGGAAACTCAGATACATGTGTGGATACATAGACAACACCATGTCCCTAGTAAGCCTCTAGTTGACTAGCTCGTTGATCAATAGATGGTTACGGTTTCCTGACCATGGACATTGGATGTCATTGATAATGGGATCACATCATTAGGAGAATGATGTGATGGACAAGACCCAATCCTAAGCCTAGCACAAAGATCATGTAGTTCGTATGCTAAAGCTTTTCTAATGTCAAGTATCATTTCCTTAGACCATGAGATTGTGCAACTCCCGGATACCGTAGGAGTCCTTTGGGTGTGCCAAACATCACAACGTAACTGGGTGGCTATAAAGGTACATTACAGGTATCTCCGAAAGTGTCTGTTGGGTTGGCACGAATCGAGACTGGGATTTGTCACTCCGTGTAAACAGAGAGGTATCTCTGGGCCCACTCAGTAGGACATCATCATAATGTGCACAATGTGATCAAGGAGTTGATCACGGGATGATGTGTTACGGAACGAGTAAAAGAGACTTACCAGTAACGAGATTGAACAAGGTATCGGGATACCGACGATCGAATCTCGGGCAAGTATCGTACCGCTAGACAAAGGGAATTGTATACGGGATTGATTAAGTCCTTGACATCGTGGTTCATCCGATGAGATCATCGTGGAACATGTGGGAGCCAACATGGGTATCCATATCCCGCTATTGGTTATTGACGGAGAGTTATCTCGGTCATGTCTGCATGTTTCCTGAACCCGTAGGGTCTACACACTTAAGGTTCGATGACGCTAGGGTTATAGGGAAAGTATGTATGCGGTTACCAAATGTTGTTCGGAGTCCCGGATGAGATCTCGAACGTCGCGAGGAGTTCCGGAATGGTCCGGAGGTAAAGATTGATATATAGGAAGTATGGTTTTGGCCACCGGAAGTGTTCCGGGCATCACCGGTAGTGTACCGGGACCACCGGAGGGGTCCGGGGGTCCACCGAGTGGGGCCACCAGCCCCGGAGGGCTGCATGGGCCAAGTGTGGGAGGGGACCAGCCCCAGGTGGGCTGGTGCGCCCCCCCACCAAAGCCCAAGGCGCAAGGAAGAGTGGAAGGGGGCAAACCCTAGGCTCAGATGGGCCTAAGACCCACCTAGTGGTGCGCCCCCCTCTCTCCCCCCTTGGCCGCCCCCCTAGATGGGATCTAGGGCTGGCCGCCACCCCTAGGGGTGGAAACCTAGGTGGGGGCACAGCCCCTCCCCTCCCCCTATATATACTTGAGGTTTTGGGCTGCCAGAGACACGATTCAATCTCCTTCTTGGCGCAGCCCTACCCCTCTCCCTCCTCGTCTCTTGCGGTGCTTGGCGAAGCCCTGCTGGAGTACCACGCTCCTCCACCACCACCACGCCGTCGTGCTGCTGCTGGATGGAGTCTTCCCCAACCTCTCCTTCTCCCCTTGCTGGATCAAGGCGTAGGAGACGTCACCGGGCTGTACGTGCGTTGAACACGGAGGTGTCGTCCGTTCGGCACTAGGATCATCGGTGATTTGGATCACGATGAGTACGACTCCATCAACCCCGTTCACTTGAACGCTTCCGCGTAGCGATCTACAAGGGTATGTAGATGCACTCTCCTTTCCCCTTGTTGCTGGTCTCTCCATAGATAGATCTTGGTGACACGTAGGAAAATTTTGAATTTCTGCTACGTTCCCCAACAGACTGCCTGTGAAGTTTCGTGCCATTTGGACTTCGTTTGATACTCCAACGGTTAACCGAGGGACCGAAAAGGCCTCGTTTGTGTTGCAGCCCAACACCTTTCCAATTTGGCCCAAAAACCTTTCCATCATCTAGAGCGTTCGATCACGATCGCGTGGCCGAAATCCGCACTCCATCTGGAGCTTCCTAGCCTCCTCTACCTCTATTTAAAGGCCACTTCCCGAAATTTTCGGGCAAAACCCTAGTCCTTTTTCCCCACCGCGCCGCCGGACAGAATTCAGTCCAGACGGACACGTCCGACCTGCCCGTCCGCCGCCACGTGGCCTCCTCCCATTCGCCGCTCCCCCGGTCCCCAGTTCACCGCCGCCGCGGCCCGCCCGAGCCGCGCAGGGGCCCGAGCGCCCGACCCCGCGCGCCTGTCGCCGCCGCCGAGGCGCTCCGTCTCCCGCGCTTGGGAGCTCCGTCGCCCTCCGCCGCCATCGCCGACCACGACCACCGCCGCCGCGCCAACGCCGACTGCCTCCGCCGCCTGCCGCCCGGTGGCCGCCGCCCCGTCCTCACTGCCCGGCCTCGCCGCGCCGTCTCTGACCCCGGCCGCCGCAGCTCCGGCCGGATTCCGCTCCGGCGACCTCGCCGTCCCCGTCGGCCGCTGCTTCTTCTTCCCCGACGTCACCGTCGATCCTCATTTTCCGCGCCCTGCTACAGTACCGGTTGGATCCAGATCTGGATCTGAGAGGGTTGACTTTCATCCCCAAACCCTAAAAATTTGCAAACTTTGGCATGCGATAACTCTGCATCCGTAGCTCCGATTCGTGCATGTAGCATATCGTAATGTTCGTCTCGTCGAGTTCATCATTTCATCTCATTGCATCATTTTCATTTGAGCTCATCTTGATGCCCGAAATGCTGTTGGAAGAGGGCTATGTGGTGAATTTGTCAGATCTGTTGCATCAAATAGCTATTTGTCATTTTTACCATGATTAATGTGTGCATGCTATAATCCTGAGCTCTACATGTGTTTCGTCATATGCCATGCCATCTTTACAGAGGTGATTGCCATGTATTTTTGTGATATTTGTGGTGACTAGCACAAGCTTGCAAAGTAGCGTAATCGGTAATGCTGATTTCAGGGACTTAGAATTTCACCAAGTCCTTGTCCTGATTTTGTCGTTATGCCATATGTTCATATTGTTTCATAGTGATCCGTGCCTCTTTTGAGGATGATCAGTAAGGATGATTTGTTAACATTGTGGTGCTCTATCTATCCATGTCTTTTTTTGCATTTATGGAGCACCCTAGCTTGAGTCAATCGAGCTCTACTTTTGCTATAAAGTTAATCCTCGCAGATTGTTGACATGTTTAGCGATTTTTCCGAGGATGTTGCTATTGATCTGTGCATGCTATGTTGTTGTTCTTACCATGTCTAGCTTCTATGCTATGTATTCTTGATGGGTGTATGCTTAGTTTGTCATGCCATGCTCTGTAGTGAGTGCATCGAGCTCGTAAACATGCCTACTCGTTAACTGATTTGCATGCTCCAATTTTTCCACTAAGTCTGAATCTGTTTATATTTTTGCCATGTTCACATGCTTGCAATTGTTTTTTCTGATCCCTTTTGGCTCAAGGTCACTAAGAGACTTTTGTTAAGTGCTTTGAGTAGCTTCATGCCATGCCTTGATTTGCCATGTTAAGTTCCTGTAGCATGTAGTTTTCATGCTCTAAAGTGTGCTTCCTGATGATAAATTCCAGACTTGTGTTAATTTCACTAAGTCTGAAACCTGTTATCATTTGCACTTTTGCCATGCTTGTTTGAACTTGTTAATGGATGAATTAGCCGTAGCTCAGTGTTCATCTTTTGTCAAGCTTCATGAGTGGATCCCTGCCATGTATTTTGTTGTCATGTTTGAGTGTTGTAGCATATTTTTCTTGATGCATTTAGTTGATCATTTGCTGATTATCGCAGACCGGTGTCATATTTGTTTTGCTTGCCATTTCCAAACCGTGCATCCGATTCCGGTGATCTTTATATCGATTTCAACTGAAATCACCACACCTTTCCAGTGGCACTCTTGGATTTCCAAGTTGAGGCCAGGTTCAATCATTTCTTGTCAAATCTTGCATATGCATCGCATACCGCATCCCGCATATCATACCATGTTTGCATCATGTTGTTTGAGCATTGCACGTGGTTGATTGTGTTCCGTTTGCTTGTTGTCCTTGTTTGGGTAGAGCCGGGAGACGAGTTCATGAACGAGGAGCCCGTTGAGTTCGCTTACGAGGCTCAAGTCAACTCTGACAACTTTGCAGGCAAGATGATCATACCCTCAAAATCACTTCCATCTTTGCTTGCTAGATGCTCGCTCTTTTGCTATGCCTATGCTACGATGCCTACCACTTGCTTATCATGCCTCCCAAATTTTCATGTCAAACCTCTAACCCACCATGTCCTAGCAAACCGTTGATTGGCTATGTTACCGCTCTGCTCAGCCCCTCTTATAGCGTTGCTAGTTGCAGGTGAAGATTGGAGATCGTTCCTTGTTGGAACATTGTTTATTGTTGGGATATCACTATATTATCTTGTTATCTTAATGCACCTATATACTTGGTAAAGGGTGGAAGGCTCGGCCTTATGCCTAGTGTTTTGTTCCACTCTTGCCGCCCTAGTTTCCGTCATATCGGTGTTATGTTCCCGGATTTTGCGTTCCTTACGCGGTTGGGTTATAATGGAAACCCCTTGACAGTTCGCCTTGGATAAAACTCCTCCAGCAATGCCCAACCTTGGTTTTAACATTCGCCACCTAGCTTTTTTCCCTTGGGTTTCGCGGACTCAAGGGTCATCTTTATTTTAACCCCCCGGACCAGTGCTTCTCTAAGTGTTGGTCCAACTGAGCGATGTCTGGGGCTACCAGGGGCAACTCTGGGCTGGCCTACCCGACGTCTGGCTCATCTGAGTGTGCCCTGAGAACGAGATATGTGCAGCTCCTATCGGGATTTGTCGGCACATTCGGGCGGTGTTGCTGGACTTGTTTTACCATTGTCGAGGATGTCTTGTAACCGGGATGCCGAGTCTGATCGGAATGTCTCGAGAGAAGGAATATCCTTCGTTGACCGTGAGAGCTTGTGATGGGCTAAGTTGGGACTCCCCTGCAGGGATTTGAACTTTCGAAAGTCATGCCCGCGGTTATGGGCAGATGGGAATTTGTTAAAGCCCTCCCCTTGCCCCTCTATTTATAGGGGAAGGAGGAAGGGGGCCGGCCCCCTCTAGATGAGATCTAGAGGGGGGGGGGGCGGCCAAGGGGAGGGGGCTTGCCCCCCAAGCAAGGGGGGCGCCCCCTCTAGGGTTTCCCCCCAACCCTCGGCGCATGGGCCCAAAGGGGGGATGCGCCCAGCCCTCCAAGGGCTGGTTCCCTTTCCTCTACGGCCCATGAGGCCCTCCAAGAGAGGTGGCCCCTCCCGGTGGACTCCCGGAACCCCTCCGGTGGCCCCGGTATAATACCGATATGCCCCCGAACTTTTCCGGTGACCGTATGACAACTTCCCATATATAGATCTTCACCTCCGGACTATTCCGGAACTCCTCGTGACGTCCGAGATCTCATCCGAGACTCCGAACAACATTCGGTAGTCACATACAAGTCTTCCTAATAACCCTAGCGTTATCGAACCTTAAGTGTGTAGACCCTACGGGTTCGGGAACCATGCAGACATGACCGAGACAACTCTCCGGCCAATAACCAACAGCGGGATCTGGATACCCATGTTGGCTCCCACATGTTCGACGATGATCCCATCGGATGAACCACGATGTCAAGGATTCAAGCAATACTGTATACAATTCCCTTTGTCAATCGGTACGTTACTTGCCCGAGATTCGATCATCGGTATCCCAATACCTCGTTCAATCTCGTTACCGGCAAGTCACTTTACTCGTTCCGCAACACATCATCCCGTGACCAACCCTTAGTCACATTGAGCTCATTACGATGATGTGTTACCGAGTGGGCCCAGAGATACCTCTCCGTCATACGGAGTGACAAATCCCAGTCTCGATTCGTGCCAACCCAACAGACACTTTCAGATATATCCGTAGTGCACCTTTATAGTCACCCAGTTACATTGTGACGTTTGGCACACCCAAAGTATTCCTACAGTATCCGGGAGTTACACAATCTCATGGTCTAAGGAAAAGATACTTGACATTAGAAAAGCTTTAGCAGACGAACTACACGATCTTGCGCTATGCTTAGGATTGGGTCTTGTCCATCACATCATTCTTCTAATGATGTGATCCCGTTATCAATGACATCCAATGTCCATGGTCAGGAAACCGTAACCATCTATTGATCAACGAGCTAGTCAACTAGAGGCTCACTAGGGACATGTCGTGGTCTATATATTCACACATGTATTATGATTTCCGGATAACACAATTATAGCATGAACAATAGACAATTATCATGAATAAGAAAATATAATAATAACTATTTTATTATTGCCTCTAGGGCATATTTCCAACAATAACATATGTGTGTAGACTATGAGACGAAATCAGAAAACCTAGCTACAATGTAGCCAGGGTCCAAATTTCCATGGTCCCTCGCAGGACGCCCTATTTAGCACAGGGAAGTGAGAGAAGACATGTACCCCCTTGGGGGGTGTTTTTATGTTTATTTTTGTTATGTGTTGTGTGTCTGAGGCAGTGATGCATGATATAAAAGTCTCACCATTCTACCTCCATCATGGTGTGGATTTTGGCCATCACTAGTCTAGTTTGTGCAACTTTAATCGTCCATAGTTCATCAGCAAAGTCATTACGGAACTTCAAAATCTCAATGTTTCAGTTTTATAAAAATCTTTATTGTCAGAATTTGTTGCAATGATCATATATCTGATGTAAGTTGGATCACACACTACAAACCTGCACAAAGTGAGATGGCGATGGAGAAAGAGCATTCTGAACTATCAATCTTGCCGGCCATTAATCACCTAAAAAATTACTTACTTACTTACGAAGCCTTTTATCCCAAACAAGTTGGGGTAGGCTAGATATGAAACCCTTTCACAAGGACTTCCCAGGAGGTCACCCATCCTAGTACTACTCTCGCCCAAATGGGTTTCATACCCAAAAGACTGGCTAGTTTTTACGTTGGCTCACCAAGCCTATCACAACCCTTAGATATGAAACCCTTTCACGAGGACTTCCTAGGAGGTCACCCATCCTAGTACTATTCTCGCTCAAATGGGTTTCATACCTATGGGACTGGCTAGTTTTTACGTTGGCTCGCCAAGCCTATCACCTAAAAAATTATTGACAAATATTTGATCAATTTTACACTGAAACTCATGTGATACAATATCATGATCACCAGCTAATACTTTTGAATAAAAATCTAATACCAATTTTATACCATGTAAAATACTCCATCCGTCCCATAATATATGACGTTTTTTGACACTAGTGTAGTGTCAAAAAACGTCTTACATTATGGGACAGAGGGTAGCAGAGAAATTGTTGGTCAAAGTTTGTCCTAAACCAAATACATGTTACATTTTGTTCAAAGTATCCATGTCATTTTTCCCTGAAGGTCAAACAAAATTTTAGCTCAAACAATCAAAATCTTTCACACTTATAGATATATAAAAAATTTGCACAAATACTAAAGCAGAATAATGGGCACATCCTAAGACATGATTTTATACAGTGCTGTACGCGGGACAATAACTATTTTGCGCCATCCACAAAGCATCTGGTTTCAACTCACTGATTTGTTTGTTGTCTTTCCTTTCCTTCGGTTTTAGAGGCAAAAGTAGTATACAAAAAGAAGAAATACATCATAGCAGGTCCAGAGATACAACAAAGCACATCCCCTATTTTCCAAAAAGGTCATATGAAATTGCATAGGAACTCTTTCATCCGATCGATGTAGGGTGGCCGGGTAGGAATGATATGCCCCATGTCATGCTCAACGATGGTGCACCGGCCCTCCTCAAACATGCCAGCAAGTTCAGTGCTTGCCCTGCTTGCGATCTGCCTGTCATGACCTTCACCGCCACCGAAGCAATGGAGCGAGGGGAGCCTGATTGGCTCTCTGTCAAAATCGCCAACAGGTGCTGGATATCCAGAGCAGAATATCCCAAACCTGAACTTTGGAGATCCGCAAGTCTTCTGCTGCTGCCTGCACAGTAAGGCAGCCATTGCTGCACCCTGGGAGAAACCGAGAACGCCATCAAAGTTGCCGTCCTGAGCAATTATACTTTCAAGGTATGCATATGATTCCTTGAACCCGTCTGTTTGTTCCTGGTACTGAAGGGGGTCAAACGGTGCATCTGCAACCTTCCAATCTTGCATGGTGTGGCAGCTCATGTGCGGAGAAACTAGCCATGCGGATTTTGTTTTTGCTGTGCCAGATGGAGGTGAGGGTTTGTCGGAGCAGACATCTGGATCTGGTCGGTATACAAATGAAAGCTTGTGTGGAGCGTCTATAAAGACAAGCTCCGCGATGTGTTTCAGCTTCTTCGCAAGTGATGATGTTCTTCCCTTAAAGTTTGAAGAGTTCTGACGGAAGCCGTGCAAGCAGAGAATCCTCAACTTCTTCAGCTGCTCACTACCTGGTACATCATTTCCACAAGTTGCAATACTAACACTCAGACAAAAATACTGACTTGGAAGCAATACACGGGTACCGACAAAAGGTAATACTATCTCAGACAAAAATGAATTGAAGACCACAAACGAATTGATTGAAAAAGAAATAGGCACTTCAAACTACAAGTGGAAGTTCGTGAGGAGAAAACAGGAGAAAGACATCAACATTTGTTGCAACACTGTCAAAAGCTGCATGTGTGCCGTGCTTGAGGCGTGCGCCGGACAGACCTTCCATTTGACCAATGCTTTTATCTCTTTGCTCCAGAGCAATACACGGGTAACGACTAGTTAAGTTAGTACAGAAGCTTGCTACCATATGGTCTATGGAGTTCATTTTGACCCCATAGGTTTCAAATACTCCCTACAAAATTAGCGAATCTACTGTGTGTTACTCTTTCTTGCTGAGCACCACTTCTTTAGTTCTGCCTACATAGTTACTCTACAAAATTAGCGAATCTACTGTGCATTACTCTTTCTTGGTGAGCAACACTTCCTTAGTTCTGCCTACGTAGCATATGGACTTCTAGGCTGGGCATACTTGATAATATCTTAAATAGCCAAACATCCGAATGACACAAATGTGAATTGATACAGACCTTACCATTACTCCCAGGAGCTTTAGAGGTTGAAATTTTGTTGCTTATGGATAGCTTTCCAATGTCAGAAGGTTCAGATAGCTCTGACTCTGCTTGGTAGTCTTGCTTTACAGATATTTCACAGCACTGTTTTCCATTCTTTAGACATAGTTCACATACATACTCCTTATTAGAATCCTGGAGAAGAAAATGTTTACAAGATTTAGCAGACACATTCTGTCATGAGTCATCAAGAATGAAATTAAGGTAATTAGCAACAATTTAGAAAACAATATAAAGCATGTCATCTTAGGTACCTGACATGTGGAGCACACTAAGACCAACATTCTGCAATTGCTGCAACGACACCGAGAGGAATAGTCATCATAGGTAGATCCACATATCAAACAAGTTCCAAGTATGTTATCTTTATTGCTTCCCACAGAGATTCTGTTAAACCATATTGAAACAAGTTAAGTAACTGAGTTACTATGAAATAGTTCAAGGGTTCGAGCACAAAGTTCAGCACTAACCTATGGTCGAATACAAAATTCTTTCCATCAAAATAGCCACCATCGGGATATTGCTCCAAATATCTTTGAATGCCACCGTATAACTAACGCAAGCACAATAATAAATGATCATAAATAATGCAAAGTACGATATCATGGTGTATATGTACGGATGTCTGAAATCTCAAAATTAGCAACCGAAAGGTGCAGCTTACTTGAAAAACATTCTCAAAGCCTTCACCTTTGGAGCGGATATAAGCTGAGGCCATCTCACACCGTATACCTCCTGTGCAGTACCTGAAAATACCAATAAGGTAGTTCTTAAATTGCTTGCTAAATGTGTTGCCTAAACTCTAAAGCAATGTATAATTCGAAGACCTGGCCATACATACATCATAATTGATTTACCACGTAGCTTCTCAGTATGCTCATCTATCCACAATGGCAAGTCACTGTATTGTCTGATCTCAGGATGCAGCGTCTCCACATTTGGTACATGAAACTTGCCGATCCGCGTCTCATACAGATTCCTTGCATCCAAAACAACCACATCATTCTGCCCCGCAGGCGCCTCAGTATCCGAACCAGTTCCTGCGACAAGAGCAATCCAACTTAGCATCAAGCTCTTGTTTAAACATCTGTTCTTAATGGCAAGAGAATGATCTCGCTACTAAGCAGAGTGTAGATCACATTGACAGCCAGATGTATACAAGCTTCGGTTTGAGAATCAACCCACCCACAGTCTGAAGCACCGAGTGGAACTCAGACGCTGACAAATGCCTCCCGGCGAATGAGATATCGGGCGTTGTCAGCGATGGGTTGGAACAAAGCGTAACCAGCTCCTGCCAATCCCAAGAACAGCATTAGACACAATGTAATTGACAAGACTTCACGGTGCTACACGAGCTCATAAATGGTGAAAACATTTGCCTTGTGAGGAAGAAGAGAACCTTGACGAGCCGAACCGAGAGTGACGTGAAGCCGCACTCCCTGGCGACCCTCTCGTCGATAGGGTCCTCGCAGGAGGCCAGCTTGAAGTCGGTCCCGTCGAACAGGCTGTTCGAGCTCATCTCCTCGATGTGCTTCTCCAGCGCCGCCATTCTTCCCCCGAGCTACCAGCGCAAAACGTCGCCACGAATTCAAGTACCCACCACGATACATACGGGAATCCGCAAAACACGGCGCCGTTAGCGGGGGGAGAACTAGAAAGAGGCGGATGCTCACCGTGGCATTGACGCCGTCGGGGCCGACGCGGACGCGGCCGACGAGCGCGAGAGCGCGGCAGCGGGACTCGTAGAAGGCCGCGAGCGCGGGGGCGTCGGGGACATCGGCGTACTTGTAGTACAGGAGCACGCCGTAGCTTCCGTCTCCACCGCCTCCTTCCTCCTGCTTCTGCTGCTCCTGAGTCGACGTCGGCGGCAGCGCCGCCTTCGCGTCCATGGCTACGAGTACGACCACGAGCCGCAAAACCCTAGGCGACTGCGGCCGGAGGAGGAAGAAGACGGAGAGGCCGGCTTTCCCAGAACCCGGCCCATATTGATTGAGCGCGCGGCCTCTACAAAAAACAAAATGGCCCACCCAAGAGCCCGGCCCGTTAACTACCTTATCTGCCCACGTTTCGTTTCGCTCCGCGTCCCCAAACCAAAACCCCCGCGAGAACCTTCCTCCTCTCCTCTTCTCACCGACAACCGTCGCTCATGGAGGCCACCGCCGCGTCGACGCGGCCTCTCTTCCTCCTGGCGCCTTCGCCACCGCTGGTCAGCACGGTGCGGCTCGCCCTTGGCGTGGGGAGGCGCCGGTTCGTGGCCGCGGGGGCCAGGAAGAAGAGGGGGCGGCAGGACGGGGAGGCGGGGGAGGAGAGGGTGGACGCGCACAGCTTCAACCCCAAGGCCGGCGAGGTCACCGGGCCGTTCCCCGAGGCCGTGCTTCTCAGAAAGGTGCGTGTGCCCGTGATTTGTGCTGCGGGCAGTTGCACTAATTCTGTAGAGCGTTGGCATTTGGGTTGCGGAGAATTTTGATGTTAGCTTATGGATAATGAACTCCCTTTGACGAATATCAAATGTAGCATGGTTGCTAGTTTGGTGAAGTAGGCATATTATTCGATAGACCTTGGACCGAAAAGCTAGGCAGATTATTGGAGGCAATAGATGGTATTTGTTGCAGCTTTCCGTATCTGAATTCTGAATATGGTGTCATTCTCTGAGCATAGTTTGGTATCATTCTCTGCTCATAGTTTCCAGATTGCAGTATTTATTAATAGTGAGCATGGGTAGATCCACAAGTGTAGTTTCATGATGATGTTTCTTGGGCTGGATGGGCGAATTCTACTGATACAATCTGCAATGTTTCTATTTTGCTAAAATGCTGGTAACAGTCCCTTATGCTTGGCATTTGGCCCCTCATCTTTCGTTTGGAAGAAATATGGTAGAAACTAGGGTTCTACTGGGTCTAGGGCGGAGATTGTAGGGGAAGGAGGGGGCTGGACGCGGGCGATCTCGCGGTCGCCGTCGTGCGCGAGGGAAGAGGCGGCGGCGTTGGCAGGAGGCGGCTAGGGTTAGGTCTCCCGGCTCCCTTCGGGAAGCCGAGCAAATAATGATTGCTTCTTGCTTAATCTCAAAACGGGTCCTTACATGAGTTTATATAATCCTCCTAATGATATAATTGGGCTAAGCCCCTAACACGATAAGATAACTGGGCCAGGCCCCTAACTGCCTGGCTGTAATATATGCCGCTCATAACATTTCTCCCCGCCTACACAAACAGCTCGTCCTCGAGCTGGAAGGCGGGAAAGCGCTTTGCGGAACTCCTCGAGGTGATCAGCCGTCACCAAACACCTCCGCGGCAACTGGGGCGTGCAGGTCACCGAGCCCGGCGGCGGCGGCTTTCTAGGTAGAAGAAGCCGGGGGGACATTGCCGAGATGTGAAATTGCTGGATATGCTGATTGTTCTGAACCTGGATGAAGACTCCAATTCCTGCATGTTTAGTACCATCATCTGGTTGTATTCGCCATGCAGCATCACAGAAGATAGCATTGCCTGCAAAAAAATCTGTATTTTGAATTGCCGGTGGTAGAAGATGGTCCTGTAAGTACGTCGCAGCATGGTCTTCAGCAGGAATTGCTCCTTCTAATTTGGTTCCTTGCATGATTGCGTTAATCTCTGAACACCATAAATCGTTGCTATTAGCCAATGGACCAAACTATCACTGCTAAGACTTAAATGACAGACAAATTGTAATGGTTATAATCATTTTAATGTTTGTTTCCTTAGATTAGAAGTTTTCAATATTTATTTGTTCGGTTATAATCATTTTAATGTTTGTTTCCTTAGATTAGAAGTTTTCTGGTAGGATCAAGTACTCTACCAGGTCTAGGGCGTAGGTGGTAAGGGAAGGATGGAGGGAGACGTGGCGAGGATCGGGCGCGCCGGCGGCAGGGCGCCGTCGCGGCTAGGAGAAGGGCGGTGGCTAGGGCTGTTGGCGGCTAGGGTTCCGGCTCCTCAGGGAGCCGGGCAATAGGAGATAATATTCTTCTTATTGCTTGCCTTCAAAAAGAGCCTTACAACCTATATTTATATCCTAGATAACTTGTAGAAGAATCAACCTAAGATAACTTGCCTAAGATAACTTGCCTAATCTAAAAATAAAAACTAAGATAACTTGCGGGCCTAAGCCGGCCGGCCATAACACTTCTCCCCGCCTGCACAAACAGCTCGTCCTCGAGCTGTAAGGTGGGGAAGCGCTTGCTTGAACTCTTCGAGGTAATCAACCAGCGTCAAACACCTTCTCGACATCTGGGGCGGCCAGGTCAGCGGCGACGGCGTCCTCCGGAATGTAGTCTGCCACCTCCAGGTAGAAGAGTCGCGGGCAGGCGTGGCCGGGCTTGTAGGGTTCGTCGCAGTTGAAGCACAACCCTTGGCGGCGACGCTCGAGTATCTCAGCTGGGGTGAGCTGGCGGAACGGGCGCCCCGCGGTCGCGGCGAGGGGTGCCGCAGAAGCCTGCACAGGCCGACCCTGCGCGGAATCCGGTTCGGGTAGCGACCCAGCAGTCTGGGACGGTGATTCCTGCTGGATGGCCACCGCGCGGCGCTCGAACGCGCGGGCGTAATACATGGCCGACTGGAGATCCTGGGGTCCCCGAAGCTCCACGTCGACGCGGATATGGTCCGGTAGACCACCCACAAATAACTCGGCGCGCTGAGTGGCGGAGACGCCCGGCGCGTGGCACGCCAGGGCCTGGAAGCGGTCGGCGTAGTCCTGCACCGTGGATGTGAAAGGTAAGCGGCCGAGGGTCGCCAGTCGGCTCCCGCGGATAGGAGGCCCGAACCGGAGGAGACAGAGCTCCCGGAAGCGCTCCCATGGTGGCATGCCGCCCTCGTCCTGCTCGAGGGCGTAGTACCAGGTCTGCGCTGCGCCTCGAAGATGATAGGACGCGAGCCAGGTGCGATCCGAAGCGAGCGTCCGCTGCCCTCGAAAGAACTGCTCGCACTGGTTGAGCCAGTTGAGGGGGTCCTCCGTGCCCTCGTAGGTGGCGAAGTCCAGTTTGGCGAAGCGAGGGGGTGTCGGCCCGCCGTGCCCGGGGGCGGCCGTAGTCGCCGCCAGCGCGTATGCTGGGTCGGGAAGCGCCGGGGCGTAGTTCGCCGAGCTGGAGGGGTGATCAAACCGCAGGGAGGGCGTCGGGTGTTCCGGCGGCGTGGAGTAGACCGGCCCCGAAGACGAGCCGGTCGCCCAAGCGGGGATCGGCGATGGTGACGGTGGAAACTGCACCTGGTGCAGGGGCCGACCCGTAGCCCTAGGCGCGGGTGGTGGTACTGTCGATGGCGGCGGCGCCTGGTGGAGCTGCACCGGCGCCTGCGGCGTGGGGGCCGGCGGTGACGCCAGAAGAAGCTGCTGGGTCTGGCCCTGCTCCGAGGCGCCGATGCCCAGGTTAGGGCTGGGCGGGGCCGGTGGAGGACCCTGCTCCGAGGCCGCTGGAAGGTAGGGCGCGACGGAGGACGGCGCGGCCGGCGCGGTCCAAGTGGGCCACTGCGGCCCCGTGGTGGCGAGAAGTGGCGGGGCTGCCGGCGCGATCTGCGGCGGCCACTGCGCCCAAGGCGGCGGTGCGGCCGCTGGGGCGGGGAGCGCCGGGTAGCCTCCGGTGATGGCCCCCGGTGCCGAGTACCATGGAAGCGCCTGCTGACCTGCGGCCATGGCTGGATGGAGTCCGGTGATGGCCCCCGGTGCCGAGTACCACGGAAGCGCCTGCTGACCCGCGGCCATGGCTGGATGGAGTGGTGGGGGCGGCCCGTACGGACCTGCCAGGTAGAGGCGGATCCCTTGAACCGCGGTGACGAGGTCGTTGAGGACGCCCGCCATGGCCTCCGGCGTGAACTGTTGCGGCTGCGGGGGAGGTGATGGCGGCGGCGAGTGTTGGACGGGGGCCTGTGGCTGCCCTTGGCCCGGCGTTGTGCCGGGTGCCGTTAGGACCGGCGCTGAGAGCGACGCAGTGGTGCCCGCCGAGAGCGAGGCCGTGACGCCCGGCGCAGAGGCGGCGGTGGTGGAGGAGTTGGCGGGCAGCGGTGGTGGTGGCGGTGGAATTGGCGGAGACATGGTCGAAACCCGGTTACCTGATACCAAATTGGTAGGATCAAGTACTCTACCAGGTCTAGGGCGTAGGTGGTAAGGGAAGGATGGAGGGAGACGTGGCGAGGATCGGGCGCGCCGGCGGCAGGGCGCCGTCGCGGCTAGGAGAAGGGCGGTGGCTAGGGCTGTTGGCGGCTAGGGTTCCGGCTCCTCAGGGAGCCGGGCAATAGGAGATAATATTCTTCTTATTGCTTGCCTTCAAAAAGAGCCTTACAACCTATATTTATATCCTAGATAACTTGTAGAAGAATCAACCTAAGATAACTTGCCTAAGATAACTTGCCTAATCTAAAAATAAAAACTAAGATAACTTGCGGGCCTAAGCCGGCCGGCCATAACATTTTCAATATTTATTTGTTCCTTGAGAAGAAAGCAAAAAATGAGATTTATAGTTGATTATACTTTTTTGTGCTGATTGTTTTGCAGAAAAAGGTGAAAGAGGACGGTGAAGCTTTGCCAGAATTCGCGGACGCCGAAGAAGGTGATAGTCATTTTGCACTCAGTTGGTCCTTTTTGTGCTTGATGCCAATACGCGATCTGTCTAACCCAACTAAATTTACAGAAAAGCTATACGAGCTTCTTAACATTCAGCTAGAGAGTGGTTTAAATCTGCAAAGAAGTAAGACCTCTTCCCTTTCCCCCCTTATCAAAACATTTTAATTGGTTATATATGGCGGCATCATTGCACGCCTGTTCAGATGTGGTGATCTAAGATCAGGATAATGAACATTCTCCATCATTCTGCAGTGCGACACTATGAAGTTGTTTACCTCATTCACGAGGACCGCGTGGAAGAAGTTGAAGACGTTGTATCAAAAGTACAAGGTGCATTTCTCGATACTCACGCATCACTTACTCAGTTGTACAAAGATGTGATTTTGTCCACATGTTGTTTGTATGTACTTAAATCCTCAGCGAGTTAATCTCAGTCATGATGAGTATGACAAACTTCCATGTTATGGCGGCAAAGGGTTTGACACTCTTCTGGAGCCATGGCCTGCTAAAGAATACTCCTGTCTGGCTGATTTGCTAACTTTAATCGCCTAAAACATACTATTTGGGGTGTTTCAGTTCTATCGAGGATTTTGCTGCTGTAAGGTATGCTATAAACTATGTTCTTCGTTCTATTGTAGACTTTATCAGAGAGAAGAAAGGAAGGATTTGGAGGGTGAACAACTGGGGACTGCGCAGACTTGCTTACAAGATAAAGAAAGCAACACATGCCAACTACATCCTAATGAACTTTGAGATACAGGCACAATCCATAAACGAGTTCAAGACTCTGCTAGATAAGGATGAAAGAATCATTAGACACCTTGTGATGAAACGAGATGAGGCGATTACTGAAGATTGCCCTCCTCCACCAGAGTTCCATGCTATGCGATCTCAACAGTTGGATGACGAGTATATTGATGAGGAATATGGGAGGGTGGACGATGGGGATGATGAGGCTGAACTAGAGTCTTTTGGCAATGTTGACGATGACGTTGAAGATGGCGATGAACCTGAAATCATTCTTGTTGATGAAGTTGACGATGACAATGCCGAAGACCTCAGAAGAAGAAATAGGAAGGTGAAACTGGAGAAGTATACCGTGGAGAAGGTCTTGAGGTAGCATGCGTATCTACTGTATGGTTTAGTTCTTATACAAAGGAACACTTGTACGATGAAGTAATTACATTAGGTGTTTTCCCTGTATCGGTGACCACTATTACGATGGTAGTAATTAGTGAGATAAGCTCATCAGGTCTTCTCCCTAAATCTTGAGCTGTTGTTGTTTTTCCAAATTATGTGGTATGATCATTCCCTTGTAGATGCATTGTTTAGTACACCTTTTATTTTTTGAAAAGCATCAAAAGCCAAAATACCAGTGTGGGTTAAAAAGGCAAATCTAAGTAATTAGCACAACTCTCTATTGTAAAACTCATGCATCCTTTTATTGGCTTAATTAGTAAAACTAATTGCCGAAGTCATTACATATCTAGATGCTTGGTAGTTGGAATAGATGCTTTTATTTTAGCAGTAAATAAGAAGAGCTGGTCTATAATTTGATCAAGACGTGCTTATGTTACTTCTGATGTTCTCCTTGTTTGAGTAGACTAGTTTTTTCAATGCATTCAGTTGCTGTTGATCTGTGCGTGACAAAATGCTTAGTGACTGGCAAATTCCTTCATATTCTGCATGGTAGTTGTTGAATTCCTCTGCAGGTCCTCATGTTTGCTGGACTGTATAGTTAATTAAACCTTGGTAGCCTATATATGCACCGTTTGGTTCATATTGTTACTCCAAAAAATCAGCATATCTTCATCATTTATCCAGACACTCTTAGAATCTTTTTGCTTTCGTCTGTACAAGGTACTAACATTTCCAACTGCATTTAACGGAGTACAGTGCTGGGTATTGACTTGTTAAACTCATGACATGATCTAACCAATATGGTGGCAATCTAGCAGTGTGGAAGATGATTGGCTAGGTATGCAAACTTCACGAATGATCATACCTTAATACTGTTCAACAGTTGTTGGTAGGTGTCCTCCATGCTCAATAAAGGCTGGAGATGATTGAGTGGATTCGCCAATCAATAAGTAGCAATAACTTTGGTCGTAGAGAATTCTTGTTCATGCCCCCAACTTGTTTGTTGCTGGTCTCCTGCAAGTTTTTCTATCAAATAGAGACTATTAAAAATTTGCAGTTTATCATCACTGAACTTATCTGTGCATGCTTCTGACCATCTTTCTTTGAAATGTATGTAGTTCTAATGCATCTCTCTGAATTTGGCATATCATTTTGTTCTGTCACTACTTTGTACTCCCTCCATCCGGAAATACTTGTCGTAGAAATGGTTGTATCTAGACTTATTTTAGTTATAGATACATCCATTTTATCCATTTCTAGGACAAGTATTTCCGGACGGAGGGAGTATGTTGCATTTAGGGCCTGTGGCGTGAGTTTCAGATGATCAAGAATTCAACACTTGGAACTGGTTATGGGTAGATTTTCTTAAATGTACCTTACTTGAGATTATTAAGACTTTCTATTGATTGTTGGGACCTTGTTGATTCACCGTCTTATCTCGCCATAATTTTCTCCATGCCACAATACCAAGCAGCTGGTTCCAGATTTTCTGCCGACAGGAGAATTGTCAATTGGAAATAATAAAATCATTCTGCATTGGTTAGATAATTTAGTGAGTTTCTTCACTTATTTGCTATTTGCCGTATGGTGCATTGATGAGCCGAAATTGGTGTACGACTGTCCTTATACTGGTACTGTTGCTGCGCATGATCCTGCACTTTGCTTTCAACAGCGTATCTATGATCTGGAAACTTTAATCACGTCTCGTGGCCCCCCTCGATCAATCTGATCACGATCTGGAAACTTTCAATACCTGCTGGTAAGCAATGCCATCTTGTCATCTTGTTGATATGTTGGCCTGTTTTGGTCATAATCTGAAGAACCTTCAAGCAAATTCCTTCAGACGCAACGCGTTTGAGGACAAGTATTTCCGGACGGAGGGAGTACCAACTAATTATGTCCACCAACTTTGTACAGACAACTTACTAGATTTTTTTCCAGTTCATCATAAGGTGCGGCAATTAGTACAGATTCCCTTTTAACATTATGGCCATAATGTGGAAAGCCCCATGGCTTTCTGTCCAATCTCTGGTTCCTGCTCTTGTTAGGTGCTATTTATCGCCGAAGGCCGTCAGCCACGACCTAACTACTTTCTCCTGTTCATTCAAGACAACACTTTAGCACAATCTTCTCTGTATCAGAAGAAACTATCCAGGTTATGGCAGATGAACTATCTAGGATGTCGGAACTGTTTAGCCCCCAAATTTAGGTCTGGTCTGGAGTCTGCTTCTGCAGATGATGCTGGCATTTTGGTAGAAACTGGCTGTTGATGGCAGAAGAACCATCAAGGTCACATTTCAGCAATCTTTTCATGGCTCGAACTATCCAGGCTAGATTCCAGCAAGCCCTTCCCATTGCAGAACTATCCAGGCCATCGATCAAGCGATCGGTGGAGTGGTTTGTTCCACTGTTTCGTCCCCCCAGACTGGCTGTAGTGTGAAGTAATGACTTTCTGGGCCTGCTTGCGCAGGTGACGGTGGCATTTTGTCTCTCATTTCTTGTACGTCTCAAGAATAGTGCGTGATGACGCCTTTCTGTTCCGTTGGTATAAGGTAATGAAATGTTGCTGACATCAAAGCGTCTGTAGTCCAACGGTTAGGATAATTGCCTTCCAAGCAATAGATCCGGGTTCGACTCCCGGCAGACGCATTTTTTATTTTCTCCCAATTTGTTTCCCTTTTTCTGGAAAAATATCAATCAGCTACATGCTCGTTTTGATGACCTAAACTTTTGTAGGGTTCTTTTGATGACCTAAACTTGTCTTGTAGCAAAAATGCAAGCAGCCACAACTTGTCTTGTAGCGAAAATGCAAGCAGCCATGTATGCAAGTTTGTTTGGTATTGTAGTCACATTTTTTTTTTTTTGATTTAGTGGTGTAACCCCGCACCGACCTCACCTTCATAAAAGGGCCTTTTCATACTTTCTCTTGCCTCGCTCTCTTCTTCGTGCCCCGGTTCACTCTGCACTACGATCCCAGAAGTCCAATCTACAAACCCCACCGGTCGTTTCCCATGATGCCTTGCCACAGTTGCGAGGACCTGCTCGGACCCCACCGTGACATCTAGCTTCTTTGGATGATCGACAATCACTCGCGCCAACGGTAACAGCACTCGTACTTGGGGGACATTTGGATCGCTGCCCTCACCTGCCAAGCCAAAACATTGGCGTTGACTGAGACGTGGGCGTATGTTTGGATTAGCTCCTATTTTTTGGCATGCTCAGCCCGTCCACCCACCCTCCAATTGATTTCACGCCAACAAATTGGTGAAACCAGTGCACGCGAATCCTTTGCTAGTTTTTTGGTCAGCCCACGATTGGCGAGGAATGGGGGCAGCAACCAAACAACCCCTTGGTCCCTTCATGTGATCACGCACCTCGGTCCAATGACATTGGCTAGCCTCGTCGTATTCGATCTCCACTAGACGATGGCGAGCCGTCCCACCATAGGGGCCCCTGGGCGTCCCCACCTCATGTTGTCATGACGACACATGATGACTCAGACGAGGAAGAAGGCAGCTTTCAACCGCCGCTAATGGAGGGTGACTCTGGTCGCTAGTCATCCAGGCCCTCTTCCCGAACGACGACCCGCTACCCTCCCTCGGCCCATGTCCCTGGTGTCGACCAACGAAACCGAGGAGGAGGCAATGATGGTCGCGGTCGTTACCCTGCTCTGAGATCGTGAACGCCGCTCCCTTCACACTCCCCTCGCTGATAGGCTTCCCCGTCTCGGGCAGATGCCGAGGAGTAGGTGATGTTGGTTGTGGTCATCTCCCACTCCGATCTCGAGGCTGCCACAGAACCGCCACATGGCCCCCACCGATGTGGTGATGGCCGCGGCTATTGTAGCGTTCATCGCCGAGCCCTTTCATTTAGCTAGGGTTTAGTACAAATGAGTTTTGTAGCTAGGCTAGGGTTTAGTGCTAACTTTTGGTGGTGATGTAATGGATGAACATAATGTACATGTAGGGACTTTTGGAGATGCTCTAATACTACCTAGTGAACATAATGTAGGGAGATTATTTGTGTCATTTCTTTCATGATATATATACTCTCTCAATTCTAAAATATAGAGTGAACCAATATGTAATTGAGTGGTTAGGAGGACAGTGGTGAAGTCTTAGACTTGACACCAATGTTCGCATTTTTCCTGAATTTATTTCAAGTCATCTGGTAATGTGCGTCAGATTCTTGCAGATACTTATAGAATTAGGGTGTGGATGGGAGCTTTTATAGGAGTAAGTGTATCTACGTATATATGAATTTATGTATGAGTTTCAAAATATAAGGAGTATATATTTTTGCCAGGGCCAAAGAACCCTATTCTCATATGGAAAAGGTAATGCGGCGTTGAAGGATGTGCAAAAACTTTAAAGAGTATATACTACTCCCTCCGTTCTTAAATATTTGTCTTTCTAGAGATTTCAACAAGTGACTACATACAGAGCAAAATAAGTGAATCTACACTTTAAAATATGTCTATATACATCCGTATGTGGTAGTCCATTTGAAACTTTAAAAAGACAAATATTTAGGAACGGAGGGAGTAGTATATATCTTTAACAGAGGCTACAGAGTACATATGCTGTAGCAAACTCTCGATCTCAAATCAAATTTGTCCTGCCTCCCTCTATTTTCTTTTTCTTTTTTTCCGACGCTTGCATCTAGAGTAATTCTTTTCCGTCACGGCCACTGGCACGCTGCCCCCTTTGCGCGCACCACGCCGTCGTTGCCGGCGAGCATGAGATACTTGTCCTTCCTGGTGAGCATGGTGCACTCGTACCCGAGCGACGCCGCCATCAGGCGCTGCACGCGGTTGGCCACGTCCGTGCTCGCGGCGCCGCCGTCCCTGACGGGCGACGTGTCGACCCTGCCGAGGAACTCCACGGTGTAGCACATCCTTGGGTTGGCCAGGTAGTAGAGCGCGTCCATGGACTTCCAGCCGCCTGCCGTGGTGCCATGGAACATGGCCGTCTCGACGGCGAGCGCCACGGGCACGACGCCGTCGCCGCTGAGCTCGGCGAACAGCGGGCTGAAGCGGAGCAGGTACGGCTCGCGGCAGGTGGTGCCCTCGGGGCAGACCACGACGTGCGCTCCCCCGGCCAGGAGGCGCGCCATGGCGGCGCCGTCGTGGGCGCGGTCCCTGGCGAGGTGCACGGTGCGGCCGATGGGGGAGATGAGCTCCGAGAGCCGGCTCAGGCTGTAGGACACGGCGCGCACGGGGCGGTCCAGCGCGATGGACACGTACACGGGGTCGATGAGCGTCCGGTGGTTGCACACGTAGAGCTGCCCGCGCGACGACGGCGGCGGCGGCAGCGAGCCGCGGAGGCGCCACGACTGGCCTGTGGCGGAGAGGATCGGCGTGGCGTACTTGTATGGGAGCGTCATCGCGACGGCGATGCGGGCCACGGCGAGAGCGGCGCCCAATGGGAGCCACACGAGCATGGCGACGGTAGCGAGCGGCGTCGGAAGGAAGGCGAGGCGGCCGTCGTGGAAGACGAGCGGCCTCGGGTACTCGTCCCGCGGCAATGGCCGCCACTTGCTCTTCTCCTCGGCGCTCACCACGTACACCTCCTTGCACGAGGAAGACAGAGTGTTGTTGCAAAGAAATTCCATGGATCCTCCGGAGAAGCCCACGACATCATCGCCGAAGGCGCCCTCCATGATCTTCTTCCTTGCCTCGGACGCCGCCTCGCCGCCTCCTTCCTCCATGAGGCCGGTATAGAGCCCCCACAGCACCTTCATCTCCCTCGCCGCGACGACATCGGCCACGTCGGCCTCCAGGTAATCTTTCAAGAACGGCTCCACCATCACCCTCGGCATCCTGCTGGCCCACACCACCGCCGCCCTCCTACCGGCAGCGCCAGAGGACCACCGCCGCCGCACGGCGTCGAACGCCTCGAGACCGACGTTCTCCAGGAGCCACCGCGGCAACACGGCGCGGCCAGCGCGGAACCTCGTGGCGCGGAGCCCGCAGAAGGCGACGAAGGCCATAGCCCTGATGGCCACGTCGCCGCCGATGCAGGCGATGAAAGGGTAGAGGAGGAGCAGGAGGAGGCCCCTGAGCAAGCCGCCGGCCTCGATGGCGACCAGCATGAAGTAGGGGAAGAGGGAGCCCGAGGAGAGGAGCAAGCCGCCGTCGACGTCGACGACCAGCGCGGTTGCGTCGGTGAGCCGAGCCGAGGGTGGCGCCCGCTTGTGGACAAGGACGTCAGAGGGGTGCGGTGGTGGCAATGCGGCCCCACAGCCACCATGGAAGAAGAGCGAGAGGAAGTTGGGGAAGATGAACTTGTGGGCTCCCGCCATTTCTCCTCAACCATGCAGCTAGATGTAGTTGTCGCCGTCTTATATATACCACCGCGGCACATCGTCGTCATGGTGCAAGCCTAATAATGTGGGGTGGCTTGCCACGGCGCCCTGGTGCGTGCCTAGGGCCCTGTTTGGTTCATAAGTCTTAAGATTTTTTTTAGTTCCAATTTATAAGTCCCAAGTCCCTAAAAAGTCCCTACCTGTTTGGTTTCTGGGACTTATAAGTCTCTATAAGACCATATTACAACTATAAGTCCCTCATTGAGAGTCTTATTTCATAAGTCCCAAATGCCCACTTTAAGTCCCTATAAGTCCCTCCTGTTTGGTTTAGATGAGACTTATAGGGACTTATTAATAAGTCCCTAGACCAATAAGTCCCTGGAAACAAACACCCTTCTAATAAACCTTTCCATGAATTTTGCTAGCAGACAGACAATCTGTTCATTAACTATTATTTGTATATTTTTTGGCGAGGGCACTGTTTATTAATTCCATTTTGGCAATAAGTGTCACTTTGAGGCCATTAGTTGATACTATCAAAAAGAGATCTTCGACGATATGAGAGGAAATATTTGTTACTACATGCTCAAAGATCAAACTCCAAAACCCTTAAAATTTCCCATCCTTCCAAGTTCCAACTCGCTCAGGTATACTCGTCGCGCAGACTCACCCTTATGCTCTCCACGACACCTAAAGGGTTTGGAAATGTCCATGTTACTGACAAGACCGTGGAACTCTATGGCACTCCTGGACTAGTTCGATGGGGAGACCTTCATCGAAAATATGCTCCCCATGGAAAAATGTTTGGGGGGCGTTCAAGGGGATGCTGGGACTCAAGTGGGGGGAGAAGAATGAGAAGGCGGCTGAGGGTGTGCAGGACCCCACCTCGCCAATCACGGCTTCTACCTTCCAGGGAGAGTGTGATGTCGGTCATCACGTCGGGTTCGGGTATGATGGAGAGGGCAATGAACCTTAAGGCGACACAAGGCCTCGAAGGTATATTTCCTAAGCCCATTACGTGATCTATGCCAACATTTAAAGTTTTGGCTCTTACGTCTAATGCAAACTTGTTGAAAGTGGCCTCAAGTAGTCATGTTATTTGGAGTCCCGAGCAAGGCTCCCTTTGGAGAGGTTGGAAAGCTTTGGAGCACAGGAGTTGGCCTAGGCTGTTGTCGCGGAAAGTGTGACGAAGAGGGGCCTAATTCATACTCGAGTGGCTGAGGGGCATGCACGCGTGATGGCCATGGCTTCTGATGCAAACCATGCTAGGGAGGAGGCTGGTTCTGATTAGGAGGTGATTTCTGGTATTACACATTATATCACAATATTTATGTCTTTTCTCTCTTATTTTATAAGGTTTACATGAAGAGAGAGAATGCCCGCAGCTGGAATTCTGGACGGGAAAAGGAGCAAATATTAAAGACCTATTCTGCACAACTCCAAAAGTCCTGAAACTTCACGCAGAATATTTTTGGGATATATAAAAAATATTAGACGAAGAAAGCACCAGAGGGGGCCACCAGCCAGCCACAAGGGTGGAGGGCCCCCCGTCCTTGTGGGCCCCCTGGCAGGCCTCCAATGCCCATCTTCTGCTACATGGTGTGTTTTGACCTAAAAAATAAGAAGGAAGCTTTCGAGACGAAGCGCCGGCGTCCCGAAGCGGAACCTGGGCAGAATTAATCTAGGGCTCCGACGGAGCTGTTCTGCCGGGGAAACTTCCTTCCGGGAGGGGAAACCGAAGCCATCGTCATCACGAACGATCCTCTCATCAAGAGGGGGTCAATCTCCATCAACATCTTCACCAGCACCATCTCCTCTCAAACCCTAGTTCATCTCTTGTATCCGATCTTTGTCTCAAAACCTCAGATTGGTACCTGTGGGTTACTAGTAGTGTTGATTACTCCTTGTTGTTGATGCTAGTTGGTTTATTTGGTGGAAGATCATATGTTCAGATCCTTAATGATAATTAATACTCCTCTTATTATGAACATGAATATACTTTGTCAGTAGTTACATTTGTTCCTGAGGACATGGGAGAAGTCTTGTTATAAGTAATCATGTGAATTTGGTATTCGTTCGATATTTTGATGAAATGTATGTTGTCTCTCCTCTAGTGGTGTTATGTGAACGTCGACTACATGACACTTCACCATGATTTGGGCCTAGGGGAAGGCATTGGGAAGTAATAAGTAGATGATGGGTTGCTAGAGTGACAGAAGCTTAAACCCAAGTTTATGCGTTGCTTCGTAAGGGGCTGATTTGGATCAATATGCTTCATGCTATGGTTAGGTTTACCTTAATTCTTCTTCTTTTGTAGTTGCGGATGCTTGCGAGAGGGGTTAATCATAAGTGGGAGGCTTGTCCAAGGAAGGGCAGCACCCAAGCACCGGTCCACCCACATATCAAATTATCAAAGTAACGAACGCGAACCATATGAGCATGATGAAAACTAACTTGACAACAATTCCCATGTGTCCTCGGGAGCGCTTTGTTTTATATCAGAGTTCATACAGGCTTGTCCTTTACTACAAAAAGGATTGGGCCACCTTGCTGCACCTTGTTTACTTTCATTACTTGTTACCTGTTATGATTTATCTTTTCACAAAACTATCTGTTACTCATAATTTCAATGCTTGCAGAGAATACCTTGCTGAAAACCGCTTGTCATTTCCTTGTGTTCCTCATTGGGTTCGACACTCTTACTTATCGAAACGACTATGATAGATCCCCTAGGCTTGTGGGTCATCACTCGTCCATTGGAGGATGTGACTGTGGGCTCGAAAGAGGTCGGGCCGGGGCGCTCGGCTACAGGTGATTGAGGGGGTAGGGTCCCGATCCCTGATACGTCTCCGTCGTATCTACTTTTCCAAACACTTTTGCCCTTGCTTTGGACTCTAACTTGCATGATTTGAATGGAACTAACCCGGACTGACGCTATTTTCAGTAGAATTGCCATGGTGTTATTTTTGTGCAGCAGAAATAAAAGTTCTCGGAATGACCTGAAAATCAATGGAGAATTATTTTGGAATATATAAAAAATACTGGAAGAAGAATCCACGTCAGGGGGGCCTCCACCTGTCCACGAGGGTGGGGGGCGTGCCCTACCCCCTAGGCGCGCCCCCTTGCCTCGTGGGCCCCCTGATGCTCCACCGACCTCAACTCCAACTCTATATATTCGTGTTCGGGGAGAAAAAAAAAATCAGAGAAAAGGATTCATCGCGTTTTACGATACGAAGCCGCCGTCAAGCCCTAAACTCTCTCAGGAGGGCTGATCTGGAGTCTGTTCGGGGCTCCGGAGAGGGGAATCCGTCGCCATTGTCATCATCAACCTTCCTCCATCACCAATTTCATGATGCTCACCGCCGTGCGTGAGTAATTCCATCGTAGGCTTGCTAGACGGTGATGGGTTGGATGAGATTTATCATGTAATCGAGTTAGTTTTGTTAGGGTTTGATCCCTAGTATCCACTATGTTCTGAGATTGATGTTGCTATGACTTTGCTATGCTTAATGCTTGTCACTAGGGCCGAGTGCCATGATTTCAGATCTGAACCTATTATGTTTTCATGAATATATGTGAGTTCTTGATCCTATCTTGCAAGTCTACAGTCACCTACTATGTGTTATGATCCGGCAACCCCGAAGTGACAATAATCGGGACCACTCCCGGTGATGACCGTAGTTTGAGGAGTTCATGTATTCACTATGTGTTAATGCTTTGGTCCGGTACTCTATTAAAAGGAGGCCTTAATATCCCTTAGTTTCCATTAGGACCCCGCTGCCACGGGAGGGTAGGACAAAAGATGTCATGCAAGTTCTTTTACATAAGCACACATGACTATATTCGGAATACATGCCTACATTACATTGATGAACTAGAGCTAGTTCTGTGTCACCCTAGGTTATGACTGTTACATGATCGATCACATCCGGCATAATTCTCCATCACCGATCCATTGCCTACGAGCTTTTCATATATTGTTCTTCGCTTATTTACTTTTCCGCTGCTGCTATTACAATCACTATGAAACCCAAAAATATTACTTTTGTTACCGTTACTTTTGTTATCGTTACCACTACTATCATATTACTTTGCTACTAAATACCTTGCTGTAGATATTAAGTTTCCAGGTGTGGTTGAATTGACAACTCAGCTGCTAATACTTGAGAATATTCTTTGGCTCCCCTTGTGTCGAATCAATAAATTTTGGTGGAATACTCTACCCTCGAAAACTGTTGCGATCCCCTATACTTGTGGGTTATCAAGACTATTTTCTAGCGTCGTTGCCGGTGAGCATAGCTCTATTATTTGAGTCACTTGGGATTTATATCTGCTTATCATTGTGAAGAACTTGAAAGATCAAAGAACTAAGATTTTCCCTCAACTACGAGGGGAGGCAAGGAACTGCCATCTAGCTCTGCACTTGATTCACCTTCTGTTTTGAGTAAGCTTGCGACACCTAAACCTGCTTCTGCTATTAATTCTGATATGTCGCATGTTATTGATGATGCCACTTCTGCTATGCATGATACTTATGATGAAACTACTTCTATGCTTGATGATATTGTGCCACTAGGTGAATTTCTTGATGAACAACTTGCTAGGGCTAGAGAGAATGAAATTACTGAAACTGATAATATTGATGAAAGTGATGATGAAGATTCTCCCCCTAGATATGAATTGCCTGTTGTTCCTGAGGGTTATGTTATGGATGAAGAAACTGCTAGAGACTTTCTTGCCTGCAATGATAGGAGTGACCTTAAGAAACTATTAGCTAAGCTGAAACAAAAATCTCTGAATGCTAGAATGAAATATGATCCTGCTTATGCTACTTCACCCATTTTTGTTACTGATAAGGATTATGAATTCTCTGTTGATCCTGATATAATTACTTTGGTTGAATCTGATCCTTTCTATGGCTATGAATCTGAAACTGTTGTGGCACATCTTACTAAATTAAATGATATAGCCACCCTATTCACCAATGATGAGAAAACTCGCTACTACTATATCCTTAAAATATTTCCGTTCTCATTAAAGGGTGATGCTAAGATATGGTTTAATTCTCTTGATCCTAATTGTGTGCGTAGTCCCCAGGATATGATTTATTACTTCTCTGCTAAATATTTCCCTGCTCATAAGAAACAAGCTGCTTTAAGGGAAATATATAATTTTGTGCAAATTGAAGAAGAGAGTCTCCCACAAGCTTGGGGGAGGCTTCTCCAATTACTTAATGCTTTGCCTGATCATCCTCTCAAGAAAAATGAAATACTTGATATCTTTTATAATGGACTAACCGATGCTTCCAGAGATCACCTGGATAGTTGTGCTGGTTGTGTTTTCAGGGAAAGAACTGTTGATGAAGCTGAAATTCTATTGAATAATATGTTGACTAATGAAAATAATTGGACACTTCCTGAACCAACTCCTAAGCCAACTCTGAAGAAAAGGGGTATTCTATTTCTCAGTCCTGAAGATATGCAAGAGGCAAAGAAATCTATGAAAGAAAAAGGTATTAAAGCTGAAGATGTTAAGAATTTACCTCCTGTTGAAGAAATACATGGTCTTAATTCATCACCTATAGAAGAAACACACGGTCTTGATAACCCGACACATGTAGTAAAGGTAAATTCTATCTATAGATATGATAAAGCTGAAATCCCTCCTGCTAAGTTTGCTAGCCAATGTTTGGATGAATTTGATAACTTTATGGTTAAGCAAGAAGATTTTAATGCTTATGTTGGTAGACAATTGAAACATAATGCTTACATGATTAAACACTTGAGTGATTATATGGCTAATGTTAAAGGTGAACTTAAACTTATTAGTAAACATGCTTCCATGGTTACCACTCAAGTAGAACAAGTACTTAAAGCTCAGAATGATTTGCTCAATGAATTGAATAGTAAAAACAATGACTTTGCTGTTAGAGTTGCAACTAGAGGAGGTAAAGTGACTCAGGAACCTTTGTATCCTGAGGGCCACCCTAAGAGAATTGAGCAAGATTCTCAGAGAACTAATGTTGATGCACCTAGTCCTTCTAAAAGAAAGAGAAAGAAAAATGATAGGACTTTACATGCTTCTAGTGAACCTGTTATTGACACACCTGAGAATCCCAATAATATTTCTATCTCTGATGCTGAAACACAATCTGGTAATGAACATGAACCTAGTGATAATGTTAATGATGATGTTCATGTTGATGCTCAACCGAGCAATGATAATGATGTAGAGATTGAACCTGTTGTTGATCTTGATAACCCACAATTAAAGAATCAGCGTTATGATAAGAGAGACTTTGTTGCTAGGAAGCACGGTAAAGAAAGAGAACCATGGGTTCAGAAACCCATGCCTTTTCCTCCTAAACCATCCAAGAAAAAGGATGATGAGGATTTTGAGCGCTTTGTTGAAATGATTAGACCTATCTTTTTGCGTATGCGTTTGACTGATATGCTTAAAATGAATCCTTATGCTATATATATGAAGGATATTGTTACTAATAAAATAAAGATACCGAAAGCTGAAATTTCCACCATGCTTGCTAATTATACCTTTAAGGGTGGAATACCAAAGAAACTTGGAGATCCAGGAGTACCAACTATACCATGCTCCATTAAAAGAAACTATGTTAAAACTGCTTTATGTGATCTTGGAGCCGGTGTTAGTGTTATGCCTCTCTATTTATATCGTAGACTTGATTTGAATAAGTTGACACCTACTGAAATATCTTTGCAAATGACTGACAAATCAACTGCTATACATGTCGGTATTTGTGAGGATGTGCCTGTTGTGGTTGCAAACATTACTATTTTAACAGACTTTGTTATCCTTGATATTCCCGAGGACGATAATATGTCTATTATTCTTGGAAGACCCTTTTTGAATACTGTAGGGGCTGTTATTGATTGCACCAAAGGCAATGTCACTTTTCATGTTAATGGTAATGAGCATATGGTACACTTTCCGAGGAAACAACCTCAAGTCCACAGTATCAATTCTATTGGAAAAATTCCATCGATTATTTTTGGAGGTTTTGAATTTTCTCTACCTACTGTCAAGAAGAAATATGATATTCTTATTATTGGGACGTGCATATCCCCGTTGAGGTAACATAGTGTTATTCGAAATTTCTCTGGTTTCATGTTACTTGAAATGAGTTTGTTAACAAGACCTGATCAACCTTGTTAGTGAATACCTTTTGATGAGCATGAGATGGGTGAATTTTGAAAACACAACTCTGTGTACCCTCCTTTTACTTTCTGTATTTATATTAAATAAAGCAAAAATAGTATTTTTCTGTCTGTTTTCTGAATTATCCATGCAATAAAAAATACCCCGAAAATAAAAGTTCTCCAAATGCCCTGAAAATTTAATATGATTTTTTCTAGAATATTTGAGAATATTTGGCACTGAGAACACAGCAGGGGGAGCAAGCACCTGGCCACGAGGGTCCAGGGCGCTCCCACCCCCTGGGCGTGCCCCCTGCCTCGTGGGCCCATGGTGGCTCCCCTCCACTTATTCCAGCTACTACACACTCCTTCTTCCTCCCACAAAAATCACCAACCAGCTCAAACTCGAGTGCAAGCTCATCTTGCTGCCATTTTCGATCTCCTAGCTCTAAGCTCCATTCACAAAACTGCTTTGGAGGATTGTTCTTTGGTATGTGACTCCTTCATTGGTCCAATTAGTTTTTTTCTAGTGTTTTATTCATTGCAAATTTTTGCTGCTTAGGTGACCCTGTTCTTGAGCTTGTATGTCAAATTTATATGGTCAAAAGTAGTTTTAATGCATGATATAGCCTCTAGGCACTTGTAGGAGTAGTTGTTATCAATTTTGTTGAGTATGGTTCACTCTTATTTTGAGTTAATAAAAATTTTAGAAATTTTTCAGAGGAAGAAATATATTCAGGAAAATGTACCAAGGTGGTTCTTCAAGGAAGCAAGGACCCATGCCCGCAATACGCGATGTGGACGAGGAACCACCAAGAGACGCTCAAGTGTGGCCTTGTGAATGGCCGTCAGAGGACTTCATGTTCCAAGAAGGAATTAAAGAGGAATTTGATGCATATGTGCGTAATGCTGATCTGGAGAGCTTTGAGGCAGATAAGTGCCGCCAATACTATCATCTAACTGATTCCTTTGTGAGAAGGTTCAAATTTTCATCTTCATGTAATTCTCACACCGTCCTGTTTGATCTTTATGATAAATCTTATACAATGGACTTAGAAGATTTTACCACTGCTTGTAAACTTCCACAGTGGGGTGATGTTAGTGAACCTCGCAAATCTAAATTTAGAGATTTTCTTGCTAGTATAACTGTGGGGGAATCTAGAGATGTAACACAAGCCACCATAGGGAGCATTCATTTTCCTGCTATACATTATTTTGCTCTCTTCATAGAAAGGTGCATAAACGGTAAAGATGAAGCATGTCACATGTGTGTACCTGATCTCAGCGTTCTCAGGAGCGCTCTTTTAGGAGATAAACAATACAACTTGGGGGCTATTGTTGCACGTAGGTTGCATAATAATCGTATTCATGTAGATTTCTTTGGTGGAATTTATGCAACTTGTATAGCTAATTTCTTGAGATACCCATATGTGGATATGATATTGAGTTGCCTCCTTCTTATCTAGATTATGATGCTATGGTTCGTCATCAGTTTGTTGAGAGGAACGATCAGTTCCTCCAGTACCGACTAATCTTTGACAGACAACGCACCTATCACGTCGCTCTCCCTGCTCCTACTTTCTTTGACTTTCAGGCAAAGGGGAGATATGTTGTAACCAGGGAGGAGGCGAATGAGTACGAGAGGAGGGCAGAGACAGCTCGCCTCCAAGCTGCAGCTCATCAGGCAATTGCCGCTGCATCTCAGTGCGACCCCAACTATAACTTTGGATACCCGCTAGGCCAACCGTGGCCATAGACCAATTTAGGCCAAAATCCTAAGCTCTGGGGAGTACGTATCTCTCACCGACATTACGTTCCTGTTCGTAAACTCATGCTAGTTGTCGGTGCTCATACTTTTTCATTGTAATATCCATGCTAGTTTATTTCCCTTTTTATGCTTTCTTCTTGTGTGTTTGATAAACCTTAAGAAAAAAACCAAAAAAAAATTAGTTGTAGCTTTTTAGCTAGTTTACTTTCCATGCCTGTAGTGGTAGTAATTAAAAAGAAAACCCCAAAGGATTTCTCGTTCTTCTTTTTTGCTTGTTGGGAGCTTTCCCGTGTAAATAGTTTTATTTCTTTTCTTGTTCTTTGGGGGTCGAGAGGAGAAGACCACGATTAAAATGTTGAGTGGCTCTCATATGCATTATTGTTGATCTAACAAAGAGTTGTAGCGACCAGACCTCAAACGGTCCAATCTCTGTGCTCAGGTGTTATCCCTGGATCAGTAATGCTGACACCACACAGTACTTGAAGGATTTATAACAGAGTAGCAACCACACACTTATTACATCGAGAGTCTCAAAAGAGAACTTATTACAATAAATATGGCTTACGGCCATCTAATAACAATAACAGCGGAAGGCTTGGAAGATAAGTGAGTTCATCAACTCCAACGGCATCACTGAGTATAGAACCATGACCTAAAAGCACCTTAATCATCGTCTGAAAAGTCTGCAACATTAACGTTGCAGCCCGAAACGGGTCAGCACATGGAATATGCTGGCAATGTAACACATAGAGAGTAATGGAAGAATAAGTCTATACTACATGCATATTTGGCTGGTGGAAAGCTCTATGGTTACAGTTTTGCGTAAAGCCAATTTTTCCCTACTGCAAAGGAATTAATTTTATTTAACTATCATGGTAGTTGTTAAACATTGAGAATGGTTGATAGCATTCTCAATCCCAATTAAACATCATCATTAAACAAAACCCAACAAAAATTATTTTAGAGTAACATGATGAGATTCACATGATAATCTAGGTACTAGATACTCAAGATGTCCATAACCGGGGACACGGCTAACCATGATTAGTTTATACACTCTGCAGAGGTTTGCACACTTTTTCCCACAAGACTCGATCTCCTCCGTTGGGATTCTCGCACTAGAGGGTGTTTGAGAAACGGATGACCAAGACATAGTCTTTCAGAAGCGCTAGCACCTTACGATCGAGTAGACCTTTACACCTACTTTCCCCTACATCTGCTAGTCTACCACTGTAAGAGTTCGCACGACTTAATCAACTATGCTAGAGCCCATAGTAGCTTGTGGCTGCACATGGAAGTTTCTAGCATGAATAATCTCATGATCCCTTTGAGCCTGGGTGGCGGTCCAAAAGAAAACAGGCAATCGCTAAAATACCCAGGTGCCTCAATCCACCCAGATGTGTATTTAAGTTGCCACCTTAGATAAACCTTTACTTTAACAATCTCACATCTGTCATGGATTTCACTCACCCAATCCATGTCTACTAGCATAACATGGCATGATAAGCAAACGTAGAAGTAACTCCCAAAGGTTTGATAATAACAGGTAATAGGTACTACCTCAACTACTCCCCAAACCCACAATTTAATTAGATCCTAATCATGCAATGTGTGAGGATTGATCTAATGCAATAAAAACTGATTAGTAGGAGGTATGATCAAAGTGTTACTTGCCTTGCTGATGATCCGCGAAACCTAGCGATTCGAAGTAGCGAGCGGCGCACTCCGGGTACTCTATCGCAAACAAACAAGCATACAATAAGTACTCAACTAATGCACAGGTAAAACTCAAATAAGAGATCTAGCCAGAAAGTTCAACTTAAGAACTCCGGTTGCCAGAAAGAATCAAATCGAACGAAGCAACGAAAGACAAACGGCAAAAGAAACAAGCTTCGTTTACTATTTTGGATCTAGGGCAATTTTTACAGTGGCAAAAACTTGTTTGAGTTGGTTAAACAGGAAGAGGGTTTCGAGACGAAACTCCAGGCGCTTGAATCGCCTGATTCCGATAAACGAGCGAAAAGTTATACTAGAACGAAAAACGGATCGGGAATCGCGATCAGAAAAATCGCGAATTTAATGCGAGAAAAAGAAAACGACGAATAGATTAACGAACGGACGTTCGTTAACTGGATCTAATCGAAAAACGCGTTCGTTAAAACGAACGAATGAGCGAACGCTCGCTAATTAGATAAACCGGAAAAACCGATCTATTAAAAAAAGAACTAAAAAAACCAAACGAAACTGACGAAAAACTGATCAGTTTTTCGGACAAAAACCCGGTGGCGGCGAGGTCAACCTCCGACTGCGGCGGGCGTCGCGGCGGGCTAGGGCGGCGGGGTTGGCGGCTAGGGTTTGGTGGGGGTCCGGCTGGGCCTCCCCGGCTTATAAGCCGGCCGGGCCAAGTGTCCAGGTCGGACACGGCCCGGTAAGTCGGTTGCGTTTTTTTAAAAAATAGTTACGCTCAGAAAAAACAAAAGGAATACTAAACAGACTCCAAAAATCCCGAATAAATTTTCCCCGGCTTCTAAAATTGAGCCGCACAGGATGCACATTTATTTGGGGCCTAAATGCAATTTTGAAAAACGCGCATTTTTCCTAAATTCAAATAAAATAGCAAATAAAACCAAAATAAAATCTTATTTGATTTTTTATTAAATCCTTAATATTTCTTTATTTTGGGAAAGTCATTTTATTCCCTCTCTCATATTTTGATAATAGAAATAATTGAAGATAAAATAAATAAAATAAAATGATCCTATTTTTAAAATTTGAGAAAACTCAAATATGAAAATAACGAAATCCCCAAGTCTCTCCGAGGGTCCTTGAGTTGCGTAGAATTTTCTAGGATCAACCAAAATGCAATAAAATATGATATGCAATGATGATCTAGTGTATAACATTCCAAATTGAAAATTTGGGATGTTACAAACCTATCCCCCTTAAGATGAATCTCGCCCTCGAGATTCGGGTTGGCTAGAAAATAGGTGAGGGTGGTCCTTCAGCAATTCTTCCTCTCGCTCCCAGGTGGCTTCATCCTCCGTGTGGTGGCTCCACTGAACTTTGCAAAACTTTATAACCTTGATGCGGGTGACTCGACTGGCATATTCTAGAATCTTGACTGGTTTCTCTTCATAGGTCAAATCACTGTCCAACTGAATCACTTCCAGCGGCACTGTATCTCTCAACGGTATATCAGCCATCTCTGCGTGGCACTTCTTCAACTGGGAAACGTGGAACACGTTGTGAACTCCTGACAATCCTTCGGGCAATTCCAACTTGTAGGCTACTTCTCCCATACACTCCAAAACTTTGTATGGGCCTACAAAACGTGGCGCTAACTTTTCCTTAACTCCAAATCGCTTAACTCCTCGAAGTGGATATACTCGAAGATAAACTCGGACTCCGACTTCGTAAACCGTCTCCTTGCGTTTAGAATCTGCGTAGCTCTTCTGCCTGGATTGAGCTACCTTGAGCCTATCGCGAATCAATTTCACTTTTTGTTCAGACTCCTTAATCAGATCCGGTCCAAACAACTGGCAGTCTCCAACTTCATCCCACGACAATGGGGTCCTGCACCTCCTTCCGTACAAGGCTTCGAAAGGGGCCATCTTCAAACTGGATTGATAGCTGTTGTTGTAAGAGAACTCTGCATATGGCAAATTCTCGTCCCAACTAGATCCATAATCTAGCGCACAAGCTCTCATCATATCCTCCAAAATCTGATTGACTCTCTCGGTCTGTCCAATTGTTTGCGGATGGAAAGCCGTACTGAATTCTAGCCTGGTACCCAAAGTTTCATGCAACTGATTCCAGAACTTTGAGGTAAATTGGGTTCCTCTATATGATACAATGCTCCTTGGAACTCCATGCAAACATATGATTCTGGTCATGTATATCTTTGCCAACTTTGCACTGGTATAGGTAGTCTTCACTGGAATGAAATGAGCTACCTTTGTCAAATGATCGACTACAACCCATATGGAGTCATAGCCTGAACGAGTTCTGGGTAAACCTGTAATAAAATCCATGCCTAACTTATCCCACTTCCATTCGGGTATCGGCAATGGCTGTAGCAATCCTGCTGGCTTCTGATGCTCAACTTTTACTCTCTGACATACATCAAAAACTGCTACATACTCTGCAATATCCTTCTTCATTCCGGTCCACCAGAAAGTATCCTTCAAATCCAAATACATCTTGGTATTTCCTGGGTGAATCGAATATGGTGAATCATGGGCCTCTTGCAGAATTAACTTCCTGATCTCCGAATCATTAGGCACATAAACACGGTCTTCAAACCATAAGGTATCGTGCTCATCTTCACGAAATCCCTTAGCTTTTCCTTTGCTCATTTTCTCCTTTATAGAGGCAATCTCCTTGTCAGTCTTCTGGGCGTCTCTGATCTTATCCATCAAAGTAGACTGAATCTTCAATGCTTCTACATAGCCTCTTGGTACTATTTCCAAACATAGCTCTCGAAGATTTTCAGCTAACTCCCTTGGTAAATCTCCCGTCATTAAGGTGTTGACATGACTTTTATGGCTCAACGTGTCAGCTACTACGTTGGCCTTTCCGGGGTGATAATGCAATCTCATATCATAATCCTTGATGAGCTCCAATCATCTCCTTTGCCTGAGATTCAACTCCTTCTGCATGAAAATATACTTCAAACTCTTGTGATCCGTGTACACCTCACAATGGTTTCTAATGAGAAAGTGTCTCCAGGTTTTCAATGCATGCACTACGACTGCTAACTCCAAATCATGCGTAGCATAATTTAACTCATGAGGCTTAAGCTGTCGTGAGGCATATGAAACAACTCTTCCTTCCTGCATAAGTACTGCTCCAAGTCCTCGACGTGAAGCGTCGCAATACACCTCATAATCCTTGGTCTGATCCGGCAAAATCAACACAGTGATGTAACCAAACGTTTCTTTAACTCCTGGAAACTAGCCTCACATTCCTCGGTCCATATGAACTTGGTATCCTTTTTCAACAACTCCATCACAGGCTTTGCAATCTTTGAGAAATTCTCAATAAACCTCCGGTAGTATCTTGCGAGTCCAAGAAAACTCCGGATCTCTGCAACTGTTGTTGGGGCTTCCCAATTTGTCACAGTATCAACCTTAGTGGGATCTACTGCTATACCTTCTCCGGATATAACGTGTCCGAGAAATCCAACTTCCTTCAACCAAAACTCACATTTGCTAAACTTGGCATATAATTGATGTTCTCTGAGCTTACCAAGTACCAAACACAAATGCTCCTTATGCTCCTCTTCGTTCTTCGAGTATACCAGGATATCATCAATGAACACTACGACGAACTTATCCAAAAACTCCATGAATACTTTGTTCATCATGTTCATAAAATATGCAGGTGCGTTAGTCAGACCAAATGACATAACGGTATACTCGTACAACCCATACCCGGTGGTAAAAGCCGTTTTAGGTATATCCTGTTCTCGAATCTTCAACTGATGGTATCCTGATCGCAGATCGATCTTGGAAAATACCTTAGCTCCTTGCAATCGATCAAACATATCATTGATCATTGGTAGTGGGTACTTGTTCTTGATGGTTACTTCATTCAATCCTCGATAATCAACAACCATCCTTAACGATCCATCCTTCTTCTCCACTAGAAGTACTAGCAATCCCCAAGGCGAAGAACTTGGGCGAATATATCCTTTATCCAGTAACTCCTTAATCTGCTTCTTAATCTCCACCAAATCCTTTGCGGGCATCCTATATGGTCTCTTTGATATTGTCCTTGTGCCTGGCAAAAGCTCAATCAAAAACTCAATATCTCTATCCGGTGGCATGCCTGGCAACTCCTTTGGAAATACACCAGGGAAATCCTTCACCACTGTTACTTCCTCCTGCACAATTCCTGTGAAAAAATTTACTTGAGTCCTCTTTGGCACATGTCGGGATACATACTTGATCCTTCTCCCTTCTGGGGTGGTAAGCAAGATCGACTTACTGGCGCAATCAATGTTTCCTCCATACATCGACAGCCAATCCATACCCAGAATTACATCCAATCCTTCTGATTCCAAAATGATTAAATCCGAGGGAAACACATGCCTACCTATACTCAATGGCACTTGAAAACATCCTTGGCTAGCCATATACTCCGCTCCTGGTGAGCTTACTAACATAGGTGTTCTAAGAACTTTGGTGGGCAGATTATACTTATCCACAAATCCCCTTGATATGTATGAATGCGATGCACCAGTATCGAAAAGAACGAGTGCAGTAAATGACTTAACCAAAAACTTACCGATTACAGCATCCGGCTGCTCTTCAACCTCCTCCACGTTAACGTGGTTCACCCGTCCCCTGTTGAAAGGGTTCGGCTTCTTCCTAGAGCTTCCATTGCCATTTCCATTCTGGGATTCAGGACATTCATTAGCATAATGTCCGGTCTTTTGGCACCTGAAACAAGTGACTTGGCTCAGGTCTCTCTTGGCTGGGGTTGATGGGTTGGTGCGGTTCTGGCCATTGCTTCCTCCATTCCCATTACCATTCTTGGTGCCATTGTGATTGTGCGAGCTACCTCCTCCATGGGTATGCTGAAAATGTCCTCCCGGTCTAGGGGTAAAACATGGCTTCTGCTGAGCTCCTGAACTTCCCTTGTCCATACTTCCTCTTGCAGGTCTCAATTTGCTGCTGCTTCCCTTCAATCATAAGAGCACGGTCTACCAACTCCTGGTAGTTGTTGAAGGTTGCTACCATCAACTGCATGCTCAACTCATCATTCAGTCCTTCTAGAAACTTCTCCTGCTTAGCTGCATCCGTAGCTACGTCATCTGGGGCATAACGTGCTAACTTACTAAAGTCCTCCACATACTGACCAACTGTCCTTCCTCCTTGGCGCAAGTTGCGAAACTCTCGCTTCTTCATGGCCATAGCTCCTGCTGAAACACGGGCAGTATGAAAAGCTTGCTGAAACTGGTCCCACATGACAGTGTCGACATGGAAAGTGGCTGTGAAATTCTCCCACCATGATGCTGCGGGTCCTTCAAGCTGATGTGCGGCAAATTTCACCTTTTCCGCATCTGTGCATCCTGCGGTGGTCAACTCCCTTGCTATCTTATGGAGCCAATCATCTGCTACTATCGGCTCGGTGCTACTAGAGAACACCGGCGGATTCAGCCTAAGAAAACGGGCTAAGTGATCAACTGGTGGTGGTGGTGGTGGGTTGTTGTTGTTCCCCTGATTCTGATTCTGGACTAGCAACTGCATCAATGTGCTCTGCTGCTGGATCAACTGGGTGAGCTCCGGTGGGAAGGCAATGTTGGAAATATGCCCTAGAGGCAATAATAAATCGGTTATTATTATATTTCCTTGTTCATGATAATCGTTTATTATCCATGCTAGAATTATATTGATAGGAAACTCAGATACATGTGTGGATACATAGACAACACCATGTCCCTAGTAAGCCTCTAGTTGACTAGCTCGTTGATCAATAGATGGTTACGGTTTCCTGACCATGGACATTGGATGTCGTTGATAACGGGATCACATCATTAGGAGAATGATGTGATGGACAAGACCCAATCCTAAGCCTAGCACAAGATCATGTAGTTCGTATGCTAAAGCTTTTCTAATGTCAAGTATCATTTCCTTAGACCATGAGGTTGTGCAACTCCCGGATATCGTAGGAGTGCTTTGGGTGTGCCAAACGTCACAACGTAACTGGGTGGCTATAAAGGTACATTACAGGTATCTCCAAAAGTGTCTGTTGGGTTGGCACGAATCGAGACTGGGATTTGTCACTCCGTGTAAACAGAGAGGTATCTCTGGGCCCACTCGGTAGGACATCATCATAATGTGCACAATGTGATCAAGGAGTTGATCATGGGATGATGTTTTACGGAACGAGTAAAAGAGACTTGCCAGTAACGAGATTGAACAAGGTATCGGGATACCGACGATCGAATCTCGGGCAAGTATCGTACCGCTAGACAAAGGGAATTCTATACGGGATTGATTAAGTCCTTGACATCATGGTTCATCCGATGAGATCATTGTGGAACATGTGGGAGCCAACATGGGTATCCAGATCCCGCTGTTGGTTATTGACCGGAGAGTCATCTCGGTCATGTTTGCATGGTTCCCGAACCCGTAGGGTCTACACACTTAAGGTTCGATGACGCTAGGGTTATAAGGAATAGATATATGTGGTTACCGAATGTTTTTCAGAGTTCCTGATGAGATCCCGGACGTCATGAGGAGTTCCGGAATGGTCCGGAGGTAAAGATTTATATATGGGAAGTCCTGTTTTGGTCACCGGAAAAGTTTCGGGTTTTATCGGTGACGCACCGGGACCACCGGGAGGGTCCCGGGGGTCCACCAAGTGGGGCCACCAGCCCCGGAGGGCTGCATGGGCCAAGTGTGGGAGGGGACCAGCCCCAGGTGGGCTGGTGCGCCCCCCCACCAAGGCCCAAGGCGCCTCCAAGAGGGGAAGGGGGCAAACCCTAGGGCAGATGGGCCCTAAGGCCCACCCCAGGTGCGCCTCCCCCTCTCCCCCTTGTGGCCGCCACCCAGATGGGATCTGGGGGCTGCCGCCACCCCTAGGGAGGGAACCCTAGGTGGGGGTGCAGCCCCTCCCCTTCCCCTATATATACTTGAGGTTTGGGCTGCCCAATACACACGAGTTCCTCTCCTTCTTGGCGCAGCCCTACCCCTCTCCCTCCTCGTCTCTTGCGGTGCTTGGCGAAGCCCTGCTGGAGTACCACGCTCCTCCACCACCACCACGCCATCGTGCTGCTGCTGGATGGAGTCTTCCTCAACCTCTCCCTCTCTCCTTGCTGGATCAAGGCATGGGAGACGTCACCGGGCTGTACGTGTGTTGAACACGGAGGTGCCGTCCGTTCGGCACTAGGATCATCGGTGATTTGGATCACGACGAGTACGACTCCATCAACCCCGTTCTCTTGAACGCTTCTGCGTAGCGATCTACAAGGGTATGTAGATGCACTCTCCTTCCCTTCGTTGCTGGTCTCTCCATAGACAGATCTTGGTGACACGTAGGAAAATTTTGAATTTCTGCTACGTTCCCCAACAGTGGCATCATGAGCTAGGTCTATGCGTAGTTTCTATGCACGAGTAGAACACAAGTTGTTGTGGGTGTTGATATTGTCAATTTACTTGACGTTACTAGTCTTATCTTGATTCGGAGGCATCGTGGGATGAAGCGGCCCGGACCGACCTTACACGTACTCTTACGTGAGACTGGTTCCACCGACTGACATGCACTAGTTGCATAAGGTTGCTAGCGGGTGTCTGTCTCTCCCACTTTAGTCGGATCGGATTCGATGAAAAGGGTCCTTATGAAGGGTAAATAGCAATTGGCATATCACGTTGTGGTTTTTGCGTAGGTAAGAAATGTTCTTGCTAGAAACCCATAGCAGCCACGTAAAACATGCAAACAACAATTAGAGGACGTCTAACTTGTTTTTGCAGGGTATGCTATGTGATGTGATATGGCCAAGAAGAATGTGATGAATGATATGTGACGTATGAGATTGATCATGTTCTGTTAATAGGAATCACGACTTGCATGTCGATGAGTATGACAACCGGCAGGAGCCATAGGAGTTGTCTTTATTTATTGTATGACCTGCGTGTCATTGAACAACGCCATGTAATTACTTTACTTTATTGCTAACCGGTATCCTTAGTAGTAGAAGTAATATGTGACGCCCCCGATTCAATCGTACACTAATCATGCACGCAAACGTGTACGATCAGGATCAGGGACTCACGGGAAGATATCACAACACAACTCTAAAACATAAATAAGTCATACAAGCATCATAATACAAGCCAGGGGCCTCGAGGGCTCGAATACAAGTGCTCGATCATAGACGAGTCAGCGGAAGCAACAATATCTGAGTACAGACATAAGTTAAACAAGTTGCCATAAGATGGCTAGCACAAACTGGGATACAGATCGAAAGAGGCGCATGCCTCTTGCCTGGGATCCTCCTAAACTACTCCTGGTCGTCGTCAGCGGGCTGGACGTAGTAGTAGGCACCTCCGGTGTAGTAGGGGTCGTTGTCGACGATGGTGGCGTCTGGCTCCAGGGCTCCAGCATCTGGTTGCGACAACCAGGTAGAAGGGAAAGGGGAAAAGAGGGAGAAAAGCAACCATGAGTACTCATCCAAAGTACTCGCAAGCAAGGAGCTACACTACATATGCATGGGTATATGTGTAAGGAGGCCATATCAGTGGACTGAACTGCAGAATGCCAGAATAAGAGGGGGATAGCTAATCCTGTCGAAGACTATGCTTCTGGCAGCCTCCGTCTTGCAGCATGTAGAAGAGAGTAGATTGAAGTCCTCCAAGTAGCATCTTCAAGTAGCATCTCCAAGTATCATCTCCAAGTAGCATCGCATAGCATAAACCTACCCGGCGATCCTCTCCTCGTCGCCCTGCGGAAAAGCGATCACCGGGTTGTCTATGGAACTTGGAAGGGTGTGTTTTATTAAGTATCCGGTTCTAGTTGTCATAAGGTCAAGGTACAACTCCAAGTCGTCCTGTTACCGAAGATCACGGCTATTCGAATAGATTAACTTCCCTGCAGGGGTGCACCAACTTACCCAACACGCTTGATCCCATTTGGCCGGACACACTTTCCTGGGTCATGCCCGGCCTCGGAAGATCAACACGTCGCAGCCCCACCTAGGCAAAACAGAGAGGCCAGCACGCCGGTCTAAACCTAAGCGCGCAGGGGTCTAGGCCCATCGCCCTGAGCACACCTGCACGTTGTGTGGGCGGCCGAAAGCAGACCTAGCCTAGTGGCGTTCCAGTCCAATTCGGCGCGCGCCGCTCCGTCGCTGACGTCTGAAGTGCTTCGGCTGATACCACGACGTCGGGATACCCATAACTACTCCCGCGTAGATGGTTAGTGCGTATAGGCTCGTAGCCAACTCAGATCAAATACCAAGATCTCGTTAAGCGTGTTAAGTATCCGCGAACGCCGAACAGGGCCAGGCCCACCTCTCTCCTAGGCGGTCTCAACCTGCCCTGCCGCTCCGCCTCAAAGATCCACACAGAGGGCCGTCGGGACAAAGGTCCTTTCAGCCCCCAATCCATGAATCACTCGCGGGTACTCTTCGAGCTGACCCGACTTTAGTCACCATCTGTATAGTATGTATGTATGTGTAGTATATACCCGTGATCACCTCCCGAGTGATCACGGCCCAATAGTATAGCAAGGCAGACCGACAAGAATGTAGGGCCAATAATGATAAACTAGCATCCTATACTAAGTATTTAGGATTGCGGGTAAGGTATCAATGACTGTAGCAACAATGACAGGCTATGCAACAGAATAGGAGTAACCGAACAGTAACATACTACACTACTCTAATGCAAGCAGTATAGAAAAGAATAGGCGATATCTGGTGATCAAGGGGGGGCTTGCCTAATTGCTCTGGCAAGGAGGGATCGTCAACACCGTAGTCGAACTGGGGGTCGCCGGCAGTCTCGGGGTCTACCGGAAAGAAGTAACGGAGGGGGAACACAATAAATAACAGAGCAATCAAAGCATCACAAAGCGTAACATGGCAATACGCGGTCTAGAGTGACCTAACGCGATACTAGGTGGTACCGGCGAAGGGGGGGGGAACATCCGGGAAATTATTCCCGGTGTTTCGCGTTTTCGGGCAAATGAACCGGAGGGGAACAATTGCGTGTTCGCTATGCTAGGAGTGTGTGGCGGACGAACGGAGGGTGTAACCAGATTCGTCTCATCATTCTGAGTAACTCTTATGTATAAAACTTTTTCATCCGAGCTACGGATTATTTTATATGTTTTTTTAAGATTAAAACAATATTCAAAAAACCCTGAAATTTTGCTAAGTCTGAGAATTCGACAGTTTTAAACATTACTTGGCTGTTTTCAAAACACTACAACTATTGATCTGTAACTCCTATGATTTTGTGCCTTACATCAATATGGAGCATTTTTCTGTGGTCTATAAGATAGTAGAACTTTCATCTCTGTTAGAGTCCATTTGATTGATCATTAACAGCTCTAAAGTAGCTATGAAATTAAAGCTGTTTTCAGCTTTCTATTAACAGAACATTGGAATTTGTGATTTTTGTAGGAATTAAACCATACATCAAAACGATTTGGTCCAGTGGGATAAAATGGAGTTTGTCATGTATGCTTTCTACTCATATTATTTTTACCCATGTTAACCGCTGGTTAGATGTTGTTTAGAGGCTGTAGAGAGGGTCAGACAATGTCAAATTAGAAAAGCTAGCACTAGCTACAGTAACTGAATGTTACTGTACCCGTGTAGCATAGCAGCAGGCAGAGCTGCAGCGAGCAGCACGGGCGCCTGGTGCGTGCGGTGCGTGCGGTGGGCGGGCACAGGAGCTCAGGCGAGCATCAAGCCGCGGCATGAGTAGCAGCAGAGGCCAGGGGCGACAAGGGGTTCGCGCGGGCGCACGCGGGAGCAGTGCTCCATGCGCGGCCACGGGAGGATACGGCGGCGACGGAGCTCGGCTCAAATGAAAAACCGCCAAACACAACGCGAACGGGCTACCTAACTAGCTAAATCGGACCTATAGCTCACCCGGAGCGTGCTGGAGCGCTCGGACGGAGCATAGGAGCTCGGGCGCTAGCGACGAATAGGCCATGGCGGACAGCGGCGCCGGACTCGAGCAGGGGAGGTGGCTACGGTGCGAGTTCGAGCTAAGAAGGAAAGGGGAAAGTATGCGGGGCTCACAGCGATGCTCACAGAAGACTCGGGGAGGACGGGGTGGCGCCGAAGCGGTGGTGTCCGCCGCGGATCGACGGCGGCCGAGGCGGTGCAGAACAAGGCGATGGCGGTGCTGCGGGCTCTCCGGCTTGGTCTCGAGGGCGCAGGCGACGAACTCGTCCACGGTGGACCTCCTGGACCCGTCGGTGTGGAGGACGGTGGCCGATGGCCGCGTGCATGTTGACGACGCGGCCATGGAGGCGCTCGGCGAGGTGAGCAGAGAGGAAACAGCGTGTGTGTGGGGAACGGGAAGGCGGGCTAGGGTTTCAGGGTGCGGGGCGACGTTTTGTAGGTCGACGGGGGCGCGGCGGATGGCCGGCACGTGGCCATCGCGGCCACGGGCGGCTGCCCGGCGTCCACCTCCCCTCTGTGAACAGAGGAGGAAGGAGAGGGGCAAGTTGGGCTGGGCCTCCCGTATAGATAGCATGCCTAGTGCACAGTAGTAGGCTTAGTGCATAGTAGTGTAGTTGTTTCATTTTCCAATTCTGTTTTCATTTTCTTTTCTGTTTCTGTTTTATTTTTATTTACAAAAGCAAATGACTTTTAGTTAAGTATGAGACTTGTCCTAAATTAGCATAGTCATTTTAGGCACTGCCACAAAAAGGTTTGATGAGCATTAGGATTGTGCATAAATGAAAATGGATTAATGAGGCTGTTTTGGTCATTGTTTTAATTGTTTTAGGGCAATTAAAAATTCTATATAATGTTGGATGTTATTTGATAATTAGTTAGTGAATATTTATAACCCTTTGGACATTTTTAATTCACTGTTTTATGAAACTATAATTTGACTTGTTATTTGAATTTGTATTTGAACTAAGTTTGATACACGTGAGGTTTAGCAAAATTTTAATCATGATGACCTGGCATCATTAATGAAGGTTTACTGTAGCTTGATTACCCGGGCGTCACAAATCTCCTCCACTACAAGAAATCTCGTCCCGAGATTTAAGAGGGGGAGAAAGGGGGAAGGGACTTGGTTACGAGAAACCTAACGAGTCTTCTCGGTCTTGGTTGTCCTTTCGAAGAGGTTGATCCCTTTCGTTGATGTATTCATTTCTCTGTGTTCAAATCACCATGATCAACTCGTCATCCTTTCTCCGGGATCTCCATCGTACTTACGAATAGGTAAGGGTGAGCTTTACAACAATTGAATGTTATAAGGGAAAATCATCTGGGGGGGGGGGTATCCCAAGAATGATCATAAGAGTATCTCTTGAATTGAACAAATAGAACACAACGAGAGCAAGGTAAGAAGGTACCATAAGAAGTTTGAAACGGATAGACAATCGTTGTTGCCTGAAACAAGGCAACGGGTATAGGTATTGTGTTTAATACCAGAATTGATGATCCCCCGGAAGGTGGCTCGTGAATTACATACGAAGCCAAGCGTGAGGAACAACCTTGGGAACAGGGGGGTGCAGGAGAGTCAGGTTTCGATCATGTGGAACTGTGGGTTATGGGCCCACCATGTGGGTTAAAGTAGAAAGGGGGTTGACACCTTGCACGGTCACGATAGCAAGGCATGTCTGAGGGTAGCCTGTCAGTTATGTCGGCAACAACATCGATACCAAGGGCGAGGGACGAAGAGAACCATTTTCCTGCTCGTTGAACGAGGCGGACCAATAGGCAAAGTTCTTGTCCATCGGTGGTTACCGGAATGTCATCAACAATAGTAACAGGGTCTTGCTGACAGAATTGTACACCGAGGTGTTTACATAAGCCGAAGAATATTACTGCTTAGATCACAAGAAGGTTTAAACAAACCAACGGTAAGGAAAAGTGGTAATCAGGTTAAAACAGAACAATGGAAGGAAAAATGTGTAAACACACATATTACAAGGGTATATCCTTTCCAAGGACAAGCAAAGCATGATATCCATGACAGGATAGAAGTAGAAATCTTTTAGGTAAGGGGAGAGGAATTTCATGGCATTACCCATATTAACATTTAGCATGGTGCTTCAAATGTTCTTATTAAAAATCGGAGTACCACAGACATGCTTCGAGATAGCATTGACATGGTCATTGGTAAAGGTCAGACTTTGGATACACAAAGGATCCATCAGGGACAACTTGTAGAATAAGTCTTACAATTTCCTCACGGAAGAATGACTAACCTTGCCAAAAAGGAAACTATAACAATAGGTCCTCCGACCAGGTGTGCTAGAAACGACATCACCTTACCGGGTCACATAAAGACCATTGTTATAACTCTTGGAAATATGTTCCAACCATCATCTCTGACCGAGATTCAGATCCGATTGGTGTCATGATACCTCAGACTCAGGTTGTCCGAGAAGAAAAGGTGCAACACAGGTCGACGAAATGACATTGCAAGATTCTCGGGAAATGAACTATGGGAGCGGGTTCCTGAAACAATAGTTCGTCATTAAACCAAGAAGAGGATGAGGAGGTGACTGATGGACTCAGCGATAACTCATTGAGGTATCCAAAAGATGGATCTCCACAATTATGTGGATAAGGAGATAACATTTGTCATATCAAATGATATAAGGTAAGCTCGAGGAAAACATACACAATTAAACACTGGTTGAAAGGTGCGCCCGAAATATGGGTTGGGTTGCACGACCAATGTTAGAATGGTGATTCAATAATTAATAGTCTAAGAATGAACGACCGACCATTAACTTCGAAGCAATAGGGTTGCTAGAAGTGCAAAATCCAAACAACACCGCTCACCTGTAGGTACCCCGGTTGGAATCAACATGAGGACCAAGAAAGAATGGTGATAGTGAGAAGTATCACTATACCAAGAATTCTTAAGAGGTGGAGTAATCCTCACGACATTCTTGACATAAAAGATGGTAACACTCCAAGGTAAAGAAGAATAAATGCTGGATAGCAAGGAACTCAAGGTATAACACAAAACACAAACAAGTTTGTGTTGGAGGGAAGGCAATAAAGTGGCCGATGATAACACAACTCATCGAGCGCAAGGATGGTATTCCTCTTCATGAATCCGGTTGATATCCTGGAAGAGCTCATAAGGTTGATGATGATCACGACACATTTGTCGAGAGATTTCATGAAGATGTAATCACTCAGCGACGACATCAAGTCAAAGGAATGACGAAGCAAGAGGTTATTGGAACCAAGGGTACGACACAAACTCGAAACCAAGCTTGTTGTTCAAGGCGAAATGATATGACGATGAGGATCGACGTAAGGTTAGTTCATCGTCGAAAATTGGTGCTCCGAGAATAAGGACCAGATAGCACAGTTAGAATCGTCACGACAATGATATAGCCAAACAGGCTAGGAATGGCGTGATCGGGTACAAACTCGTAGTTATAGAAGCTTACTAAAGAGTTGTTGAACCGTAGTGCGGACTCGGTTCAGTTATCGGTGTCTTTGAGTGTTTAATAACTCAGAGCCCGTGAAAAACAAATCAAATCAGTGGGAAGGTAGTACTTGATGAACTCATAAAAAGTTATGCAGTTCCAAGATAATTTCGAGATACCAGGGGGGTAGTACTCGACACAAGATCAAGGTAAAGGTTGGACTGGTGTATCGATCCATAGAAGACAATTGTTTTAACTTGTCCGAGAAATGGAATCAAAGAAGAACAATCATGGTCGGAACCACGGTTGCAAGGGATCAATTCATAGATACCATATGTTAGCTATCAAGGAAATAATTATTATGACAAGAAGCTTCCATGATAGGATATACATCGCGTCCATGGGCATGAACACAAGGTTCAAGGTCGACTCCCACTTCCTCAATGCATAATCTTCCATTCACCTCTCGTATTTCGAAGATGACATTAGTTGTTGAAAGTTTTACCTAGTGCAATACCAGATAAGTATGACTCGTGAAATCTTTCGGGTTCACACGGTTTAGAGAAGGCATATGTTCAACCCATAGGGGCTTCTTAGAAACATATACCACAAGTTTCAAGAGTAAATAACACAAGCCCGAAAGCAGAGCATGGTTGGCCAAGCAGAGGATACAACTTAACAAACGCAATATGTATCAGGGGAAGAACTCACAAGGTGATCAAATGTGAAGGACACTGTCGGATAACAATCCAACAAAGGACTTGGTGGTCCACAAAGGATCTGATACGAGTATCGGTACTCAACTAGAGGAAGAAGAATGCAAGGAGATCAGATTATAGAAACAACTGACTAACTCAATTGTCAAATGCAAAGGAATTATGATTTCCAAATCAAGGGATCAAAAGCAATGCTCTCATTAGGGATGGATAAGTTGAATAGCCTTAGGGTACAATCAATGACAATTGGATTGGTCGAGAACCAATTCCCGTTAAAAGAATGGAAGCTCAGCCGGAAAGGTAATTTATAAGGATCAATGATGATTGCGTGTATTCGCAACATATTGAGTCAACAGACTCAAAATGATAATGACAAGGAATGTCAACAAGATTTCTATACTTATGGGATTAATCATAATGAAAGCAAACAAGAATTTCTAGAGCAATAGGTTGCTGAGGATTTTCGGAATATCGAGTGGTATTTCGAAGACTTTTGTGTAACACATGAACAACTGGGGAATGAGCGGATACTCGATAAGCGCGAGAATTTATTTGAAGGGGTATTCATGTGGCAAAGAACTGCTAGGCAGTAGGCACAAAGTATTCTCGGAACAATAGAGAAAACTTCGGGGTATCTTGTAATAACAAGATCAATGGGGGATGATCATATGAATGGCAAGTGTAAGTAGTTATCCATACGGATTTATCGGTGGTCAGGAATAGCAAAAGTGATGGGCACAAAGTCTCGAGAGAACATTAGAGAGTATCTTCGGAATCTTCTGATGTAGCAGGCGATCCTCTGCAGTAAGGGGCTCTCCGGGTGGATGCGATCACGAGATCCTAATCTTAGAGTTAGCAAATTCATTTAACCCGAATAGTAGAGAGATCAGAGTCCCAGAGTATAGGTCGAGGAGTAAAAGATCCTACTACCACCCGATGGCGACGTGGGCCCATGGGCCACACAGCCATGTTAGTAAAAGTTTTTCAATGTCTAGACTCGACTTCGGCCAAGGAATGTGGAAGGGGGATTCCTACAGGCAGTCGGCTCTGATACCAACTTGTGACGCCCCCGATTCAATCGTACACTAATCATGCACGCAAACGTGTACGATCAGGATCAGGGACTCACGGGAAGATATCACAACACAACTCTAAAACATAAATAAGTCATACAAGCATCATAATACAAGCCAGGGGCCTCGAGGGCTCGAATACAAGTGCTCGATCATAGACGAGTCAGCGGAAGCAACAATATCTGAGTACATACATAAGTTAAACAAGTTGCCATAAGATGGCTAGCACAAACTGGGATACAGATCGAAAGAGGCGCAGGCCTCCTGCCTGGGATCCTCCTAAACTACTCCTGGTCGTCGTCAGCGGGCTGCACGTAGTAGTAGGCACCTCCGGTGTAGTAGGGGTCGTCGTCGACGATGGTGGCGTCTGGCTCCAGGGCTCCAGCATCTGGTTGCGACAACCAGGTAGAAGGGAAAGGGGAAAAGAGGGAGAAAAGCAACCGTGAGTACTCATCCAAAGTACTCGCAAGCAAGGAGCTACACTACATATGCATGGGTATATGTGTAAGGAGGCCATATCAGTGGACTGAACTGCAGAATGCCAGAATAAGAGGGGGATAGCTAATCCTGTCGAAGACTACGCTTCTGGCAGCCTCCGTCTTGCAGCATGTAGAAGAGAGTAGATTGAAGTCCTCCAAGTAGCATCTTCAAGTAGCATCTCCAAGTAGCATCTCCAAGTATCATCTCCAAGTAGCATCGCATAGCATAAACCTACCCGACGATCCTCTCCTCGTCGCCCTGTGGAAAAGCGATCACCGGGTTGTCTGTGGAACTTGGAAGGGTGTGTTTTATTAAGTATCCGGTTCTAGTTGTCATAAGGTCAAGGTACAACTCCAAGTCGTCCTGTTACCGAAGATCACGGCTATTCGAATAGATTAACTTCCCTGCAGGGGTGCACCAACTTACCCAACACGCTCGATCCCATTTGGCCGGACACACTTTCCTGGGTCATGCCCGGCCTCGGAAGATCAACACGTCGCAGCCCCACCTAGGCAAAACAGAGAGGCCAGCACGCCGGTCTAAACCTAAGAGCGCAGGGGTCTGGGCCCATCGCCCTGAGCACACCTGCACGTTGTGTGGGCGGCCGAAAGCAGACCTAGCCTAGTGGCGTTCCAGTCCAATTCGGCGCGCGCCGCTCCGTCGCTGACATCTGAAGTGCTTCGGCTGATACCACGACGTCGGGATACCCATAACTACTCCCGCGTAGATGGTTAGTGCGTATAGGCTCGTAGCCAACTCAGATCAAATACCAAGATCTCGTTAAGCGTGTTAAGTATCCGCGAACGCCGAACAGGGCCAGGCCCACCTCTCTCCTAGGCGGTCTCAACCTGCCCTGCCGCTCCGCCTCAAAGATCCACACAGAGGGCCGTCGGGACAAAGGTCCTTTCAGCCCCCAATCCGTGAATCACTCGCGGGTACTCTTCGAGCTGACCCGACTTTAGTCACCATCTGTATAGTATGTATGTATGTGTAGTATATACCCGTGATCACCTCCCGAGTGATCACGGCCCAATAGTATAGCAAGGCAGACCGACAAGAATGTAGGGCCAATAATGATAAACTAGCATCCTATACTAAGTATTTAGGATTGCGGGTAAGGTATCAATGACTGTAGCAACAATGACAGGCTATGCAACAGAATAGGAGTAACCGAACAGTAACATGCTACACTACTCTAATGCAAGCAGTATAGAAAAGAATAGGCGATATCTGGTGATCAAGGGGGGGCTTGCCTGATTGCTCTGGCAAGGAGGGATCGTCAACACCGTAGTCGAGCTGGGGGTCGCCGGCAGTCTCGGGGTCTACCGGAAAGAAGTAACGGAGGGGGAACACAATAAATAACAGAGCAATCAAAGCATCACAAAGCGTAACATGGCAATACGCGGTCTAGAGTGACCTAACGCGATACTAGGTGGTACCGGCGAAGGGGGGGGGGGAAACATCCAGGAAATTATTCCCGGTGTTTCGCGTTTTCGGGCAAATGAACCGGAGGGGAACAATTGCGTGTTCGCTATGCTAGGAGTGTGTGGCGGACGAACGGATGGTGTAACCGGATTCGTCTCATCATTCTGAGTAACTCTTATGTATAAAACTTTTTCATCCGAGCTACGGATTATTTTATATGTTTTTTTTGAAGATTAAAACAATATTCGAAAAACCCTGAAATTTTGCTAAGTCTGAGAATTCGACAGTTTTAAACATTACTTGGCTGTTTTCAAAACACTACAACTATTGATCTGTAACTCCTATGATTTTGTGCCTTATATCAATATGGAGCATTTTTCTGTGGTCTATAGGATAGTAGAACTTTCATCTCTGTTAGAGTCCATTTGATTGATCATTAACAGCTCTAAAGTAGCTATGAAATTAAAGCTGTTTTCAGCTTTCTATTAACAGAACATTGGAATTTGTGATTTTTGTAGGAATTAAACCATACATCAAAATGATTTGTTCCAGTGGGATAAAATGGAGTTTGTCATGTATGCTTTCTACTCATATTATTTTTACCCATGTTAACCGCTGGTTAGATGTTGTTTAGAGGCTGTACAGAGGGTCAGACAATGTCAAATTAGAAAAGCTAGCACTAGCTACAGTAACTGAATGTTACTGTACCCGTGTAGCATAGCAGCAGGCAGAGCTGCAGCGAGCAGCATGGGCGCCTGGTGCGTGCGGTGCGTGCGGTGGGCGGGCACAGGAGCTCAGGCGAGCATCAAGCCGCGGCGTGAGTAGCAGCAGAGGCCAGGGGCGACAAGGGGTTCGCGCGGGCGCACGCGGGAGCAGTGTTCCATGCGCGGCCACGGGAGGATACGGCAGCGACGGAGCTCGGCTCAAATGAAAAACCGCCAAACGCAACGCGAACGGGCTACCTAACTAGCTAAATCGGACCTATAGCTCACCCGGAGCGTGCTGGAGCGCTCGGACGGAGCATAGGAGCTCGGGCGCTAGCGACGAATAGGCCATGGCGGACAGCGGCGCCGGACTCGAGCAGGGGAGGTGGCTACGGTGCGAGTTCGAGCTAAGAAGGAAAGGGGAAAGTATGCGGGGCTCACAGCGATGCTCACAGAAGACTCGGGGAGGACGGGGTGGCGCCGAAGCGGTGGTGTCCGCCGCGGATCGACGGCGGCCGAGGCGGTGCAGAACAAGGCGATGGCGGTGCTGCGGGCTCTCCGGCTTGGTCTCGAGGGCGCAGGCGACGAACTCGTCCACGGTGGACCTCCTGGACCCGTCGGTGTGGAGGACGGTGGCCGGTGGCCGCGTGCATGTTGACGACGCGGCCATGGAGGCGCTCGGCGAGGTGAGCAGAGAGGAAACGGCGCGTGTGTGGGGAACGGGAAGGCGGGCTAGGGTTTCAGGGTGCGGGGCGATGTTTTGTAGGTCGACGGGGGCGCGGCGGATGGCCGGCACGTGGCCATCGCGGCCACGGGCGGCTGCCCGGCGTCCACCTCCCCTCTGTGAACAGAGGAGGAAGGAGAGGGGAAAGTTGGGCTGGGCCTCCCGTATAGATAGCATGCCTAGTGCACAGTAGTAGGCTTAGTGCATAGTAGTGTAGTTGTTTCATTTTCCAATTTTGTTTTCATTTTCTTTTCTGTTTCTGTTTTATTTTTATTTACAAAAGCAAATGACTTTTAGTTAAGTATGAGACTTGTCCTAAATTAGCATAGTCATTTTAGGCACTGCCACAAAAAGGTTTGATGAGCATTAGGATTGTGCATAAATGAAAATGGATTAATGAGGTTGTTTTGGTCATTGTTTTAATTGTTTTAGGGCAATTAAAAATTCTATATAATGTTGGATGTTATTTGATAATTAGTTAGTGAATATTTATAACCCTTTGGACATTTTTAATTCACTGTTTTATGAAACTATAATTTGACTTGTTATTTGAATTTGTATTTGAACTAAGTTTGATACACGTGAGGTTTAGCAAAATTTTAATCATGATGACCTGGCATCATTAACGAAGGTTTACTGTAGCTTGATTACCCGGGCGTCACATAATAGTTGGCGAGCAACTTCATGGAGACACGATGATGGAGATCATGATGATGGAGATCATGATGATGGAGATCATGGTGTCATGACGGTGACAAGATGATCATGGAGCCCCAAGATGGAGATCAAAGGAGCTATATGATATTGGCCATATCATGTCACTATTATTTGATTGCATGTGATGTTTATCATGTTTTTGCATCTTGTTTACTTAGAACAACGGTAGTAAATAAGATGATCCCTCATAACAATTTCAAGAAAGTGTTCCCCCTAACTGTGCACCGTTGCGACAGTTCGTTGTTTCAAAGCACCACGTGATGATCGGGTGTGATAGATTCTAACGTTCACATACAATGGGTGTAAGACAGATTTACACACGCGAAACACTTAGGTCGACTTGACGAGCCTAGCATGTACAGACATGGCCTCGGAACACAAGAGACCGAAAGGTCGAGCATGAGTCGTATGGTAGATACGATCAACATGAAGATGTTCACCGATGTTGACTAGTCTGTCTCACGTGATGATCGGACATGGCCTAGTTGACTCGGATCATGTAATCACTTAGATGACTAGAGGGATGTCTATCTGAGTGGGAGTTCATAAGATGAACTTAATTATCCTGAACATAGTCAAAAGGTCTTCGCAAATTATGTCGTAGCTCGCGCTTCAGTTCTACTGTTTAGATATGTTCCTAGAGAAAAATTAGTTGAAAGTTGATAGTAGCAATTATGCAGACAGTAGAAGGCTTATGTCCTTAATGCACCGCTCAGTGTGCTGAACCTCGAACGTCGTCTATGGATGTTGCGAACATCTGACATACACGTTTTGATGACTACATGATAGTTCAGTGCGTAATGCTAAATGGTTTAGAATTGAGGCACCAAAGACGTTTTTGAAACATCGCAGAACATATGAGATGTTCCAAGGACTGAAATTGGGATTTCAGGCTCATGCCCACGTCAAGAGGTATAAGACCTCCGACGATTTTCTTAGCCTGCATAATAAGGGAGAAAAGCTCAATCTTGAGCTTGTGCTCAGATTGTCTGAGTACAACAATCGCTTGAATCGAGTGGGAGTTGATCTTCCAAATGAAATAGTGATGGTTCTCTGAAGTCATTACCACCAAGCTGCTAGAGCTTCGTGATGAACTATAATATATCAGGGACATATATGATGATCCTTGAGATATTCGTGATGTTTGACACCACAAAAGTAGAAATCAAGAAGGAGCATCAATTGTTGATGGTTGGTGAAACCACTAGTTTCAAGCAGGGAAAGGGCAAGAAGGGATACTTCATGAAACGGCAAATCAGCTGCTGCTCTAGTGAAGAAACCCAAAGTTGAACCCAAGCCCGAGACTAAGTGCTTCTGTAATAAGGGGAACAGTCACTGAAGCAGAACCACCCTAGATACTTGGTAGATGAGAAGGCTGGCAAGGTCGACAGAAGGATATTGGATATGCATTATAATGTGTACTTTACTAGTACTCCTAGTAGCACCAGGGTATTAGATACCGGTTTGGTTGCTAAGTGTTAGTAACTCGAAACAAAAGGCTATGGAATAAACAGAGACTAGCTAAAAGGTGAGATGACGATATGTGTTGGAAGTATTTCCAAGGTTGATCAAATATCGTACGCTCCCTCTACCATAGAGATTGGTATTAAAACCTAAATAATTGTTATTTGGTGTTTGCGTTGAGCATAGACATGATTGGATTATGTCTATCGTGATACGGTTATTCATTTAAGGAGAATAATGGTTACTCTGTTTATTTGAATAATACCATCCCGATCGTAGTGATACACATGTTCATGCCAAAAGATATAAGATAGTAATGATAGTACCACCTACTTGTGGCACTGCCACGTAAGTCATATCGGTATAAAACGCATGAAGAAGCTCCATGTTGATGGATCTTTGGGCTCACTCGTTTTTGAAAAGTTTGAGACATGCGAACCATGTCTATTGGTGTATATGCATGAAGAAACTCCATGCAAATGGACCGTTTGGACTCACTTGATTTTGAATCACTTGAGACATGCAAATCATACCACATGGGCAAGATGACTGAAAGCCTCTTTTTCAATAAAATGGAACTAGAGAGCAACTTGTTGGAAGTAATACATTTTGATGTGTGCAGTCCAATGAGTGCTGAGGCGTGTAGTGGATATCGTTATGTTCTTACTTCACAGATGATTTGAGTAGATGTTGAGTATATTTACTTGATGAATCACAAGTCTGAATTATTGAAAGGTTCAAGTAATTTCAGGGTGAAGTTGAAAGATCGTCGTGACAAGAGGATAAAATATCTATGATATGATCATAGAGATGAATATCTGAATTACGAGTTTGGCACAAAATTAAGACATTGTGCAAATCGTTTCACAACTAATACAGCCTGGAACACCGTAGTGTGATGATGTGTCCGAACATCATAACTGCACCCTATTGGATATGATGCATACCATGATGTCTCTTATCGAATTACCACGATAGTTTATGGGTTAGGCATTAGAGACAACCGCACTCACTTTAATTAGGGCACCACGTAATTCTGATGAGATGACACCGTATGAACTATGGTTTAGAGAAACCTAAGCTGTCATTTCTTAAAAGTTTGGGGCTGCGACGCTTATGTGAAAAAGTTTCAGGCTGATAAGCTCGAACCCAAAGCGGATAAATGCATCTTCATAGGACACCCAAAACAGTTGGGTATACCTCCTGTCTCAGATCCGAAAGCAATAAGGGATTGTTTCTAGAATCGGGTCCTTTCTCGAGGAAAAGTTTCTCTCGAAAGAATTGAGTGGGAGGATGGTGGAGACTTGATGAGGTTATTGAACCGTCTCTTCAACTAGTGTGTGGCAGGGCACAGGGAGTTGTTCCTGTAGCACCTACACCAATTGAAGTGGAAGCTTATGATAGTGATCATTAAATTTCAGATCAAGTCACTACCAAACCTCGTGGGATGACAAGGATGCGTACTGCTTCAGAGTGGTATGTAATCCTGTCTTGGAAGTCATGTTGCTAGACAACAATGAACCTACGAGCTATGGAGAAGCGATGGTGGGCCTGGATTCCAAAATGGCTCGAGGCCATATAATCCGAGAGAGGATCCATGTATGAAAACAAAGTGTAGACTTTGGCAGAACGGCTCGATGGTCGTAAGGCTGTTGAGTACAGATGGATTTTAAAAGGTAGACGGACAATGATGGTAAGTATCACCATTAAGAAAGCTCGACTTGTCGTTAAGATTTTTCCGACAAGTTCAAGGAGTTGACTATGATGAGACTTTCTCACTCGTAGCGATGCTAAGAGTCTGTTGGAATTATATTAGCGATTACTGCATTATTTATGAAATCTTGCAGATAGGATGTCAAAACATTGTTTTCTCAATGATTTTCTTGAGGAAAGGTTGTATGTGATACAACCGGAAGGTTTTGTCAATCCTGGAAAAATGCTAACAAGTATGCAAAGCTCCAGCAATCCTTCTAAGGACTGGAGTAAGCATCTGGGAGTTGGAATGTACGCTTTGATGAGATGATCAAAGATTTTGGGTTTATACATAGTTTATGAGAAACTTGTATTTCCAAAGAAGTGAGTGGGAGCACTATAGAATTTCCGATGAGTATATGTTGTTAACATATTGTTGATCGGAAATGATGTAGAATTTCTAGAAAGCATGCAGAGTTATTTGAAAAGTGTTTTTCAATGGAAAACCTGGATTAGGCTACTTGAGTATTGAGCATTAAGATCTATAAGGATAGATCAAAACGCTTAATAGTACTTTCAAATGAGCACATACCTTGACATGATTTTGAAGGAGTTTAAAATGGATCGGCAAAGAAGGAGTTCTTGGCTGTGTTATAAGGTGTGAACATTGAGTAAGACTCGAAACCTGACCGCGGCAGAATAGAGAGAAAGGACGAAGGTCGTCCCCTATGCTTTAGACGTAGGCTCTACAATATGCTATGCTATGTACCGCACCTAAAGTGTGCCTTGCCATGAGTCAGTCAAGGGGTACAAGAGTGATCCAAGAATGGATCACAGGACAGCGGTCAAAGTTATCCTTAGTAACTAGTGGACTAAGGAATTTTCTCGATTATGGAGGTGGTAAAAGAGTTCGTCGTAAAGGGTTACGCCGATGCAAACTTTGACACTAATCCAGATTATTTTGAGTAGTAAACTGGATTCGTATAGTAGAACAGTTATTTGGAATAGCTCCAAATAGAACGTGGTAGCTGCATCTAGGAGATGACATAGAGATTTGTAAAGCACACACGGATCTGAAAGGTTCAGACCCGTTGACTATAACCTCTCTCACAAGCATAACATGATCAAACCCAGAACTCTTTGGGTGTTAGTCACATGGGGATGTGACCTTGAGTGTTAATCACATATCGATGTGAACTGGATTATTGACTCTAGTGCAAGTGGGAGACTGTTGGAAATATGCCCTAGAGGCAATAATAAATTGGTTATTATTATATTTCCTTGTTCATGATAATCGTTTATTATCCATGCTAGAATTGTATTGATAGGAAACTCAGATACATGTGTGGATACATAGACAACACCATGTCCCTAGTAAGCCTCTAGTTGACTAGCTCGTTGATCAATAGATGGTTACGGTTTCCTGACCATGGACATTGGATGTCGTTGATAACGGGATCACATCATTAGGAGAATGATGTGATGGACAAGACCCAATCCTAAGCCTAGCACAAGATCATGTAGTTCGCATGCTAAAGCTTTTCTAATGTCAAGTATCATTTCCTTAGACCATGAGGTTGTGCAACTCCCGGATATCGTAGGAGTGCTTTGGGTGTGCCAAACGTCACAACGTAACTGGGTGGCTATAAAGGTACATTACAGGTATCTCCAAAAGTGTCTGTTGGGTTGGCACGAATCGAGACTGGGATTTGTCACTCCGTGTAAACAGAGAGGTATCTCTGGGCCCACTCGGTAGGACATCATCATAATGTGCACAATGTGATCAAGGAGTTGATCACGGGATGATGTGTTACGGAACGAGTAAAAGAGACTTGCCAGTAACGAGATTGAACAAGGTATCGGCATACCGACGATCGAATCTCGGGCAAGTATCGTACCGCTAGACAAAGGGAATTGTATACGGGATTGATTAAGTCCTTGACATCATGGTTCATCCGATGAGATCATCGTGGAACATGTGGGAGCCAACATGGGTATCCAGATCCCGTTGTTGGTTATTGACCGGAGAGTCATCTCGGTCATGTCTGCATGGTTCCTGAACCCGTAGGGTCTACACACTTAAGGTTCGATGACACTAGGGTTATAAGGAATAGATATACATGGTTACCGAATGTTGTTCAGAGTCCCGGATGAGATCCCGGACGTCACGAGGAGTTCCGGAATGGTCCAGAGGTAAAGATTTATATATGGGAAGTCCTGTTTTGGTCACCGGAAAAGTTTCGGGTTTTATCGGTGACGTACTGGGACCACCAAGTGGGGCCACCAGCCCCGGAGGGCTGCATGGGCCAAGTGTGGGAGGGGACCAGCCCCAGGTGGGATGGTGCGCCCCCCACCAAGGCCCAAGGCACCTCCAAGAGGGGAAGGGGGCAAACCCTAGGGCAGATGGGCCCTAAGGCCCACCCCAGGTGCGCCTCCCCCTGTCCCCCTTGTGGCCGCCACCCAGATGGGATCTGGGGGCTGCCGCCACCCCTAGGGAGGGAACCCTAGGTGGGGGCGCAGCCCCTCCCCTTCCCCTATATGTACTTGAGGTTTGGGCTGCCCAATACACACGAGTTCCTCTCCTTCTTGGTGTAGCCCTACCCCTCTCCCTCCTCGTCTCTTGCGGTGCTTGGCGAAGCCCTGCTGGAGTACCACGCTCCTCCACCACCACCACGCCGTCGTGCTGCTGCTGGATGGAGTCTTCCTCAACCTCTCCCTCTCTCCTTGCTGGATCAAGGCATGGGAGACGTCACCGGGCTGTACGTGTGTTGAACACGGAGGTGCCGTCCGTTCGGCACTAGGATCATCGGTGATTTGGATCACGACGAGTACGACTCCATCAACCCAGTTCTCTTGAACGCTTCCGCGTAGCGATCTACAAGGGTATGTAGATGCACTCTCCTTCCCTTCGTTACTGGTCTCTCCATAGACAGATCTTGGTGACACGTAGGAAAATTTTGAATTTCTGCTACGTTCCCCAACAAGCAAATCCGGGGTCACGTCTCGGAGGCATCTGAGGGTTTAGAAAAGATGAGATTTAAGAATAGAGGGGGTCTAAAGAGAAAACACTACCCATATGCACATGAGGCAAAAGCAAACAATTCACTTCATTCAATCAAACAAGGGCATACAATCGATCTAACTATCGCAAAAGTGCTCGGGCTACTATATTTACATGGTGGACTACTACTACTGATGGGTGGTCTACTAGAAATATTCTTCGGTTGCAGACTCCATGATATCTCCTCCAGCTTCATCAACATAGTCATCATCGCTATCATCTGGATCCGAGTCGGTGTCTTCGATGATGATGTAGTCTTCTGGGCGAATTTCCTTGGGTTCTTCGTCTTCCTCTACTGGTGTAGGGCCTCCCATGAGTATTCCAATCTTCATTGTTAAGTCGGCATTCTTGTCCACTAGTACTTCGATTTCCTCTTCATAATCTTCATGCGTAGCCTCGAGTTCTTCCTCCAGTTCCTTGATTCTTGTCCTCGCCTTCTTCAGATCTATCATGTCAGTGCACATCTGGTTCTCCTGACGTCGAATGTGCTGGTTTAACTCCTGGATAAAAGCTGTAACTGATCTATCCTTCCTGGTGCTGATCATCTCCCAGTGCTATCTCGGCGCCCACAAATCTGGTAGATGGTATCCTTGAGATCATTGCGGTAAACTTCTCCAATGCGTCCCATGGCGATGTGAGCTGCCATGCTCTTTCCTAGATTCCAAGTTGGTGCATCAAGAAAACTCTATGGGCTCAATGACTGGCATGAATGTCCTTCCTGGAACTTGAACTTGAATCATCCAGCGCTCTTCTTCAGGTAGAGTGGCGTTGTAGGTTCCGGTGAAGCTTGGTACTCCTATGTTCAGGTATCTAGTGACTTCAAGTGGCGTCCAAAGGGTGTATCTTCATCTGGTTGCATGAACTTGTTCCTTGCATCCACCATCCTAAAAGAGTAGAAAAGATGAGAGGTCAGAATGAGAAGACAGTGAGTAGTGATCTAGGTCTTTTAGCTTAGTGGTCATGTCCTACAGTCAACGTGTGCTCTGATACCATCTTGTAGCGACCAGACCTCAAACGGTCCAATCTCTGTGCTCAGGTGTCATCCCTGGATCAGTAATGTTGACACCACACAGTACTTGAAGGATTTATAACAGAGTGGCAATCACACACTTATTACATCGAGAGTCTCAAAAGAGAACTTATTACAATAAATATGGCTTAAGGCCATCTAATAACGATAACAGCGGAAGGCTTGGAAGATAAGTGAGTCCATCAACTCCAATGGCATCACTGAGTATAGAACCACGACCTAAAAGCACCTTAATCATCGTCTGAAAAGTCTGCAACATTAACGTTGCAGCCCGAAACGGGTCAGCACATGGAATATGCTGGCAATGTAACACATAAAGAGTAATGGAAGAATAAGTCTATACTACATGCATATTTGGCTGGTGGAAAGCTCTATGGTTACAGTTTTGCGTAAAGCCAATTTTCCCTACTACAAAGGAATAAATTTTATTTAACTATCATGGTAGTTGTTAAACATTGAGAATGGTTGACAGCATTCTCAATCCCAATTAAACATCATCATTAAACAAAACCCAACAAAATTTATTTTAGAGTAACATGATGAGATTCACATGATAATCCAGGTACTAGATACTCAAGATGTCCATAACCGGGGACACGGCTAACCATGATTAGTTTATACACTCTGCAGAGGTTTGCGCACTTTCCCCCACAAGACTCAATCTTCTCCGTTGGGATTCTCGCACTACAGGGTGTTTGAGAAACGGATGACCGAGACATAGTCTTTCAGAAGCGCTAGCACCTTACGATCAGGTAGACCGTTACACCTACTTTCCCCTACATCTGCTAGTCTACCACTTTAAGAGTTCGCACGACTTAATCAACTATGCTAGAGCCCATAGTAGCTTGTGGATGCACACGGAAGTTTCTAGCATGAATAATCTCATGATCCCTTTGAGCCTGGGTGGCGGTCCAAAAGAAAACATGCAATCGCTGGAATACCCAGGTGCCTCAATCCACCCAGATGTGTATTTAAGTTGCCACCTTAGATAAACCTTTACTTGAACAATCTCACATATGTCATGGATTTCACTCACCCAATCCACGTCTACTAGCATAGCATGGCATGATAAGCAAACGTAGAAGTAACTCCCAAAGGTTTGATAATAACAGGTAATAGGTACTACCTCAACTACTCCCCAAACCCGCAATTTAATTAGATCCTAATCATGCAATGTGTGAGGATTGATCTAATGCAATAAAAACTGGGTAGTAGGAGGTATGATCAAAGTGTTACTTGCCTTGCTGATGATCCGCGAAACCTTGCGATTCAAAGTAGCAAGCGGCGCACTCCGGGTACTCTATCGCAAACAAACAAGCATACAATAAGTACTCAACTAATGCATAGGTAAAACTCAAATAAGAGATCTAACCAGAAAGTTCAACTTAAGAACTCCGGTTGGCAAAAAGAATCAAATCGAACGAAGCAACGAAAGACAAACGGCAAAAGAAACAAGCTTCATTTACTATTTTGGATCTAGGGCAATTTTTACAGTGGCAAAAACTTGTTTGTGTTGGTTAAACAGGAAGAGGGTTTCGAGACGAAACTCCAGGCGCTTGAATCGCCTGATTCCGATAAACGAGCGAAAAGTTATACTAGAATGAAAAACGGATCGGGAATCGCGATTAGAAAATTCGCGGATTTAATCCGAGAAAAAGAAAACGACGAACAGATTAACGAACGGACGTTCGTTAACTGGATCTAATCAAAGAACGCGTTCGTTAAAATGAACGAACGAGCGAACGCTCGCTAATTAGATAAACCGGAAAAACCGATCTATTAGAAAAATGAAATAAAAAAACCGAACGAAACCGATGGAAAACCGATCAGTTTTTCGAAAAAAACCCGGTGGCGGCGAGGTCATCCTCCGGCGGCGGCGGCGGGCTAGGGCGGTGGGGCTGGCGGCTAGGGTTTGGTGGGGGTCCAGCTGGGCCTCCCCGACTTATGAAGCCGGCCGGGCCAAGTGTCCAGGTCGGACACGGCCCGGTAAGTCGGTTGCGTTTTTAAAAAAATAGTTATGCTCAGAAAAAAAAACAAAAGGAATACTAAATGGACTCCAAAAATCCCGAAATAAATTTTCCCCGACTTCTAAAATCGAGCCACACAAGATGAACATTTATTTGGGGCCTAAATGCAATTTTGAAAAACACGCATTTTTCCTAAATTCAAATAAAATAGCAAATAAAACCAAAATAAAATCTTATTTGATTTTTTTATTAAATCCTCAATATTTATTTATTTTGGTAAAGTCATTTTATTCCCTCTCTCATATTTTGATAATAGAAATAATTGAAGATAAAATAAATAAAATCAAATGATCCTATTTTCAAAATTTGAGAAAACTCAAATATGAAAATGATGAAATCCCCAACTCTCTTTGAGGGTCCTTGAGTTGCGTAGAATTTTCTAGGATCAACCAAAATGCAATAAAATATGATATGAAATGATGATCTAGTGTATAACATTCCAAAATTGAAAATTTGGGATGTTACAAGAGCCCATGTTACCTTGTCTTCTCTCTTGAATTGAATGCTTGCAGATTTCAGCTTAGTCCAATGCACGTGCACTATTATTATTATCCACACTATTCGGTCGTGCAAGTGAAAGGCAATAATGATGATTATATGATGAACTTATTGAGATGAGAAAAGCTGGTATGAACTCGACCTCTCTTGTTTTTGTAAATATGATTAGTTCATCGTTCCTGATTCAGCCTATTATGAATAAACATGTTTGCAATGACAATTAGAGATTGTAGTTGCTTATGCCATGCTTAATTAGCTAGGAGCTTATAATGGTTTACCTTGCATGCCAACATGCTATTAAAATGGTTGTGATGTGGTATGATAGGGTGATATCCTCTTTTGAACGATTCGAGTGGCTTGACTTGGCACATGTTCATGCATGTAGTTGAAACAAAATCAACATAGACTCTACGATATTTATGTTCATGGTGCATTATATCCTACTCATGCTTGCATTCGGTGTTGATTAATTTTAATGCATGTTCATGACTGTTGTCGCTCTCTAGCTAGTCGCTTCCCAGTCTTTTTCTATCCTTCACTTGTACTAAGCGGGAATACTGCTTGTGCATCCAATTCCATAAACCCCAAAGTTGTTCCATATGAGTCCACCATACCTACCTATATATGGTACCTACCTGCCGTTCCAAGTAAATTTGTATGTGCCAAACTCTAAACCTTCAAATAAACATTCAGTTTTGTATACTTGAATAACTCATGTATCAACTAGGGTTGTCCGTATCTTCCACCCTAGGCGGGTTATTCTCAAGAGGAGTGGACTCCGCTCCTCACTCACGAGAAAAGGGCTGGTCACCGGGATGCCCAGTCCCATGCTTTATGCAAATCAAATAAAAATAACTGCAAACAAAACTCCCCCGGGACTCTTGTTAGTTGGAGGCACTCATTGTTTCGAGTAAGCCATTGTTACCTCTTGAGCACTGCGTTGGATTTCCCCGAAGAGGAGAGGATGATGCAGCAAAGTAGCGTAAGTATTTCCTTCAGTTTTTGAGAACCAAGGTATCAATCCAGTAGGAGGCTACGCTCAAGTCCCTTGTACCTACACAAAAACAATAGTCAACGCAACCAACACGCTTAGGGGTTGTCAATCCCTTCACGGTCACTTACGAAAGTGAGATCTAATAGAGATGATAAATAATATTTTTGGTATTTTTGGTATAGAGATTCAAAGTGAAAAGTAAAAGGCAAATTAAAAGCAAAGCAATAATAAATTGATGGAGATTAATATGACGAGAAAGAGACCCGGGGGCCATAGGTTTCACTAGTGGCTTCTCTCAAGAGCATAAGTATTCTACGGTGGGTGAACAAATTACTGTTGAGCAATTGACAGAATTGAGCATAGTTCTGAGAATATCTAGGTATGATCATGTATATAGGCATCATGTCCGAGACAAGTAGACCGACTCCTGCCTGCATCTACTACTATTACTCCACTCATCGACCGCTATCCAGCATGCATCTAGAGTATTAAGTTAAAAACAGAGTAACGCCTTAAGCAAGATGACATGATGTAGAGAGATAGTTTCATGCAATATGATAAAACCCCATCTTGTTATCCTCGATGGCAACAATACAATACGTGCCTTGCTGCCCCTTCTGTCACTGGGAAAGGACACCGCAAGATCAAACCCAAAGTTAAGCACTTCTCCCATGGCAAGAACAACCAATCCAGTAGGCCAAACCAAACCGATAATTAGAAGAGACTTGCAAAGATAACCAATCATACATAAAAGAATTCAGAGAAGATTCAAATATTATTCATAGATAGACTTGATCATAAACCCACAATTCATCAGTCTCAACAAACACACCGCAAAAAGAAGATTACATCGAATAGATCTCCACAAGAGAGGGGGAGAACATTGTACTGAGATCCAAAAAGAGAGAAGAAGCCATCTAGCTACTAACTATGGAACCATAGGTCTAAATTAAACTACTCACACTTTATCGGAAGGGCTTGGATGATGATGTAGAAGCCCTCCGTGATTGATGCCCCCTCCGACGGAGCTCTAGAACAGGCCCCAAGGTGGGATCTCGTGGATACAGAAACTTGCGGCGGTGGAATTAGGTTTTGGCTCCGTCCCCGATCGTTTGGGGGTATGTGGATATATATAGGAGGAAGAAGTACGTCGGTGGAGCAACGGGGGCCCCACGAGGGTGGGGCGCGCCTGGGGGAGGGGGGGGGGGCAGGCGCGCCCCCTACCTCGTGACCTCCTGTTAATTGGCTTGACGTAGGGTCCAAGTCTCCTGAGTTGTATTCGGTGAGAAAATCACGTTCCCGAAGGTTTCATTCCGTTTGGACTCCGTTTGATATTCCTTTTCTTCCAAACCCTAAAACAGGCAAAAAACAGCAATTCTGGGCTGGGCCTCCGGTTAATAGGTTAGTCCCAAAAATAATATAGAAGTGGATAATAAAGCCCAATAATGTCCAAAACAGTAGATAATATAGCATGGAGCAATCAAAAATTATAGATACATTGGAGACATATCAACCATCCCCAAGCTTAATTCCTGCTCGTCCTCGAGTAGGTAAATGATAAAAACAGAATTTTTGATGCAGAGTGCTACTTAGCATAATTTTAATGTAATTCTTCTTAATTGTGGTATGAATATTCTGATCCAAAAGATTCAAGACAAAATTTCATATTGACATAAAAATGATAATACTTCAAGCATACTAACTAAGCAATTATGTCTTCTCAAAATAACATGGCCAAAGAAAGTTCATCCCTACAAAATCATATAGTTTAGTCATGTTTCATTTTCGTCACACAAGAATGATCTCATCATGCACAACCCCGATGACAAGCCAAGCAATTGTTTCATACTTTAGTAATCTCAAACCTATAAACTTTCACGCAATATATGAGCGCGAGCCATGGACATAGCACTATGGGTGGAATAGAATATAATGAGGGGGTTATGTGGAGAAGACAAAAAAGGAGAAAGTATCACATCAACGAGGCTAATCAATGGGCTATGGAGATTCCCGCCGATTGATGTTAATGCAAGGAGTAGGGATTGCCATGCAACGGATGCATTAGAGCTATAAATGTATGAAAGCTCAACAAAAGAAACTAGTGGGTGTGCATCCAACTTTCTTGCTCACGAAGACCTAGGGCACTTGAGGAGGCCCATTGTTGGAATATACAAGCCAAGTTCTCTAATGAAAAATTCCCACTAGTATATGAAAGTGATAACATGAGAGACTCTCTACTATGAAGATCATGGTGCTACTTTGAAGCACAAGTGTGGTAAAAGGATAGTAACATTGTCCCTTCTCTCTTTTTCTCTCATTTTTGGGCCTTTTTATGGCCTTTCTTTTTTTGGCCTTTTTTTATTGCTCACTTGGGACAATGCTCTAATAATGATGATCATCACACTTCTATTTATTTACAACTCAATGATTACAACTCGATACTAGAACAAAGATGACTCTATATGAATGCCTCCGGCGGTGTACCGGGATATGCAATGAATCAAGAGTGACATGTATGAAAGAGTTATGAATGGTGGCTTTGCCACAAATACTATGTCAACTACATGATCATGCTAAGCAATATGACAATGATGAATGTGTCATGATGAACGGAATGATGGAAAGTTGCATGGCAATATATCTCGGAATGGATATGGAAATGCCATAATAGCTAGGTATGGTGGCTGTTTTGAGGAAGATATAAGGAGGTTTATGTGTGAAAGAGCGTATCATATCACGGGGTTTGGATGCACCGACAAAGTTTGCGCCAACTCTCAATGTGAGAAAGGGCAATGCACGGTACCGAAGAGGCTAGCAAGGATGGAAGGGTGAGAGTGCGTATAATCCATGGACTCAACATTAGTCATAAAGAACTCACATACTTATTGCAAAAATCTACAAGTCATCAAAAACCTCGGCACTACGCGCATGCTCCTAGGGGGAAAGATTGGTAGGAAAATACCATCGCTCGTCCCCGACCGCCACTCTTAAGGAAGACAATCAAATAACACCTCATGTTTCAAATTTGTTGCATAACGTTTACTATACGTGCATGCTACGGGACTTGCAAACCTCAACACAAGTATTTCTCAATTTCACAACTACTCAACTAGCATGACTTTGATATTATTACCTCCATATCTCAAAACAATCATCAAGCATCAAACTTTTCTTAGTATTCAACACACTCATAAGAAAGTTTTATTATTAATCTTGCATACCAAGCATATTAGTATTTTAAGCAAATTACCATGCTATTAAGACTCTAAAAATAATCTAAGTGAAGCATGAGAGATCAATAGTTTCTACAAAACAAATCCACCACCGTATTCTAAAAGATATAAGTGAAGCACTAGAGCAAAATTATAAAGCTCAAAAGATATAAGTGAAGCACATAGAGTATTTTATCAAATTCCAAATTATGTATGGCTCTCTCAAAAGGTGTGTACAGCAAGGATGATTGTGGTAGACTAACAAGCAAAGACTCAAATCATAAAAGACGCTCCAAGCAAAACACATATCATGTGGTGAATAAAAATATAGCTCCAAGTAAAGTTACCGATAGAAGTAGACGAAAGAGGGGATGCCTTCCGGGGCATCCCCAAGCTTTGGGATTTAGGTGTCCTTAGATTATATTGTGGGTGCCATGGGAATCCCCAAGCTTAGGCTCTTTCCACTCCTTGTTCCATAATCCATCAAATCTTTATCCTAAACTTGAAAACTTCACAACACAAAACTTAAAGTAGAAAATCTCGTGAGCTCCGTTAGCGAAAGAAAACAAAAGACCACTTCAAGGTACTGTAATGAACTCATTATTTATTTATATTGGTGTTAAACCTACTGTATTCCAACTTATCTATGGATTATAAACTATTTTACTAGCCATGGATTCATCAAAATAAGCAAACAACACACGAAAAACAGAATCTGTCAAAAACAGAACAGTCTGTAGTAATATGTAGCTAGAGCAAGATCTGGAACCCCAAAAATTCTAAAATAAATTTCTGGACGTTAGTAATTTATCTATTAATCATCTCCAAAAATAATTAACTAAATAGCACTTTTCAAATAAAAATTACTGCAGTTCTCGTGAGCACTAAAGTTTCTGTTTTTTACAGCAAGTTCAACAAGACTTTCCCCAAGTCTTCCCAATTGTTCTACTTGCCACAAACACTAATTAAACACAAAAAACACAACAAAAACAGAGGCTAAATAATTTATTTATTACTAAACAGGAGCAAAAATCAAGGAATAAAAATAAAATTGGGTTGCCTCCCAACAAGCGCTATCGTTTAACGCCCCTAGCTAGCCATAACATGCAAGAATAGATCTAGGTATTGCCATCTTTGGTAGGCAATTCTTCAATGAGGCATCTATCTCCCTTAGGAATTTCTTTCTTTCTAGTAATTATCAAAATCTTAGGCACAAGATTGAAAAATTCATTTGTAGCAATTGGTTCCTTAATGATAGCAAAAAGATTGGGATGAATACTTATAGATTTAAGATCTGCAGTTTCCTTTCTAGACGATTCACCCTTATTTTTAGGAACATACATAAGCTTGGAAATTTTAGTAGGAGGACTTAGAGTATCCTTTACGAAAGAAAAAGCGGTTCCCAAGTTTGTAATGGTACCCTTATGTTTATCGATTCTAGTGGAATCTAGATTTATTTTCTCATTAACTATGGGTTCCTTTTTCTTAATATTTTTCAAAGTCATTCCTACCTTAGATCCATATTGGGTAATTTGATTGTGGATCTTTTTATCTAGATTTTCAATTCATTCAATGGTAGCAACTTTATTTTCAATAATTTCAAGTCTTTGCATAACATTCTCCAAATTTAACATAGTTCCGTTAACCAAAAGAGGTGGTGAGCCAAATAAATCTAACATAGCATTATAAGAATCAAAAGTATGGCTACCCAAGAAATTACCTCCGGTAATGGTATCAAGGATGTATCTATACCAAGGATTAGCACCTACATAAAAATTGCGGAAAAGAACTGAAGTAGATTGCTTCCTGGTAGATCTATTTTGAGCATTGCAAATTCTATACCAAGCATCTTTTAGATTTTCTCCCTCCCTTTGCTTAAAATTTAGAACTTCATTCTCGGGAGACAACTGAGAAGATATGAGACTAGCCATGACAAGCGAGCAAACAAACGGGCAAAAGAAGCAAATAGAGAGGTAGGATAGAGAGAGAGAGGGCGAATAAAACGGCAAGGGTGAAGTGGGGGAGAGGAAAACGAGAGGCAAATGGCAAATAATGTAATGCGAGAGATAGGGATTGTGATAGGTACTTGGTATGTTGACTTTTGCGTAGACTCCCCGGCAACGGCGCCAGAAATTCTTCTTGTTACCTCTTGAGCACTGCGTTGGATTTCCCCGAAGAGGAGAGGATGATGCAGCAAAGTAGCGTAAGTATTTCCCTCAGTTTTTGAGAACCAAGGTATCAATCCAGTAGGAGGCTACGCTCAAGTCCCTTGTACCTACACAAAAACAATAGCTCAACGCAACCAACGCACTTAGGGGTTGTCAATCCCTTCACGGTCACTTACGAAAGTGAGATCTGATAGAGATGATAAATAATATTTTTGGCATTTTTGGTATAGAGATGCAAAGTGAAAAGTAAAAGGCAAAGTAAAAGCAAAGCAATAATAAAGTGATGGAGATTAATATGATGAGAAAGAGACCCGGGGGCCATAGGTTTCACTAGTGGCTTCTCTCAAGAGCATAAGTATTCTACGGTGGGTGAACAAATTACTATTGAGCAATTGAAAGAATTGAGCATAGTTATGAGAATATCTAGGTATGATCATGTATATAGGCATCACGTCCGAGACAAGTAGACCGACTCCTGCCTGCATCTACTACTATTACTCCACTCATCGACCGCTATCCAGCATGCATCTAGAGTATTAAGTTAAAAACAGAGTAACGCCTTAAGCAAGATGACATGATGTAGAGAGATAGTTTCATGCAATATGATAAAACCCCATCTTGTTATCCTCGATGGCAACAATACAATATGTGCCTTGCTGCCCCTTCTGTCACTGGGAAAGGACACCGCAAGATCAAACCCAAAGCTAAGCACTTCTCCCATGGCAAGAACAACCAATCCAGTAGGCCAAACCAAACCGATAATTAGAAGAGACTTGCAAAGATAACCAATCATACATAAAAGAATTCAGAGAAGATTCAAATATTATTCATAGATAGACTTGATCATAAACCCACAATTCATCAGTCTCAACAAACACAACGCAAAAAGAAGATTACATCGAATAGATCTCCACAAGAGAGGGGGAGAACATTGTATTGAGATCCAAAAAGAGAGAAGAAGCCATCTAGCTACTAACTATGGACCCGTAGGTCTGAAGTAAACTACTGACACTTCATCAAAAGGGCTTGGATGATGATGTAGAAGCCCTCCGTGATCGATGCCCCCTCCGGCGGAGCTCCGGAACAGGCCCCAAGGTGGGATCTCGTGGATACAGAAAGTTGCGGCGGTGGAATTAGGTTTTTGGCTCCATCCCTGATCGTTTGGGGGTACGTGGATATATATAGGAGGAAGAAGTACGCCGGTGGAGCAACAGGGGGCCCACGAGGGTGGGGGCAGGCGCGCCCCTACCTCGTGACCTCCTGTTAATTGGCTTGACATAGGGTCCAAGTCTCTTGAGTTGTATTCAGTTAGAAAATCACGTTCCCGAAGGTTTCATTCCGTTTGGACTTCGTTTGATATTCCTTTTCTTCGAAACCCTAAAACATGCAAAAAAAGCAATTCTGGGCTGGGCCTCCGGTTAATAGTTTAGTCCCAAAAATAATATAAAAGCGGATAATAAAGCCCAGTAATGTCCAAAACAGTAGATAATATAGCATGGAGCAATCAAAAATTATAGATACATTGGAGACGTATCAGCCATTGATTGATGCTTGTTGGTGGAGGGGGAGTATAAACTTTACCATTCTGTTTGGGAACCGCCTATATTGTGTGTAGCATGGAAGATATCGAGATCTCTCGGTTGTTATGTTGACAATGAAAGTATACCGCTCAAAATATTATTCATATCTATTTCAAAACCGAGCTCTAGCACCTCTACAAATCCCCGCTTCCCTCTGCAAAGGGCCTATCTATTTACTTTTATGTTGAGTCATCATCCTCTTATTAAAAAACACCAGTTGGAGAGCACTGCTGTCATTTGCATTCATTACTGTTAGTTTACATTGAGTATGACTTGACTGGATCTCTTTTACCATGAATTACAATGTCTAGTCTGTCCTTGATCTTTAAAGGTGCTCTACATTTATGTTTTGCGATCTCAGAAAGGGCTAGCGAGATACCATCTTGTTATATCATATCATGATTGTTTTGAGAAAGTGTTGTCATCCGAGATTTATTATTATTGCTCGCTAGTTGATTATGCTATTGATATGAGTAAACATGAGACCTAAATGTTATTGTGAATATGGTTAGTTCATAATCTTTGCTGGAAACTTGAATGCTCGATTTACATATTTACAACAACAAGAGCAAACAGAGTTTGTAAAAGTTTTTCTTTATCACTTTCAGTTTATCAACTGAATTGCTTGAGGACAAGAAAAGGTTTAAGCTTGGGGGAGTTGATATGTCTCCATCGTATCTACTTTTCCAAACACTTTTGCCCTTGTTTCGGACTCTAACTTGCATGATTTGAATGGAACTAACCCGGACTAACACTGTTTTCAGCAGAATTGCCATGGTGTTATTTGTGTGCAGAAATAAAAGTTCTCGGAATGACCTGAAAATCAACGGAGAATTATTTTGGAATATATAAAAAATACTGGAAGAAGAATCCACATTAGGGGGGCCTCCACCTGTCCACGAGGGTGGAGGGCGCGCCCCCTGCCTCATGGGCCCCCTCACTAGTAGAAAAAGGGTCAAACGTGAAGCACATTAGTGCCGGTTTGAATTTGAGCCGGCACTAATGGTACCATTAGTGCCGGTTCGAACGGCTATGCATTAATGCCGGTTCGTGTTGAACCTTTAGTACCGGTTCGTGCCACGAACCGGTACTAAAGGGGTGATGGCAGGCTGGCATCAGGCCGGGGCCCCACGATCACCTTTAGTACCGGTTCGTGTCACAAACCGGTACTAAAGGGCTAACCTTTAGTACCGGTTTGTGCCACGAACCGGTACTAAAGGGGTCTGACCTATAGTACCGGTTTGTGACACAAACCGGCACTATAGGGCAATTTTCAAACTCTACCCC
>NC_041388.1:119354063-119380241 GCF_002162155.2 Triticum dicoccoides | reverse complement strand
CATTTCAGTTCTAAAAAAATCAAAAGAAAATGATAAAAACTCCAAAAAATAAAATCCTTCGAGAGGTAGTTATATTACTACATCTACTAGTTAGGAAAATTTGAAAACTTAAATTCGGACATGTTTTGCAAAAAGTGTAGGGAAAATGTAAAACGGCTATAACTTTTGCATACGATGTCGGAAAAAAAGTATAATATATCAAACAATTCAGCACAAAAATCCGCATTCGATGGAGACCGCCTACGGCCTGTTTGCAATTTTTTAGAATCCTCGAATTCCAAAAGGAAAAAAAGATATGGTCAAATTTAAGTTTTTTTAATTTTTTTTGTTAAATCTGGTCAAACTACTTATTCAAGAAGTATTAATGTTACTACATAATTATTGAAGAATATTAGTGTTACTAAATAATTATTTCAATTTTTTGAATTTTGGTCAAATCTGGTCAAACTATGGTGAAACTGTGGTCAAACTATGGTCAAACTTATTCAAAAAATATTAGTGTTACTAAATAATTACTGTTTTTTTAGAATAATAGTTTCAAACTCAAACAGTGAAATGTGTGACTTCATGCTCAAGCTAAACTCCTGAGGGTTAATAGGATTGACATCTTACTATTGTCAGGAAAACAACAAGTGCAGACTTGGAAACGAAGGAGAATAGAACCCGAAAGTTAAGCGTGCTCGGGCTGGAGTAGTGAGAGGGATGGGTGACCGGTCGGGAAGTTAGGTGATTTGGAATGAGTGATCCACACTTGAGCAGTTAAGAGAGGTGATTAGAGACTAAATCACCAAATAATTCAGAAAAATTAAAAATCGAAAAAATAATAATAAAAAATGTCCAAAATTTTCAAAAAAAAATTTCAAGAAAAAAACCTTTAGTACCAGTTGGTAACACCAACTGGTACTAAAGGTCCCCCATACCAAGGCGCGAGCTCATGCCACGTGGTGGCACTTTAGCGCCGGTTCGTGCCGAACCGGTACTAAAGGGGGGGGGGGCTTTAGTGCCCACCAATTAGTGCCGGTTATGGAACCGGCACTAAAGGCCCTTACGAACCAGTTTTAAAGCTCCGTTTTCTACTAGTGCCTGATGCTCCACCGACCTCAATTCCAACTCTATATATTCGTGTTCGGGGAGAAAAAAAATCAAAGAGAAGGGTTCATCACGTTTTATGATACGGAGCCGCCGCCAAGCCCTAAACTCTCTCGGGAGGGCTGATCTGGAGTCCGTTCGAGGCTCCGGAGAGGGGAATCCGTCGCCATTGTCATCACCAACCTTCCTCCATCACCAATTTCATGATGCTCACCGCCGTGCGTGAGTAATTCCATCATAGGCTTGCTGGACGGTGATGGGTTGGATGAGATTTATCATGTAATCGAGTTAGTTTTGTTAGGGTTTGATCCCTAGTATCCACTATGTTCTGAGATTGATGTTGCTATGACTTTGCTATGCTTAATGCTTGTCACTAGGGTCCGAGTGCCATGATTTCAGATCTGAACCTATTATGTTTTCATGAATATATGTGAGTTCTTGATCCTATCTTGCAAGTCTATAGTCACCTACTATGTGTTATGATCCGGCAACCCGAAGTGACAATAATCGGGACCACTCCCGGTGATGACCGTAGTTTGAGGAGTTCATGTATTCACTATGTGTTAATGCTTTGGTCCTGTACTCTATTAAAAGGAGGCCTTAATATCCCTTAGTTTCCATTAGGACCCCGCTGCCACAGGAGGGTAGGACAAAAGATGTCATGCAAGTTATTTTCCATAAGCACGCATGACTATATTCGGAATACATGCCTACATTACATTGATGAACTAGAGCTAGTTCTGTGTCACCCTAGGTTATGACTGTTACATGATTGATCACATCCGGCATAATTCTCCATCACCGATCCATTGCCTATGAGCTTTTCATATATTGTTCTTCGCTTATTTACTTTTTCGTTGCTACTGTTACAATAACTATAAAACCCAAAAATATTACTTTTGCTACCGTTACTTTTGCTATCGTTACCACTACTATCATATTACTTTGCTACTAGATACCTTGCTACAGATATTAAATTTCCAGGTGTGGTTGAATTGACAACTCAGTTGCTAATACTTGAGAATATTCTTTGGCTCCCCTTGTGTCGAATCAATAAATTTGGGTTGAATACTCTACCCTCGAAAACTATTGCGATCCCTTATACTTGTGGGTTATCAATCCCCCATGGTGGCTTCATGAGAGGGATGTTTGGAACTTGCGAGGTTTCAGTCAGCTGGATAGGGGACACCAATCGATCGGTTTCATGCACACCAAAAGTGGATTTTGTTGGCCCGTAGGAAACTATTTGTACCACTTTTTTGTCGGCCAAGTTGAGTGCGCTGGGAGGGGCCATGGATTTTCGATGGGATTGGTTGCCATCTTGTGGGCGATCCAGCGAAATCCTTCTTGGCAGCATGCACCATCAAGGAGATGTTCAAGGTCATTAGATTCTTTCATGTTGAATTCTTTGTTGGTGCCAAAGTTATCCAGCGGAATAATGGCTTTAGTTTGGAACTTGTTATGGTGTATGAGCTTGTCGATCATGACCGGTCTAGAGAGTTCTTGTTGGAACTCCAAAATAGGTGCTCTTGTCCAACCTCCCTATGGTGTCGGGGGGCTTCATTTTAATTCGCGGCATGAGTGACGAGAGTAAGGAAGTGATTAATAATTCGGGTTTGGCCGGTCGCTTTAATGACTAGGTGGCAGACCTAGAGTTGGTTGAGCTACATAGAGTGCGCGAGGTTTACTTGGACAAATAACCAAGACGGTTGGTAACCCACAAGTTTTGAGGATCGCAACAATCTTTGAGGATTGCAACAATCTTTTGAGGCGAGTATTACATCCCAAATTTATAGATTTGACATAAGAGAAGCCAAAAAAATTATAAGCCTTAGTAGTTGAGTTGTCAGTTCAACCACACCTTGAAAGAAATACTTGCTCAACAAGATTTATTACTAGCAAAAGTGATGTAGTGATTGTAGTTGTGATTGCGGAATAGTGACACAAGCAGTAGTTCCCAACAGTTGCCAAGAACAAAAGTAACATGAACAGTAACGAGTATGAAAAACGTAGGCATGTGAGTGAATAATTGATGTTGCATGGACGAAATCAAATATGTAATAGCTGTAACACAAGGTGATAACGAACTAGACCTAATTCATAAATTATTACATGTAGTTGTACGTGCTTGCAATAAGAACTTGCACAACATCTTTAGTCCTACCCTCCCATTTCAGTGAGATCCTAAAAGAAATTAAGGGTATTTTTTGGAAATAATTAAGGCACTCCTTTCACAACACACATGAGCAATGCATTGATAATCTATGAATACATGTAATCCTCAAATCGTAGCCACCCCCTTTGATACCCTGATTATTGTCACTTCAAGGTCTCCAGTGTAGAGCCATAACATGTGCATACAACTTGCAGCTAAGATCCAAAACACATATATTCATGACAACATAAAGGGTTTAGATTTGAAATCATGACATTTGGGTCCAAAACACATATATTCATGACAACATAAAGGATTTAGATCTGAAATCATGGCACTTGGGCCCTAGTGTCAATCATTAAGCATAGCAAAGTCATAGCAACATCAGTCTTAGAACATATAAGATAATATGTATCAAACCATAACATATCTAAAATAGGATATCATACAATTCCCATCCAGCCCATGTGCCTACAGGGATATTACTCCCACCCGAGTGGGGAGATCATGATGGTAGTGAGAAGAGCTTGATGTTGACGATGGCGAAGAATTCCCCTCTTCGAAGGCCAAGATCAGATTAGCACTCCGGTGTTGGAAAACACAGTGGAAAACAAAAAAATCATCTCGAATCTTTGCATATGATTTTTTTTCTTCTCTGAGCCTCTTGGCAATTGTAGACTTGAGAACCCTTGAAGTTATAGCATAAAACATAAACATTAATTATAAACTTGCAAATAAATAATAACATTTGATTATTGCCTCTCAGGCATATTTCCAACATCCATAAGGAGAACAGTTGGGGTGGCTCCTTGTCATGAAAAATCTTGGGAAAATCAGGTTAAGGGTTTCGGGATAGAGGATAAATATAGGCCAAAGGAGGGCATTAGGTGGTAACTAGGGGGGCATGTGCCCCTGATGACCCACAAGTATAGGGGATCAATCGTAGTCCTTTCGATAAGTAAGAGTGTCAAACCCAACGAGGAGAAGAAGAAAATGACAAGCGGTTTTCAGCAAGGTAATTTCTGCAAGCACTGAAATTGTCGGTAACAAATAGTTTGATAGCAAGATAATTTGTAACAGGTAACAATAGTAACAATAAGTGCAGCAATGTAGCCCAGTCCTTTTGATGGCAAAGGATAGGCCGGTACGGTCTCCGATAATAAGTAAAATGTTCTTGAGGGCACACAGGAATTTCATCTAGTCACTTTCATCATGTTGGTTTGATTCGCGATAATTTCATATGTGGGTGGACCGGTCCGTGGGTGTTGTTCTTACTTGAACAAGCCTCCCACTTATGATTAACCCCCTCGCAAGCAACCGCAACTATGAAAGAAGTATTAAGATAAAATCTGAACATAGCATTAAACATATGGATCCAAATCATGAAGGAAATATGCCCCAGAGGCAATAATAAAGTTGTTATTTTATATTTCCTTATATCATGATAAATGTTTATTATTCATGCTAGAATTGTATTAACCAAAAACTTGATACATGTGTGGATACATAGACAAAACATCGTGTCCCTAGTAAGCCTCTACTAGACTAGCTCATTAATCAAAGATGGTTAAGTTTCCTAACCATAGACATGTTGGGGAACGCAGTAATTTCAAAAAAATTCCTACGCACACGCAAGATCATGGTGATGCATAGCAACGAGAGGGAAGAGTGTCGTCCACGTACCCTCGTAGACCGTAAGCGGAAGCGTTATGACAACGCGGTTGATGTAGTCGTACGTCTTCACGATCAACTGATCCTAGTACCGAACGTACGACACCTCCGCGATCTGCACACGTTCAGCTCGGTGACGTCCCATGAACTCACGATCCAGCAGAGCTTCGAGGGAGATTTCTGTTAGCACGGCGGTGTGATGACGGTGTTGATGAAGCTACCAACGCAGGGCTTCGCCTAAGTACCGCTAGGATATGACCGAGGTGGATTATGGTGGAGGGGGGCACCGCACACGGCTAAAAGATCAATGATCAACTTGTGTGTCTAGGGGTGCCTCCTGGCCATGTATATAAAGGAGTCGAGGAGGGGAGGGCTGGAACTATTCCGATGTCCAAATATAGGCTTCCAATATATCGATCTTTAAGTCTCGACCATTTCGAGACTCCTTGTCATGTCCGTGATCATATCTAGGACTCCAAACTACCTTCAGTACATCAACACGAACCCTACGTGTTCGAGAACTATGTATACATGACCGAGACATGTCTCCGATCAATAACCAATAGTGGAACCTGGATGCTCATATTGGTTCCTACATATTCTACGAAGATCTTTATCGGTCAAACCGCATAACGGTATACGTTGTTCCCTTTATCGTTGGTATGTTACTTGCCCGAGATTCGATCGTCGGTATCTCAATACCTTGTTCAATCTCGTTACCGGCAAGTCTATTTACTCGTTCCGTAATACATCATCCCGCAACTAACTCATTAGTTGCATTGCTTGCAAGGCTTATAGTGATGTGCATTACCGAGAGGGCCCAGAGATACCTCTCTGACAATCGGAGTGACAAATCCTAATCTTGATCTATGCCAACTCAACAAGTACCATCGGAGACACCTGTAGAGCACCTTTATAATCACCCAGTTATGTTGTGATGTTTGGTAGCACACAAAGTGTTCCTCCGTTATTCGGGAGTTGTATAATCTCATAGTCATAGGAACATGTATAAGTTATGAAGAAAGCAATAGCAATAAACTAAATGATCGAAATGCTAAGCTAACGGAATGGGCCAAGTCAATCACATCATTCTCTAATGATGTGATACTGTTAATCAAATGACAACTCATGTCTATGGTTAGGAAACTCAACCATCTTTGATTCAACGAGCTAGTCTAGTAGAGGCATACTAGTGACATTTTGTTTGTCTATGTGTTCACACATGTACTAAGTTTCCGGTTAATACAATTCTAGCATGAACAATACACATTTATCATGATATAAGGAAATATAAATAAGAACTTTATTATTGCCTCTAGGGCATATTTCCTTCAGTCTCCCACTTGCACTAGAGTCAATAATCTAGATTACACAGTACTGATTCTAACACCCATGGAGTCTTGGTGCTGATCATGTTTTGCTCGTCAGAGAGGCTTAGTCAATGGGTCTACAATATTCAGATCCGTATGTATTGTCGGAGTAAATGACCACGGGTAGCCTAGCCGGCTCCCCCTGGCCCTTCTGAAAAAATCACGAGCCGATCCGGCCCTCAAGAATCCAAGACGTGGGGCCGCCTTCCCCTTGCCGGCTGTCTCCCAGGCCGACTATCGGAAGGCGGCCCGGCTTTAGCCCTCATGAAGAAAGCCGCGGGAGGGCCGGCTCCAAGAAGCCGGCCGCGAGAAGGCCGGCTCCAAGAAGCCGGCTCCCACAAAGTGGCCAAGATCGTACCCTTGAAGTCTGCATCCACATAACGGCGATGTGGCGGGGCGTGGCTACAGTAAAGCCTGCCACTCCCGAATCCCGGAGCACGCCTGGCACAGTGCGCCGTACGGGGTGGACATGACCCGTCCGGCGCAGCACTATTGCCATGTTGACCTTGACGCCACCCACGACGGGCTGTCAGCGCTGCCCACGGGCGATGGGCCCCTTCAGGCAGAGAGACATCCGAAGGCGGCCAGGCCTCCCCCAGTCGGCCCAAGACAGGGCCGGCTCCCCACAGCCGGCTTGCTTCCTCCCTCGAAGGAGACGCCCCATTAAGGGGACAAGACGAGGCGTGGCTACAGCGATCGCCCGCCGGGCGGCGGCACTATAGCCACGCTTACCTCGGCGAAGCCCTCGTCACCAGGTTTGAGGCAATAGTGACCAGCCACCGACAAGGCCCTTGACAGTGGGGCCTGCCTGTCGACCAAGGAGCCGGCAGCCGGCGGGGCCCAGCAGCCGGTGGGGCCCAGCAGCCGGCGCAGAAGCCGGCGAGCGTAGACACAGACGGCTGGGGCCCACGCCCAGCCGGATTACCATTGTACCCCCGGGGGGTGGGCCTATATAAACCCCCCGGGGCATCCATGCAAAGGGTGGATCGGAGCTAGTTTTAGACACCACACAGAGAGGAGAGGAGAGCTAGCCGTGCCCTTCTTCTTCTTCTCGCCAAACAGCTCAAGGAGCATCTTGTAGCCACTCGTTCATCTAGTGATCATGCGGAGACCCCGCAGAGCAGCAGTAGGGGTGTTATCTCCACGGAGAGCCCTGAAGCTGGGTAAGATTCGTCAGCGTGCATGTCTTCGCCTCATCCTGCTTCCAGGCACCGGCGACATCTTACTGGCTCCCACAATGATAAGCCACCCGTTGGCATATGTCGCACCTACCACCCGACATTTGGCGCCCACCGTGGGGCCAGGTGCACCGTCGTCCGGAGACCTGTTCTGGACGGGAACCCTCTTCCTCCCCAGCGACCGTAGCCAGCCCGACAAGCCCGATGGCGCTTGCCACGACGCGCTGCAAGGCATCACCAACGTCTGCGCAGCAAGCGACCTCGCCGATCTCCTTGACAAGACCCTCATCTCCGACGAGCTCGCCTCTGACGCGGGCGCCGACCACCTCGTCAACCTCCTCGGCTAGCTCCACGTCTCCGGCGAGCCTGCTGTGGACTTGGAGTCCGTTGGCTCCACCGATCCGATGCCTGTCGACTCCGACACGGCCTCGCTCGACGCTTTCCCCACCGACGTCGCGATCTACAACGACCCGCTTACCCGGGCCGATGGCTGCGACAGTGCCACCGCCGAGGTGATGGTCATCGGCCACGGCGGCGCTTCTGGCGAGAACGCCCTCGACGCCCCGCATGGGGCGGTCCACGACTTGTCCATCCCCCTCCCGGCCGATGCCGACGCCGAAGCACTGGAGGCTCGCCGCCTCGCCCTCCTCGCGGAGGGACGAAAGTTGGCTTCCATGAGACGCCTCACCGAGGCCCACCAGCGCGAAGCCGACCGCGCCGCCTTTGACACGCCGCCCCCAGGCAGGCCAAGCCGAGCCGGCGTTGTGAGATAGCGCGGCGCTGCCCTCGCCGACACGCTAGGGGTCGACCGCCCAGTCTACGCCACTCCGCTCGAGAACCTGCGCGCCGGCCAGGTAGCCGTAGACGAGCTAGACGGACTGGGGGCCAAAGAGCTCCCCCACATGACCAGACGCATCCAGCAACTAATCGATGCAGCCGCACAGCAGCACGAAGCCGACGCCCGCGTGGAAAGCCCTTCCCCGCGCCAAGAGCACGGCGCGACGAGACGGACGCCGACTGCGGGTAAAACCCGCGCCGACGCGAGAAAGAGCCGGCTGCCAGCCGAAGCCAAACCTGGATCTCCATCGAGCGAGACGCAGCAGGCTCTCCCTGGGCCGTGGAGCGGCGGGGCAACCCGCCTTCGCCTCCGCCTCATGGGGAGAGATATCCCACCCCACCGCCTGTCGCACATCCGACTCTCAGCGGCCGACTAGGTCGCCGCGAGGGAGTCGACGAGAACGACGCCCACCATCGGATCGACCGCCTAGCGCGATCCCTGGCACTAGAAGAAGAAGATGATGTCGGCCCGCCTAGCTTCGGCCCCCGCATCCGCGACGAGCCTTTCCCCAAAGGGTTCTCGCTCCCAAGAGACACGCCCAAGTACAACGGCTCCGTGAAGCCTGAAGATTGGTTGATCGACTACTCCACAGCGGTTCGCATAGCAAACAACAACAGGCGCGTTGCCATGAAGTACGTGCCCCTCATGCTGCAAGGCATGGCGCGGACCTGGCTCAACAGCCTCAGGCCATACAGCATCAACAGCTGGCTAGACTTCACAGAAGCCTTCGTCCGCAACTTCACCAGCACCTACAAGCGGGCTCCCAAGCCCAGACAGCTCTCCTTGTGCGTACAAGGCCCCGCCAAATCCACTTGCGACTACCTCACGCGTTGGGCCGAGCTCCCCAACTCTTGCGAAGGGGTGCACGAGGTGCAAGCCATAGAATACTTCACCGCCAGATGCCGAGAAGGCACCCTCCTCAAGCACAAGCTCCTTTGTGACGATCCGACTACCCTCGACGAGCTTCTGGTCATAGCAGACAAGTACGCCACCGCCGACTCCTCAATGAAGACTGAACTCTGGGTAGACGCATCCGGGAAGGTACTCAACCCGGCGCCCAAGACGCCGGCTGGGGACTCCGGCCGACGCCCGTACCAGAATGACGACAAGCGCAAGGGCCCCGTGCCGCTCTCCACCAGTCGGCAGGTGGCCACAGTCGAAGACGAGCGGCCCGAAGGGCGGCCCGCACCCAAGAAATAGAAGGGCGGCAGGCCGGCTTGGCATCCGGCCTTCTCCTATGAGCAAACTCTCGACGCCCCATGCAAGTTCCACAGCGGCGCGAAGCCGTCCAACCACACAACCTGGAAGTGCCACTGGCTCACCCGAATCTCCAAAGGCGAAGGGCTCGCGCCGCCTCCGCCTGCTGGTCCGCCGCCTCCGGCTCCGTAGCCGCCGACCGCTCGGCCAGCAGTTGGAGCTGTGCATGATGAGTTCCCCGACGAGCATGCCGCCTATGTCGTCTTCACAAGCCACCCCGAAGGCCGGCGCAGCGGACGCCGAGAGCACCAGGAAGTCAACGTGGTCGCTACCAACCCCGCCGAGCACATGCACTAGTCAGAAAAGCCTATCAGCTGGAGCCGGGCCGACCACCCAGAGATGATGCCATCCCCCGGCTCTTATGCGTTGGTTTTGGATGCCCCCCTTGCAACGGACAGACGCGCCGCCCGTTTCTCCCGCGTGCTGATAGACGGCGGGAGCAGCATCAACATCCTGTACCGTGACACCCTGGAGAAGCTGAACGTCAAGACGAAGCAACTCATGCCTACTCGGACTGTGTTCCATGGCATTGTACCTGGCCTGTCCCGTGCCCCCATTGGCAAGATCAAGATTGATGTTCTCTTTGGGGACAAGGATCATTTCTGCCGGGAAGCGATCTGGTTTGAAGTGGTGGACCTGGAGAGCCCCTACCATGCATTGCTTGGCCGTCCTGCCTTGGCCAGGTTCATGGCTGTCCCCCACTATGCTTACCTCAAGATGAAGATACCGAGTGCCAAGGGCATCATCACCATAGCCGGCGATTACAAGAAATCTTCCGAGTGCGCAGCAGCCAGCAGCCGGCTGGCCGAGTCCCTTGTGATTGCCGAAGAAAAGAAGATGTTGGACCGAGTCGTGGCCATGGCCAGCAAACAGCCGGCCTGTCCCCCGATCCCAAGGAGTATGATGCCCAAGGATCTTTCCAGCCGGCCAAGGAGACGAAGAAGATACCTCTTGACCCCAAGCACCCAGAAAGGTTTGCCGTCATCGGGGCAAACCTAAACAACAAATAGGAAGGCGAGCTCGCCGATTTCCTCCGAGAATCGGGACATCTTTGCATGGTCCCCTAAGGACATGCCGGGTGTTCCGAAGGAATTCGCCGAGCACAAGCTACACGTCCAAGAGGGCGCAAAACCAGTCAAACAACCCCTCCGCCGACTGTCGGAGGAGAAAAGAAGGATTGTAGGAGAAGAGATAGTCCGGCTTCTGGCAGCCGACTTCATTATGGAGGTTTTCTTTCTAGAGTGGCTCGCCAACCCGGTCCTCGTGCTAAAGAAGAACAACAAGTGGCGCATGTGCATAGACTACACGAGCCTCAATAAGGCCTGCCCCAAAGATCCCTTTGCCCTGCCAAGGATTGATCAAGTGATAGACTCCACGGCCGGATGCGAGCTGTTGAGTTTCTTGGATGCTTACTCAGGATACCACTAGATAAAGCTAGATCCGGCTGACCGCCTGAAGACCGCCTTCATCACACCGTTCGGAGCTTTCTGCTACCTGACTATGACATTCGGCTTGAGAAATGCCGGCGCCACTTTTCAGCGTTGCATGCAGAAGTGTCTCCTCAAGCAGCTCGGCAGAAAGGCCCATGTCTACGTAGACGACATTGTGGTGAAGACGGAGAAGCGTGACACCTTGCTGGAAGACCTCAAGGAAACATTTGAGAACCTGCGCCGATTCCAGATCAAGCTCAACCCCGAGAAATGCATGTTCGGAGTGCCAGCCGGCCAGCTCCTGGGCTTCCTGGTCTCCGAACGCGGCATCGAGTGCAACCCAGTAAAAATCAAGGCCATTGAGAGAATGTCGATTCCCACCAAACTTCGAGACGTCCAGAAGTTCACCTGGTGCTTGGCCTCCCTGAACCGCTTCATCAGCCGGCTCGGGGAGAAAGCTCTCCCCCTCTACCGCCTCATGAAGAAGACCACTCACTTCGAGTGGAACGACCAAGCCGACCAAGCTTTTCACGAGCTAAAGAAGATGCTGGCCACACCGCCTGTCCTGGCGGCATCGACTGAGAAAGAGCCCATGCTCCTCTACATTGCTGCAACCAGCCGGGTGGTCAGCACCGTCGTCGTAGTCCAGCGCCCAGAAGAGGGCCGAGCCCAGCCGGTCCAGAGGCCGGTGTACTATTTCAGTGAGGTGCTGTCTACGTCGAAGCAGAACTACCCGCACTACCAGAAGATGTGCTATGGCGTGTACTTTGCCGCCAAGAAGCTGAATCCCTACTTCCAAGAGCACCCCATCACGGTCGTATGCACCGCCCCGCTTGCCGAGATCATAGGCAGCCGGGATGCATCCGGTCGGGTGGCGAAATGGGTCATCGAGCTGGCCCCCTACACGATCTTCTACCAGCCCCGCACCGCCATCAAGTCCCAAGCATTGGCCGACTTCCTCGTCGACTGGGCCGAGACCCAGTACCCGCCGCCAGCTCCCGACTCCACTCATTGGCGCATGCACTTCGACGGGTCCAAGATGCGCACCGGCTTTGGAGCTAGCGTTGTCCTCACCTCTCCCAAAGGCAACAAGCTAAGATACACGCTGCAAATTCACTTTGCCGCCTCCAACAACGTGGCCGAGTACGAGGCGCTCATACACGGGCTCGGACTTGCCAAAGAGCTCGGCATACGCTGGATCCTATGTTACGACGACTCGGACTTGGTATTCCAGCAATCATCCGGCGACTGGGACGCCAAGGACGCAAATATGGCAAGCTACCGCTTCCTCGTTCAGCAGATCAGCGGGTACTTTGAAGGATGCGAGTTCCTCCATGTACCGCGAGCCGACAACGAGCCAGCTGATACCCTGGCTCGAATAGGCTCCACTCGGCAGGCAATACCAACCGGTGTCTCTCTGCAACGCCTCCTCAAGCCGTCTATCAAACCGTCTCCAGAGTCCGATTCCATCTTCGTGCCGCCTGACCCCGACGCAGCCGGGTCCGGCTCGAAGAACCAAGCAGGTGACCCGGGGACTTCGATAGTCGGCCTAGGGACGTTAGTAGGCGGCTCGGGGACTTCCATAGTTACGCCCGACCCGGGGACTGCCACACCCGGCTCGGGGACTGCGGTAGTCAGCCCGGGGACTGCACCAACACAACAGGCGGCGGCCGACTCCAGCATTTCACCACCCAGCCCGCCCGCCCTGGTCGCAGTAGCCGTGTTGGCAATAGAAGAAGTTGCAGCTCCATCATGGGCACAGTCCATCCTCAACTTCCTAATAAACCAAGATCTGCCGGCTGACGAAACATAGGCAAGACAAGTCCAACGCCGAGCCGGAGCATACACAATCATCAACAGAGAGCTCGTCAAGCGCAGTGTCACTGGAGTCTTCCAGCGATGCGTCGAGCAAGAGAAGGGCATTGCAATCCTCAGAGACATCCACCAAGGAGAATGCAGCCACCATGCAGCCTCAAGATCACTCGTCGCCAAAGCTTTTCGCCATGGGTTCTTTTGGCCGACTGCTTTGGATGACGCCAAGGAGTTAGTTAAACATTGCAAAGGGTGCCAAGTCTTCAGCTCCAAGGAACACATGCCGGCTTCGGCACTCAAGACCATCCCCTCACTTGGCCCTTCACCGTTTGGGGATTGGACATGGTGGGCCCATTCAAGACGGCGCGCGGCGGCATGACACATCTGCTTGTCACCGTGGACAAATTCACCAAATGGATTGAGGCAAAGCCAATCAAGAAGCTGAATGGGACGACTGCCGTGACATTCATCGCAGATATAACAACTCGGTACGACGTGCCACACAACATCATCACCGACAACGGCACGAATTTCGCCAAGGGAGCATTGGCACGTTTCTGCGCGACGCAGGGCATCCGGTTGGACTTAGCGTCCGTTGCCCACCCGCAGTCAAACGGCCAAGTCGAGCGAGCCAACGGCCTCATCCTTTCCGGCATCAAGCCCCGACTGGTCGTACCACTGGAGTGTTCGGCCGGCTGTTGGCTCGATGAGCTGCCGGCCGTCCTCTGGAGTCTGCGCACTACCCCAAACAAGTCAACCGGCTTCACTCCTTTCTTCCTCGTGTATGGTGCCGAGGCGGTAATCCCAACTGACATCGAGTTCGACTCGCCTCGGGTAACCATGTACACGGAGGTGGAGGCCAAGGAAGCACGAGAAGACGGTGTTGACCTGCTCGAAGAAGGCCGGCTGTTAGCCCTCAACCGGTCCGCCATCTACCAGCAGGGCTTGCGCCGGTACCACAGCCGGAAGGTCAGACCAAGATCTTTCCAAGAAGGCGACCTCGTGCTCCGGCTGATCCAGCGAACAGCCGGCCAGCACAAGCTCTCGGCCCCTTGGGAAGGCCCCTTTGTCATCAGCAGAGCGCTGGGAAATGACTCCTACTACCTGATCGACACACAGAAGCCGAAGGTACGAAAGAGAGACGACTCCGGCAAGGAGTCGGAACGACCATGGAACGCCAACCTCCTCAGAAGATTTTACAGCTGAAATGCAGTATGTATCACACTAACTTTTGTACTAAGTACGAGACAATAGGCCCCCCGAGGAGAGCTCGGGGACTGCCATCTTTTATCTATGAATGAAGAGTATCATGCTTATGATCATGTCATTACATTCACTTTTTTCGTCCTGCACCGGGTTCGACTAGTCGGCTCGGGGACTGGCTGCCTTGAGTTATATTAGAAGTCCTACCCGCGGTCAGACAAGTAGTGTGCCGGCACCCAAGCCTTCTCTTGCCAAAAGTCGCAGTTCGAAGAACCGGCTGTCTGACTGGCAAGAGTTAAAGGCAGGAAAGGACGCCCACACCAAAAACGGCTAGGGACTAATGGACTAATATAACAAAAGCCGGTTTTTCTCCCACCACCGACCGACTACCAGAGTAGCCGGCCGGCCGGCTTCCATTCACCTCGCTTCAATCTAAGAAAGCTCGAGTACTTGCCTTCCCCCAAAAAATAAATATAGCCAAGTCCTTCCCTAGCTACAGGCTGCAGAGCAGCTGCCGGCTGGGAAGGCAGCAGCCAGGGGAAGGCGGCAAAGGAAACAGCCTAAGGATAAAAAGCATACGCGAATGGAAGCCAAACACACACACGATCATATTTATACAAAAGACCTTCGAAAGGCTAGCATTCAACATAGTTTGAACACACACCCAGTGGGTGGAACTGCGCAAGTTTAATAAAAATTGTTCAAAGAGTAACAAGCAGGAAAAGCAAGGACGGCAGATTAAGCCAAGGGAGCGACTAGCGAGTCGGGCAGGTCGGTAGAGACGACAGTGCTGGCTAGAGGAGTGGCCGGCTGGCGAACCTCGGCATGATCACCACCTCCCGCAGGGGGCGCGCTAGCACGCGCCCCGTTGCTGGAGGCACGGTCAAGCTGAGGCTGGCTGGCCGCTTCACCGGCCGGCTCGACGTCTTCGCCTTCCTCTCCTTCGTCGTCTTCACCTTCACCACTGGAGGCGATCTCCTCCGCCGAGTCCTCACCCTCTGCCGGGTTCAGCCCGAACCATTCCTCCGGCTGGGCAACGCCGTCATCATTTATCTCAGGAGCAAAGGCGCTGATGTCAGTGCACTCGGCGATCGTCGAGGCACCCTGAGCGATAGCCGGCCGCACCTCCTCCATCTCCTCATCGGCTTCCAGCCGCCAGGTGCGCAGCTGGTCTAGGTTCAGCCCGGGATACCAGGCTCGGACGAACTCCAGCACCCGCCCAACTCCAAGCCGGGCTGCCGATGCCTTCCAGGCCTCGAAGCGGCCAACCGCAACCTCCAGCCAGTCGGCAGTCTGACTCGGGGTGCGGGGAATCGTGCCTGGCCAGAGGGCGGACAACACCTGCGCCCCAGCGCGCTGGAGGCGGCGGAGCATGCGGTGAGCCAGCTGCAGCCGGGCTTGGACTGCCAAGAGTTGCTCCTCAAGCGTCCGGCTCGCGTCCGGCGCGATTTCAGCCCCCGCCTGCCAGCGTGCCTCGCGGTGGGCCTCGATGGTCTGGGTGGCAAAGACGGAGTACCGGGGAAGTAGTCTGCACAAAGAACAAAAAGCAGCACAAGTCAGAACACAAATCAGGGGGCAAGGGGCAAGCAAGGAGTGAGGAAGGCGGCTTACCATCGATCAGATCCTCAACCCGGCCGTAGCCCTCGCTCAGCGCTTGTTTTGCCTCAGCCCAGCCCGCCGCTTCGGTCTCGAACTCAGCTTTGAGGGTGTCCTCGCTGTCCTGCGCCTTCTTCAGGGCCGCCTTGTGGCTCTCCTCCTGGTCGGCCAACTTCTTGGCCAGGCGGTCATGCTCCAGAACTAAGGCGTTGTACTCGGCTTCCTTGGCGCGAAGGGCGGCCTGGGCCCCGCTGAGCTGCCCCCTCAAATCGGCATTGGCTCCTGCAAGCATGAAGACAAAGAAAAAACCAATAAGGAAGAAGTTGTCAGGGAAGATCCGACCTGACTGCTCAGCAGTCGGCCCGAATCTCGGGGACTACACCCAGTGGGTGTGCTGACGTGCCCCCACAAGAGATGAACGAGACAAAGCACGCACTCCGACTGTTGATCAGGTCCTCGGTTTTCTGGCCCAACTCCTGAGCCTGGGAGTTGAAGGCAGCAGCGCGGAGGTTATGGTATTCCTGCAAGATCAGACAGGATGCAAGAATAAGATAGCTGTCAGGACCTAGTAAGTTCCAAGCCGCCTGCTCAGCAGCCGACTCGGAACTCAGGGACTACACCCAGTGGGTGCGCTGACGCGCCCCCACGGAAGAAATCAAAAAAGCAAAACAACCAAGGCTAGAAGGCTCACCCGGATGACGGCCCACGTCGTGAGGAACTCTTGGGTATATCGCTGCAGCGAAGCGGCCTGGGCTTGAAGCCGGTTCCGGACCTCCTGGGCCGCCGTGTTCAGCTTGGCCGTCCCCCTGCTGGGCGTCCACTCGGACGTGCTGGCACTGGCCGCGTCCAGGGCCTCCGCCGTTCGGCTGGCGCCCGCAGCTCTGTGAGGCTCCGGCGCGGAGGTAGCTCCCCCTGCGCGCCGGCGAGATGCCGGCTGCACCTCAAGGCCGGCCCCTGCCTCCGGCTCGCCCCCGGCTGGCTGCTCTGGCGCCGCGGCTGGTCGGCTGCTTTGGCTAGCTCCAGTCGGCGCCGTCTGCGGCGCCTCCTCCACGAAGACCACGTGGTCCTCCCTCCTCTCCATCACCGGTGGGTCTCGGTCAACTTCCTCCGACGGGGGCACGGGGATGTCGGGGGCCATGGCGCGGAGGGGAACGACGAGCTGCGGAGGCTGGTTGCGCGAGGCCTCCGCCTCCCTCTCCACGGCCGCCGCCTTCGCCCGGGCCTTGGCCGCCGCGTCGGCCTGCTCCTTCGCCGCTTGGGCGGTCCTTCGCTCCGCCGCCTCCCGCTCCTCCCACGCCTCCCGTGCGTTCCGCTCCGTGGCCTCCATGAGGTCGGCATGGGGATCCACGCGGCGGGAGCCAGAGGACCCTCCATTCGGCCCGACTACGGAGCCGCCAGGACCTCGCTCGAGGGAAAGCGGTGCCCTGCCCGGCGAGCAAAGAAAAGTTTAGAAGAGCCTCAAATCGAAGTGGACAACAAAAAATACAAGACGTTTGACGACTTACGCCGAGATCTCCTGCGGCTGTTTCACCGCCTTGCGGAAGCAGGCCGCCTCATCCCGCTTGGTCGCCACCATGGAACCCTTGGATTTCTTCGGCCGGCTGCCAAAGTAGGTCGACGCGGCCCGGCGTTTTTGCGCGCCGCCACAGGCAGCCGGCGCGGCAGACGGGCCCACACCTTGATGATCAAGCGCCGGCTGGTGGTGCGGAACAGTTTCGACCTCGTCATCGTCCGCCCAGTCCTTCAGGCCGGCCCCGAGCCCCGCGCCGCCTGCCTCGTCGCCTTCCCCCATGACGGCATCCTCCATGGCGGCCGCTCCCAGGTCCGGATCATCGACGTCGTCCACCATGCGGTCGGGGAGGAGCTGGCGCTTTACCCCTGTGGCCCCGGCCGTCGGCGGAAGAAGAGGGTTCTGCTGAGGGCAAACCAATTGATCAGAAGTCAGCCATCATGAGGCCGGCTGCAAAAAGGAAGAAAAAGAAGAAAAACTTACGGTAGGCGGAGTATTGGCGCGAGAATATGGCCCCTTGCCGTATCGCCAATCCTCGGTGAGCTTGCAGTTGGAGATGTAGTTCACCATGTAAGACACCTCGCCATGAGGCATCTTCCTGGTGCTCAGCCGGCACGGGTCGAAGCGGCCGCTCATCTGACAAATCATGTGAGGCCGGCCTTGGAGCGGAAGTACTCGGCGCTCCACGAAGGCGGCCACCAGGTCGGCTCCGGTCAGGCCCTCCGACTGGATCATCACCCGGAGCCGGGCGACGGCTGCGTTCCCGGCCTGAGACAACGACCTGGCCCGGTAGCTCCACGAGGGTTGCCTCCCAGCCGGCGGGCCGGCTACGTAAGCCGACAGGTTGACAAAGTCGCCTTGCTGGGCGACGTTCTTCAAGTAAAAATAGGATTTCTGCCAGAGCTTCACCAACTGGATCAGCAGGATGGGCGGGAACGGATTGTTCTCGCTCGTCCGCCTCATGGCAATGAAGGCTCCGCAGGGGGCGGGCACACCCGCGACAACGGTGCCGAGCTTGCTCTGGAAGAATTCTCCTCAGAGCTCGAGAGTGGGGAGAACCCCAAGAAAGCCCTCGCACAGGGTGACGAAAGCCGACAGCAGCATCACCACGTTGGGTGTGAGGTGATGCGGCTGGAGGTGGTAAAACTCAAGGAAAGCGCGAAGGAATCCGCTCGCCGGGAGGCCGAAGCCGCGTAGGCAGTGCGAGCGGAAGATTACCCGCTCGCCCTCCTCCGGTGCCGGCGAAATCTCCCTCGCTGGCGCGCGACGAATCCGCATGTAGTTCTCGCTCAGCAGACGCTGCGTCCGGCGGAGGAACTCAACATGATCCTCGTGGACGCTGGAGCCGTCCCACGAGCTCGACAACGCCATGGGGGCGGCGCGGCGAGGAACGAGGAGATGCAACGGTGGAGACGCGCACGACCCCGCTACGGCGGGACCGAAGGAACCGAGAGGTCCGACGGCGGAGCGGCGTGGCAATGGGTCGCTGCGGCAGCGGAAGGAAGAAGAAGGAAGGTGAGAAGGGGCGGAGAGAGGGAGAGCGTGCGAGCCTTTGCCGCTCCCTCTCCTCCCCCTACTTATAGACCCATGCGGCGGAGCCGAGGAGGCGTGGTGTGGGGGAACGTGGGATCAACTGCGCCCACTCCCCCACGTCCCGTGATTATTGCGCCCTGATGGCGTAATGAAACCATCGCGGGAAGATGAGCGGTCCGTTGTGGGCCGCGGAAGATCCGCGCTCGGGCCGTGGCCTAGGAGTGGCGGGCCCGGGCCTGCGACGGCGTCCCATCGCGCGCGTGCGTTGGAAGGTTTTCCTTGCCACGTGACCCGCGGGATGGCGCGTGGTCAGCTCGCAGGCCGACCCACATTCCCGCCTACAAGAAACGGAGCTTTCCGAAGACGGAGTGCATAAGCAAAGCCGGCTCCTCAGGATAGGAAGCTGACCAAGCTTCTCGTCCCTTTGTCAGCCTCGAAGCTCGATCAACTTCGGGGACTACTATCGGAGTAAATGACCACGGGTAGCCTAGCCGGCTCCCCCTGGCCCTTCTGAAAAAATTACGAGCCGATCCGGTCCTCAAGAATCTAAGACGTGGGGCCGCCTTCCCCTTGCCAGCTGTTTCCCAGGCCGACTATCGGAAGGCGGCCCGGCTTTAGCCCTCATGAAGAAAGCCGCGGGAGGGCCGGCTCCAAGAAGCCGGCCGCGAGAAGGCCGTCTCCAAGAAGCTGGCTCCCACAAAGTGGCCAAGATCGTACCCTCAAAGTCTACATCCACATAACGGCGATGTGGCGGGGCGTGGCTACAGTAAAGCCTGCCACCCTTGAATCCCGGAGTACGCCTGGCACAGTGCACCGTACGGGGTGGCCATGACCCGTCCGACGTGACACTATTGCCATGTTGACCTTGACGCCACCCACGACGGGCTATCAGCGCGGCCCACGGGCGGTGGGCCCCTTCAGGCAGAGAGACATCCGAAGGCGGCCAGGCCTCCCCTAGTCGGCCCAAGACAGGGCCGGCTCCCCACAGCCGGCTTGCTTCCTCCCTCGAAGGAGACGCCCCATTAAGGGTACAAGACGAGGCGTGGCTACAGCGATCGCCCGCCGGGCGGCGGCACTGTAGCCACGCTTACCTCGGCGAAGCCCTCGTCACCAGGTTTGAGGCAACAGTGACCAGCCACCGACAAGGCCCTTGACAGTGGGGCCTGCCTATCGACCAAGGAGCCGGCAGCCGGCGGGGCCCACCAGCCGGCGGGCCCCAGCAGCCGATGCAGAAGTCGGCGAGCGTAGACACAGACGGCTCGGGCCCACGCCCAGCCGGATTACCATTGTACCCCCGGGGGGTGGGACTATATGAACCCCCCTGGGCATCCATGCAAAGGGTGGATCGGAGCTAGTTTTAGACACCACACAAAGAGGAGAGGAGAGCTAGCCGTTCCCTTCTTCTTCTTCTCGCCAAATAGCTCAAGGAGCATCTTGTAGCCACTCGTTCATCTAGTGATCATGCGGAGACCCCGCAGAGCAGCAGTAGGGGTGTTATCTCCATGGAGAGCCCTGAAGCTGGGTAAGATTCGCCGGCGTGCATGTCTTCGCCTCATCCCGCTTCCAGGCACTGGCGACATCTTACTGGCTCCCACAATGATAAGCCACCCGTTGGCATATGTCACACCTGCCACCCGACATGTATCTTGAAAATCTCTATGTCTCCCTCCTTGACTTGATCGCGGATGGAATTGAAGCGTCTCTTGATGTGCTTGGTTCTCTTGTGAATCTGGATTCCTTTGCCAAGGCAATTGCACCAGTATTGTCACAAAAGATTTTCATTGGACCCGATGCACTAGGTATGACACCTACTCCCTCCGTTCGGAATTACTTGCCTCAGATATGGATGTATCTAGAACTAAAATACATCTATATACATCCATTTCTGAGACAAGTAATTCCGAACGGAGGGAGTAGATCGGATATGAACTCCTTCATCCAGACTCCTTCATTTGCTGCTTCTGAAGCAGCTATATACTCCGCTTCGCGTGTAGATCCCGCCACGACGCTTTGCTTAGAACTGCACCAACTGACAACTCCACCGTTCAATATAAACACATATCCGGTTTGTGACTTAGAGTCATCCAGATCAGTGTCAAAGCTTGCATCGACGTAACCATTTACGACGAGCTCTTTGTCACCTCCATAAACGAGAAACATATCCTTAGTCCTTTTCAGGTATTTCAGGATGTTCTTGACCGCTGTCCATTGATCCACTCCTGGATTACTTTGGCACCTCCCTGCTAAACTTATAGCAAGACACACATCAGTTCTGGTACACAACATTGCATACATGATAGAGCCTATGGCTGAAGCATTGGGAACACCTTTCATTTTCTCTCTATCTTCTGCAGTGGTTGGGCATTGAGTCTATCTCAAGTTCACACCTTGTAACACAGGCAAGAACCCTTTCTTTGCTTGATCCATTTTGAACTTCTTCAAAACTTTATCAAGGTATGTGCTTTGTGAAAGTCCAATTAAGTGTCTTGATCTATCTCTATAGATCTTGATGCCTAATATATAAGCAACTTCACCGAGGTCTTTCATTGAAAAACTCTTATTCAAATATCCTTTTATGCTATCCAGAAATTCTATATCATTTCCAATCAACAATATGTCATCCACACATAATATTAGAAATGCTACAGCGCTCCCACTCACTTTCTTGTAAATACAGGCTTCTCCAAAAGTCTGTATAAAACCATATATTTTGATCACACTATCAAAATGTTTATTCCAACTCCGAGATGCTTGCACCAGTCCATAGATGGATTGCTGGAGCTTACACACTTTGTTAGCACCCTTTGGATTGATAAAACCTTCAGGTTGCATCATATTCAACTCTTCTTCCAGAAATCCATTCAGGAATGCAGTCTTTACATCCATTTGCAAAATTTCATAATCATAAAATGCAGCAATTGCTAACATGATTAGGACGGACTTAAGCATCGCTACGGGTGAGAAAGTCTCATCGTAGACAACTCCTTGAACTTGTCGAAAACCTTTCACAACAAGTCGAGCTTTGTAGACAGTAACATTACCGTCAGCGTCAGCCTTCTTCTTGAAGATCCATTTATTCTCGATGGCTTTCCGATCATCGGGCAAGTCAACCAAAGTCCACACTTTGTTCTCATACATGGATCCCATCTCAGATTTCATGGCCTCAAGCCATTTTGCGGAATCTGGGCTCATCATCGCTTCCTCATAGTTTGTAGGTTCGTCATGGTCAAGTAACATGACCTCCAGAACAGGATTACCATACCACTCTGGTGCGAATCTTACTCTGGTTAACCTATGAGGTTCGGTAGTAACTTGATTCGAAGTTACACGATCATCATCATTAGCTTCCTCACTAATTGGTGTAGGAGTCACAGGAATAGATTTCCGTGATGAACTACTTTCCAATAAGGGAGCAGGTACAGTTACCTCATCAAGTTGCACTTTCCTCCCACTCACTTCTTTCGAGAGAAACTCCTTCTCTAGAAAGGATCCATTCTTAGCAACGAATGTCTTGCCTTTGGATCTGTGATAGAAGGTGTACCCAACAGTCTCCTTTGGGTATCCTATAAAGACACATTTCTCCGATTTGGGTTCGAGCTTATCAAGTTGAAGCTTTTTCACATAAGCATCGCAGCCCCAAACTTTAAGAAATGACAACTTTGGTTTCTTGCCAAACCATAGTTCATAAGGCGTCGTCTCAACGGATTTAGATGGTGCCCTATTTAACGTGAATGCAACTGTCTCTAAAGCATAACCCCAAAATGATAGCGGTAAATCAGTAAGAGACATCATAGATCACACCATATCTAGTAAAGTACGATTACGACGTTCGGACACACCATTACGCTGTGGTGTTCCGGGTGGCGTGAGTAGCGAAACTATTCCACATTGTTTTAAATGAAGACCAAACTCGTAACTCAAATATTCTCCTCCATGATCAGATCGTAGAAAATTTATTTTCTTGTTACGATGATTTTCCACTTCACTCTGAAATTCTTTGAACTTTTCAAATGTTTCAGACTTATGTTTCATCAAGTAGATATACCCATATCTTCTCAAATCATCTGTGAAGGTCAGACAATAATGATACCCGCCGTGAGCCTCTATATTCATCGGACCACATACATCAATATGTATGATTTCCAACAAATCTGTTGCTCGCTCCATTGTTCCGGAGAACGGTGTTTTAGTCATCTTTCCCATGAGGCATGGTTCACAAGTACGAAGTGATTCATAATCAAGTGATTCCAAAAGTCCATCAGAATGGAGTTTCTGCATGCGCTTTACACCAATATGATCTAAACGGCAGTGCCAAAAATAAACAGAACAACCATGCAGAAACTCTTCAAGGGTGCATGACCATAAAAGATATTACTCATATAAATAGAACAACCATTATTCTCATATTCAAATGAATAACCGTCTCGCATAGAACAAATAGATCCAGATATAATGTTCATGCTCAACGCTGGCACCAAATAACAATTATTTAGGTCTAAAACTAATCCCGAAGGTAGATGTAGAGGTAGCGTGCCGACTGCGATCACATCGACTTTGGAACCATTTCCCATGCGCATCGTCACCTCGTCCTTAGCCAATCTTCGCTTAATCCGTAGTCCCTGTTTCGAGTTGCAAATATTAGCAACAGAACCAGTATCAAATACCCAGGTACTACTGCAAGCATTAGTAAGGTACACATCAATAACATGTATATCACATATACCTTTGTTCACCTTGCCATCCTTCTTATCCGCCAAATACTTGGGGCAGTTCCGCTTCCAGTGACCAGATCCTTTGCAGTAGAAGCACTCAATCTCCAGCTTAGGTCCAGACTTGGGTTTCTTCACTTGAGCAACAACTGGCTTGCTATTCTTCTTGAAGTTCCCCTTCTTCCCTTTACTCTTTTTCTTGAAATAGGTGGTCTTGTTGACCATCAACACTTGATGCTCCTTCTTGATTTCTACCTCCACAGCCTTTAGCATTGCCAAGAGCTCGGGAATCGTCTTATCCATCCCTTGCATATTATAGTTCATCACAAATCTCTTGTTGCTTGGTGGCAGTGATTGAAGAACTCTATCAATGACACTATCATCAGGAGATTAACTCCCAATTGAGTCAAGTGGTTGTGGTACCTAGACATTCTGAGTATATGTTCACTGACAGAACTATTCTCCTCCATCTTGCAGCTGTAGAACTTATTGGAGACTTCATATCTCTCAATTCGGGCATTTTCTTGAAATATTAACTTCAACTCCTGGAACATCTCATATGCTCCATGAAGTTCAAAACATCGTTGAAGTCCCGGTTCTAAGCCGTAAAGCATGGCACAATAAACTATCGAGTAGTCATCAACTTTGCTCTGCCAGGTGTTCATAACATCTGGCGTTGCTCGTGTAGCGGGTTTGTCACCTAGCGGTGCTTCCAGGACGTAATTCTTCTATGCAGCAATGAGGATAATCCTCAAGTTACGGACCCAGTCTGTGTAGTTGCTACCATCATCTTTCAACTTAGCTTTCTCTAGGAACGCATTAAAATTCAACGGAACAACAACACAAGCCATCTATCTACAACAACATAGACATGCAAAATACTATCAGGTACTAAGTTCATGATAAATTAAAGTTCAATTAATCAAATTACTTAAGAACTCCCACTCAGATAGACATCCCTCTAATCATCTAAGTGATCACGTGATCCACATCAACTAAACCATGTCCGATCATTACATGAGATGCAGTAGTTTTCAATGGTGAACATCACTATGTTGATCATATCTACTATATGATTCATGCTCGACCTTTCGGTCTCAGTGTTCCGAGGCCATATCTGCATATGCTAGGCTCATCAAGTTTAACCCAAGTATTCCGCGTGTACAAAACTGGCTTGCACCCGTTGTATGTGAACGTAGAGCTTATCACACCCGATCATCACGTGGTGTCTTGGCACGACGAACTATATCAATGGTGCATACTTAGGGAGAACACTTATACCTTGAAATTTAGGGAGAGATCATCTTATAATGCTACCGTCGATCTAAGCAAAATAAGATGTATAAAGGATAAACATCACATGCAATCAATATAAGTGATATGATATGGCCATCATCATCTTGTGCCTTTGATCTCCATCTCCAAAGCACCGTCATGATCACCATTGTCACCGGCTTGACACCATGATCTCCATCGAAGCATCCTTGTCGTCTCGCCAACTATTGCCTCTACGACTATCGCTACCGCTTAGTGATAAAGTAAAGCAATTACATGGCGATTGCATTTCATACAATAAAGCGACTGCTACCTCTTGAGCACCGCGCTGGTTTTCCCCGAAGAGGAAGGGATGATGCAGCAAAGTAGAGTAAGTATTTCCCTCAGTTTTTGAGAACCAAGGTATCAATCCAGTAGGAGGCTACGCGCGAGTCCCTCATACCTGCACAAAACAAATAAATCGTCACAACCAACGCAAATAGGGGTTGTCAATCCCTATAAGGCCACTTACGAGAGTGAGATCTGATAGATATGATAAGATAATATTTTTGTATTTTTATGATAAAGATGCAAAGTAAAATAAAGGCAAAGTAAATAGCAAAGGAAATAACTAAGTAGTAGGAGATTAATATGATGAAGATAGACCCGGGGGCCATAGGTTTCACTACTGGCTTCTCTCGAGAGCATAAGTATTCTACGTGGGTGAACAAATTACTTTTGAGCAATTGACAGAATTGAGCATAGTTATGAGAATATCTAGGTATGATCATGTATATAGGCATCACGTCCGAGACAAGTAGACCGACTCCTGCCTGCATCTACTACTATTACTCCACTCATCGACCGCTATCCAGCATGCCTCTAGAGTATTAAGTTAAAAACAGAGTAACACCTTAAGCAAGAGGACATGATGTAGAGGGATAGACTCATGCAATATGAATAAAACCCCATCTTGTTATCCTCGATGGCAACAATAAAATATGTGCCTTGCTTCCCCTACTGTCACTGGGAAAGGACACCGCAAGATTGAACCCAAAGTTAAGCAGTTCTCCCATTGCAAGAAAGATCAATCTACTAGGCCAAACCAAACTGATAATTCGAAGAGACTTGCAAAGATAACCAATCATACATAAAAGAATTCAGGGAAGATTCAAATATTATTCATAGATAGACTTGATCATAAACCCACAATTCATCGGTCTCAACAAACACACCGCAAAAAGAAGATTACATCGAATAGTTCTCCACAAGAGAGGGGGAGAACATTGTATTGAGATCCAAAAAGAGAGAATAAGCCATCTAGCTACTAACTATGGACCCGTAGGTCTGAGGTAAACTACTCACACTTCATCGGAGGGGCTATGGTGTTGATGTAGAAGCCCTCCATGATCGATGCCCCCTCCGGCGGAGCTGCGGAACAGGCCCCAAGATGGGATCTTGTGGATACAGAAAGTTGCGGCGGTGGAATTAGGTTTTTGGCTCCATCTTTGATCGTTTGGGGGTACGTAGGTATATATAGGAGGAAGGAGTACGTCGGTGGAGCAACAGGGGG
>NC_041388.1:119347002-119353764 GCF_002162155.2 Triticum dicoccoides | reverse complement strand
GGTAGGCGCGCCCCCCTACCTTGTGGCCTCCTCTTTTCTTTCTTGACGTAGGGTCCAAGTCTCCCGGATCATAATCTTCCTAAAATTCACGTCCCCGAAGGTTTCATTCCGTTTGGACTCCGTTTGATATTCCTTTTCTTCGAAACCCTAAAACAGGCAAAAAAACAGCAATTTTGGGCTGGGCCTCCGGTTAATAGGTTAGTCCCAAAATAATATAAAAGTGGATAATAAAGCCAAATAATGTCCAAAACAGTAGATAATATAGCATGGAGCAATAAAAAATTATAGATACATTGGAGACGTATCAAGCATCCCCAAACTTAATTCTCGCTCGTCCTCGAGTAGGTAAATGAGAAAAATAGAATTTTTGATGCGAAGTGCCACTTGGCATAACTTTAATGTAATTCGTCTTAATTGTGGTATGAATATTCAGATCTGAAAGATTCAAGACAAAAGTACATATTGGCATGGAAATAATAATACTTCAAGCATACTAACAAAGCAATTATGTCTTCTCAAAATAACATGGCTAAAGAAAGTTATCCCTGCAAAATTGTATAGTCTGGCTATGCTCTATCTTCACCACACAAAATATTTAAATCGTGCACAACCCCGATGAAAAGCCAAGCAATTGTTTCATACTTTTGACATTCTCAAAACTTTTTCAATCTTCACGCAATACATGAGCGTGAGCCATGGATATAGCACTATAGGTGGAATAGAGTGGTGGTTGTGGAGAAGACAAAAAGGGAGAAGATAGTCTCACATCAACTAGGCGTATCAACGGGCTATGGAGATGCCCATCAATAGATATCAATGTGAGTGAGTAGGGATTGCCATGGAACGGATGCACTAGAGCTATAAGTATATGAATGCTCGAAAAGAAACTAAGTGGGTGTGCATCCAACTTGCTTGCTCATGAAGACCTAGGGCATTTTGAGGAAGCCCATCATTGGACTATACAAGCCAAGTTCTATAATGAAAAATTCCCACTAGTATATGAAAGTGATAACATGAGAGACTCTCTACTATGAAGATCATGGTGCTACTTTGAAGGACAAGTGTGGTAAAAGGATAGTAACATTGTCCCTTCTCTCTTTTTCTCTCATTTTTTTATTTTTTTATTTGGGCCTTTTCTCTTTTTTATGGCCTTTTTTATTTGGGCTTCTTTGTCCTCTTTTTATTTTTCGTCCGGAGTCTCATCCCGACTTGTGGGGGAATCATAGTCTCCATCATCCTTTCCTTACTGGGATAATGCTCTAATAATGATGATCATCACACTTTTATTTTTCTTACAACTCAACAATTACAACTTGATAATGGAACGGTGGAAAGTTGCATGGCAATATATCTTGGAATGGCTATGGAAATGCCATAATAGGTAGGTATGGTGGCTGTTTTGAGGAAGGTATATGGTGGGTGTATGATACCGGCGAAAGGTGCACGTTATTAGAGAGGCTAGCAAAGGTGGAAGGGTGAGAGTGCGTATAATCCATGGACTCAACATTAGTCATAAAGAACTCATATACTTATTGCAAAAATCTACAAGTTATCAAAGCAAAGTATTACGCGCATGCTCCTAGGGGGATAGATTGGTAGGAAAAGACCATCGCTCGTCCCCGACCGCCACTCATAAGGAAGACAATCAATAAATAAATCATGCTCCGACTTCATCACATAGCGGTTCACCATACGTGCATGCTACGGGAATCACAAGCTTCAACACAAGTATTTCTCAAATTCACAACTACTCAACTAGTATGACTTTAATATCACCATCTCCATATCTCAAAACAATTATCAAGTATCAAACTTATCATAGTATTCAACACACTCATAAGAGAAATTTTTATTCTTGAATACCTAGCATATTAGGATTTTAAGCAAATTACCATGCTATTAAGACTCTCAAAATAATATAAGTGAAGCTTGAGAGATCAATAGTTTCTATAAAACAAATCCACCACCGTGCTCTAAAAGATATAAGTGAAGTACTAGAGCAAAATTATATAACTCAAAAGATATAAGCGAAGCACATAGAGTATTCTAACAAATTCCAAATCATGTATGGCTCTCTCAAAAGGTGTGTACATCAAGGATGATTGTGGTAAACTAACAAGCAAAGACTCAAATAATACAAGATGCTCCAAGCAAAACACATATCATGTGGCGAATAAAAATATAGCTCCAAGTAAAGTTACCGATAGAAGTAGACGAAAGAGGGGATGCCTTCCGGGGCATCCCCAAGCTTTGGATTTTAGGTGTCCTTAGATTATCTTGGGGGTGCCATGGGCATCCCCAAGCTTAGGCTCTTGCCACTCCTTTTTCAATAATCCATCAAATCTTTACCCAAAACTTGAAAACTTCACAACACAAAACTTAAAGTAGAAAATCTCGTGAGCTCCGTTAGCGAAAGAAAATAAAAGACCACTTCAAGGTACTGTAATTAACTCATTCTTTATTTATATTGGTGTTATACCTACTGTATTCCAACTTCTCTATGGTTTATAAACTATTTTACTAGCCATAGATTCATCAAAATAAGCAAACAACACACAAAAAACAGAATCTGTCAAAAACAGAACAGTCTGTAGTAATATGTAGTTAGCACAAGATCTGGAACCCCCAAAATTCTAAAATAAAATGCTGGACGTGAGGAATTTATCTATTAATCATCTGCAAAAAGAATTAACTAAATATCACTTTCCAAATAAAAATGACATCAGTTCTCGTGAGCGCTAAAGTTTCTGTTTTTTACAGCAAGTGTAACAAGACTTTCCCCAAGTCTTCCCAACGGTTCTACTTGGCACAAACACTAATTAAACACAAAAAACACAACCAAAACATAGGCTAGATAAATTATTTATTACTAAACAGGAGAAAAAAGTAAGGAATAAAAATAAAATTGGGTTGCCTCCCAACAAGCGCTATCGTTTAACGCCCCTAGCTAGGCATAACAAGCAAGGATAGATCTAGGTATTGCCATCTTTGGTAGGCAATCCATAAATGGCTCTCATAATAGATTAATAAGGTCATTTAATTTTCTTTATAGGAAGGTGTTCCATGCCTTTCCTTAATGGAAATTGGAATCTAATATTTCGTTCCTTCATATCAATAATTGCACCAACCGTTCTAAGGAAAGGTCTACCAAGAATAATAGGACATGAAGGATTGCAATGTATGTCAAGAACGATAAAATCTACGGACACATAATTCCTATTTTCAACAATAATAACATCATTAATTCTTCCCATAGGTTTCTTAATAGTGGACTCCACAAGGTGCAAGTTTAAAGAGCAATTATCAAAATCACGGAAACCTAACAAATCACACAAAGTCTTTGGAATCGTGGAAACACTAGCACCCAAATAACATAAAGCATAACATTCATGATCTTTAATTTTAATTTTAATAGTTGGTTCCCACTCATCATAAAGTTTTCTAGGGATATAAACTTCCAATTCAAGTTTTTCTTCATAAGATTGCATCAAGGCATCAACGATATGTTTAGTAAACGCTTTATTTTGACTATAAGCGTGAGGAGAATTTAGCACTGATTGTAACAAGGAAATACAATCAATCAAAGAGAAATTTTAATAGTTAAATTCCTTGAAATCCATAATAGTTGGTCTAGCAACATCTAGGGTTTTAATTTCTACAATCCCACTTTTATCAATTTTAGTATCAAGATCAACAAATTCCGAATTCTTGGAACGCCTTCTAGGTAAAGGTGGATCATATTCAGTCCCATCATTATAAAAATTCATATTGAAAAACAAAGATTTAATAGGGGACACATCAATAACTTTTAGATCTTCATCTTTATTTTCATAGGAACTAGAAGAACACACTCTTATAAAGGCATCTTTCTTAGCACGCATCCTAGCGGTTCTTTCTTTGCACTCATCAATGGAAATTATCATGGCTTTGAGAGACTCATTGATATCATGATTAGGTGGAATAGATCTAAGTTTCAAGGAATCAACATCAAGAGAAATTCTATCAACGTTCCTAGCCAAGTCATCAATCTTAAGAAATTTTTCTTTAATCATAGCATTAAAATTCTTTTGCGAAGTAATAAATTCTTTAATATTGGATTCAAAATGAGAGGGCATCTTGTTATAATTTCCATAAGAATTGTTGTAGGAATTACCATAATTATTAGAGGGATTACTAGGATAAGACCTAGGATTAAAATTTCCTCTATACGCGTTGTTACCAAAATTGTTCCTACCAACAAAATTCACATCCATAGATTCATTATTATTCTCAATCAAAGTAGACAAGGGCATATCATTAGGATCAGAAGAAACACTTTTATTAGCAAATAATTTCATAAGTTCATCCATCTTTCCACTCAAGACATTAATTTCTTCTATCGCATGCACCTTTTTATTAGTAGATCTTTTAGTATGCCATTGAGAATAATTAACCATAATATTATCTAGGAGTTTAGTAGCTTCTCCTAAAGTGATTTCCATAAAAGTTCCTCCCGCGGCCGAATCTAGAAGATTTCTAGAAGCAAAATTCAATCTGGCATAAATTATTTGTATAATCATCCACAAATTTAAACCATGAGTAGGGCAATTATGTATCATTAGTTTCATTCTCTCCCAAGCTTGTGCAACATGTTCATGATCAAGTTGCTTAAAATTCATAATATCATTTCTAATAGAGTTGATCTTAGCGGGAGGAAAATACTTAGAGATAAAAGCATCTTTGCACTTGTTCCATGAATCAATACTATATCAATACTATTTTTAGGCAAAGACGAAAACCAAGATTTAGCACGATCTCTAAGCGAAAAAGGAAATAGCTTCAATTTAACAATATCATTATCCACATCCTTCTTCTTTTGCATATCACACAAATCAACGAAGCTATTTAGATGGGTAGCGGCATCTTCACTAGGAAGGCCGGAAAACGGATCTTTCATGACTAGATTCAGCAAAGCAGTATTAATTTCACAAGATTCAGCATCGGTAAGAGGAGCAATCATAGTGCTAATAAAATCATTGTTGTTGGTATTGGTGAAGTCACACAATTTAGTATTATCTTGAGCCATCGTGACAAGCAAGCACACTAACACACAAGCAAACAAAAAGCAAGCGGGCAAAAAGAGTCAAATAGAGAAAGAGAGGGAGGATAGAGAGAGGAGGGGGCGAATAAAACGGCAAGGGTGAAGTGGGGGAGAGGAAAACGAGAGGCAAATGGCAAATAATGTAATGCGGGAGATAAGGGTATGTGATGGGTACTTGGTATGTTGACTTTTGCGTAGACCTCCCCGGCAACGGCGCCAGAAATCCTTCTTTCTACCTCTTGAGCACTGCGTTGGTTTTCCCCGAAGAGGAAGAGATGATGCAGCAAAGTAGCGTAAGTATTTAACTCAGTTATTGAGAACCAAGGTATCAATCCAGTAGGAGGCTACGCGCGAGTCCCTCGTACCTGCACAAAACAAATAAATCCTTGCAACCTATGCAAATAGGGGTTGTCAATCCCTATAAGGCCACTTATGAGAGTGAGATCTGATAGATATGATAAGATAATATTTTTGTATTTTTATGATAAAGATGCAAAGTAAAATAAAGGCAAAGTAAATAGCAAAGGAAATAACTAAGTAGTAGGAGATTAATATGATGAAGATAGACCCGGGGGCCATAGGTTTCACTACTGGCTTCTCTCGAGAGCATAAGTATTCTATGGTGGGTGAACAAATTACTATTGAGCAATTGACAGAATTGAGCATAGTTATGAGAATATCTAGGTATGATCATGTATATAGGCATCACGCCCGAGACAAGTAGACCGACTCCTGCCTGCATCTACTACTATTACTCCACTCATCGACCGCTATCCAGCATGCATCTAGAGTATTAAGTTAAAAACAGAGTAACGCCTTAAGCAAGATGACATGATGTAGAGGGATAGACTCATGCAATATGAAGAAAACCCCATCTTGTTATCCTCGATGGCAACAATACAATACGTGCCTTGCTGCCCCTACTGTCACTGGGAAAGGACACCGCAAGATTGAACCCAAAGCTAAGCACTTCTCCCATTGCAAGAAAGATCAATCTAGTAGGCCAAACCAAACTGATAATTCGAAGAGACTTGCAAATATAACCAATCATACATAAAAGAATTCAGAGAAGATTCAAATATTATTCATAGAGACTTGATCATAAACCCACAATTCATCGGTCTCAACAGACACACCGCAAAAAGAAGATTACATCGAATAGTTCTCCACAAGAGAGGGGGAGAACATTGTATTGAGATCCAAAAAGAGAGAATAAGCCATCTAGCTACTAACTATGGACCCGTAGGTCTGAGGTAAACTACTCACACTTCATCGGAGGGGCTATGGTGTTGATGTAGAAGCCCTCCGTGATCGATGCCCCCTCCGGCGGAGCTGCGGAACAGGCCCCAAGATGGGATCTCGTGGATACAGAAAGTTGCGGCGGTGGAATTAGGTTTTTGGCTCCGGCTCTGATCGTTTGGGGGTACGTAGGTATATATAGGAGGAAGGAGTACATTGATGGAGCAACAAGGGGCCCACGAGGGTGGAGGGCGCGCCTGGGGGGGGGGGGGGTAGGCGCGCCCCCTACCTCGTGGCCTCCTCTTTTCTTTCTTGACGTAGGGTCCAAGTCTCCCGGATCATAATCTTCCTAAAAATCACGTTCCTGAAAGTTCCATTCCGTTTGGACTCCGTTTGATATTCCTTTTATTCGAAACCCTAAAACAGGCAAAAAACAACAATTA
>NC_041388.1:119253785-119346293 GCF_002162155.2 Triticum dicoccoides | reverse complement strand
AGATGGGATCTCGTGGATACAGAAAGTTGCGGCGGTGGAATTAGGTTTTTGGCTCCGGCTCTGATCGTTTGGGGGTACGTAGGTATATATAGGAGGAAGGAGTACATTGATGGAGCAACAAGGGGCCCACGAGGGTGGAGGGCGCGCCTGGGAGGGGGGGGGGTAGGCGCGCCCCCTACCTCGTGGCCTCCTCTTTTCTTTCTTGACGTAGGGTCCAAGTCTCCCGGATCATAATCTTCCTAAAAATCACGTTCCTGAAAGTTCCATTCCGTTTGGACTCCGTTTGATATTCCTTTTATTCGAAACCCTAAAACAGGCAAAAAACAACAATTATGGGCTGGGCCTCCGGTTAATAGGTTAGTCCCAAAGATAATATAAAAGTGGATAATAAAGCCGAATAATGTCCAAAACAGTAGATAATATAGCATGGAGCAATCAAAAATTATAGATACGTTGGAGACGTATCAACGACAACCATATGGCTCCTGCCAGTTGCCGATAACTGTGTTACAAAACATGATCATCTCATACAATAAAATTTAGCATCATGTCTTGACCATATCACATCACAGCATGTCCTGTAAAAACAAGTTAGACGTCCTCTGCTTTGTTGTTGCAAGATTTACGTGGCTGCTACGGGCTGAGCAAGAACCGTTCTTACCTACGCATCAAAAAACCACAACACGGTATAGTGATTGCTTTTTGATATTAAGAAAGAACCCTGTTCATTGAATCGGATTCAACTAAAGCTGGAGAAATAAACACCCACTAGCCACCTGTGTGCGAAGCACGTCGGTAGAACCAGTCTCGCGTAAGCGTACGCGTAATGTCGGTCTGGGCCGCTTCATCCAACAATGCTGCTGAATCAAGAATCAACTAGTGACGACAAGCAATATGTATATACCCACGCCCACAACTCCTTTGTGTTCTACTCATGCATATGACATCTACGCATAAACCTGGCTCGGATGTCACTATTGGGGAACACAATAATTTCAAAAAATTTCCTACGCACACGCAAGATCATGGTGATGCATAGAAATGAGAGGGAAGAGTGTCATCCACGTACCCTCGTAGACCGTAAGCGGAAGCATTATGACAACAGGGTTGATGTAGTCGTACGTCTTCATGATCGACCGATCCTAGTACCGAACGTATGATACCTCCATGATCTGCACACGTTCAGCTCGATGACATCCCACGAACTCACAATCCAGTAGAGCTTTGAGGGAGAGTTCTGTCAGCACGACGACGTGATGGCGGTGTTGATGAAGCTACCGATGTAGGGCTTCGCCTAAGCACCACTACAATATGACCGAGGTGGATTATGGTGGAGGGGGGCACCGCACACGGTTAAAAGATCAATGATCAACTTGTGTGTCTAGGGGTGCCTCTTGGCCACGTATATAAAGGAGTGGAGGAGGGGAGGGCCGGAACTATTCCGATGTCCAAATATAGGCTTCCAATATACCGGTCTTTATGTCTCGACCATTTCGAGACTCCTCGTCATGTCCGTGATCATATCTAGGACTCTGAACTACCTTCAATACATCAAAACACATAAACTCATAATACCGATCGTCACCAAACATTAAGCGTGCGGACCCTGCGGGTTCGAGAAATATGTAGACATGACCGAGACACATCTCCGGTCAATAACCAATAGCGGAACCTGGATTCTCATATTGGTTCCTACATATTCTACGAAGATCTTTATCGGTCAGACCACATAATGGTATACGTTGTTCCCTTTATCATCAGTATGTTACTTGCCCGAGATTCAATCATCGGTATCTCAATACCTTGTTCAATCTCGTTACTAGCAAGTCTCTTTACTCGTTCCGTAATACATCATCCCGCAACTAACTCATTAGCTGCATTGCTTGCAAGGCTTATAGTGATGTGCATTACCAAGAGGGCCCATAGATACCTCTCCGACAATCGGAGTGACAAATCCTAATCTTGATCTATGCCAACTCAACAAGTACCATCGGAGACACCTGTAGAGCACCTTTATAATCACTCAGTTACGTTGTGACGTTTGGTAGCTGATACGTCTCCAACGTATCTATAATTTTTGATTGTTCCATGCTATTATATTATCTGTTTTGGATGTTTATGGGCTTTATTGTACACTTTTATATTATTTTTGGGACTAACCTATTAACCGGAGGCCCAACACAAATTACTGTTTTCTTGCTTATTTCAGTGTTTCGAAGAAAAGGAATATCAAACGGAGTCCAAATGGAATGAAACCTTCGGGAGAGTTATTTTTGGAACGGAAGCAATCCATGAGACTTGGAGTAGATGTTAGGCAAGCTTCGAGGTGGCCATGAGGCAAGGAGGCGTGCCTGCCCCCTGGGCGCTCCCCCACCCTCCTAGGCCCCTCGTGGCTCCCCTGACTGACTTCTTTTGCCTATATATGTCCATATACCCTAAAAACATCGAGGGGAAAAATAGATCGGGAGTTCCGCCGCCAGAAGCCTCCGTAGCCACCGAAAACCAATCTAGACCCGTTTCGGCACCCTGCCGGAGGGGGGAATCCCTCTCCGGTGGCCATCTTCATCATCCCGGCGCTCTCCATGACGAGGAGGGAGTTGTTCACCCTCGGGGCTGAGGGTATGTACCAGTAGCTATGTGTTTGATCTCTCTCTCTCTCTCTCTCTCTCTCTCTCTCGTGTTCTTGAGTTGGCACGATCTTGATGTATCGCCAGCTTCGCTATTATAGTTGGATCTTATGATGTTTCTCCCCCTCTACTCTCTTGTAATGGATTGAGTTTTCCCTTTGAAGTTATCTTATCGGATTGAGTCTTCAAGGATTTGAGAACACTTGATGTATGTCTTGCATGTGCTTATTTGTGGTGACAATGGGATATCACGTGATCCACTTGATGTATGTTTTGGTGATCAACTTGCGAGTTCCGTGACCTCGTGAACTTATGCATAGGGGTTGGCACACGTTTTCATCTTGACTCTCCGGTAGAAACTTTGGGGCACTCTTTGAAGTTCCTTGTGTTGGTTGAATAGATGAATCTGAGATTGTGTGATGCATATCGTATAATCATACCCACGGATACTTGAGGTGACATTGGAGTATCTAGGTGACATTAGGGTTTTGGTTGATTTGTGTCTTGAGGTGTTATTCTAGTACAAACTCTATGATAGATTGAACGAAAAGAATAGCTTCATGTTATTTTACTACGGACTCTTGAATAGATCGGTCAGAAAGAATAACTTTGAGGTGGTTTCGTACCCTACAATAATCTCTTCGTTTGTTCTCCGCTATTAGTGACTTTGGAGTGACTCTTTGTTGCATGTTGAGGGATAGTTATATGATCCAATTATGTTATTATTGTTGAGAGAACTTGCACTAGTGGAAGTATGAACCCTAGGCCTTGTTTCTTAGCATTGCAATACCGCTTCTGCTCACTTTTATCATTAGTTACCTTCCTGTTTTTATATTTTCAGATTACAAAAACCTTCATCAACCATCCATATTGCACTTGTATCACCATCTCTTCGCTGAACTAGTGCACCTATACAATTTACCATTGTATCGGGTGTGTTGGGGACACAAGAGACTCTTTGTTATTTGGTTGCAGGGTTGCTTGAGAGAGACCATATTCATCCTACGCCTCCCACGGATTGATAAACCTTAGGTCATCCACTTGAGGGAAATTTGCTACTGTCCTACAAACCTCTGCACTTGAAGGCCCAACAATGTCTACAAGAAGAAGGTTGTGTAGTATTCTGGCGCTGTTGCCGGGGAGGTTAGCGCTTGAAGGTATATCTTTAGATCTTGCAATCGAATCTTTTTGTTTCTTGTTTTATCACTAGTTTAGTTTATAAAAGAAAAGTACAAAAAACATGGAATTGAGGGTACCTCATATGCTTCATCTTTTTAATATCTTTCATGAGAATAAGGATTCCGATAATTGTGCTCAATTGCTAGAGTAAGAATGCATTAGAATGTTTGGCACTAAATCTTTGGATGATGAGCATGATTGCAATGTTGTTAGTATGAACTCTTTGAAGATCCATGGTACTAATGATGATTGCACTAGTCATGATGAAAATGTCTCTTATAAGCATGTTAATTTTTGTGGAGTGCATAGAGTTTGCAAGTACACACCAATTAGGGAAAATAGATTTTGCAAGAGGCATAAGTATTTGGAAACTAAATAGTTGCAAGAGAGGCTAGATGTTTGTGCTGAAAATTTAAAATTTCTTCACCATACTTGTGAACTTTGCAATGAACATGGTCATTTAAATCTCCAATGCAAATTGTTTCATGATTGTAGAGTGTCCAAAAATTGTGATGATTTGATTTCCCTTGCACATCATAATGAACTTAGTTTGCTTTTGGGTTATGAAGAAATGAAACGTATAACTAAGCATATTCCAGAATATAACCTTGAGAAATTCCTCGATATTGATCTAGAAGAAATTTTTATGTATTGTGCGGTGAATTGCATTGAAAATCCTTATATTGCCAATTACATAAAGAAAAGAAAACAAATAGAGGATGAAGAGAACACTAATGAAAGGGAAGAGGCTTCCGAATATCCTCCTATTATTTCTTATGATGAATCAGGTAACGAGGAGGAGCCTCCTATTCAACCAATCTCATTAATAAGGAGCTAAAAAAAGGGGATTGAACCCATACATAATGTGAAGAAGAAAAAGAAAAGACGGAGAAGCAAAGGTAAAAAGGTATCTCTCCCAAATTATGTTGCTCCTATTACTCATTGTGATGATGATAATTGCTATACCATTGGTGCTATCCATTCTATTAATGATGAGAGTGATTATGCTTATGATATGAAAAGGGCCAAGCTTGGGGATGCTATGTTTGATGAGAATGACATGCATGAGAATAAATTTGCTGCAATTAATGTTTGTCCCAAGCTTGGGGATGCTATGTTTAATGAAGATGATATTTTTAGTCTCCAAGTTTTTATGAGCAAATTTATTATGATGATAGGATGCCTCCCATTTATGATGGTTATATTGATGAAAGTGGGTTTGGAAGAATGTCAACTTTAGGAAGTAATGATCCCACTATTTTAGAGGATGTTGAGTCTTATTGTGACAATTATGAAAGTGGATTTGGAGAGGTCATGACTTTATTTAGTAATGATTCCACTATCTTGGAAGAGGTTTGAATTGATTATGATGAGAACAAAGTTGCTACTTATGATGATTATTGTGATGATACTTATGCTATAAAAAGTAGAGATGATTATATTTATAAAGCTTGTCATGATTACGACTACACTTTTTTCTGAACATTACTCCTTTAATGTGGAAACAATTTATAGTATTCGAGTTTCTTATGATGCTCCCACTATTCTGAATGAGAAGAATTTTGCTTATGTGGAGAGTAATAAAAGTTCTATACTTGTAGATCATGAAAAGAATGCTTTTATGTGATGGTTATATTGTTGAATTCATTCATGATGCTACTGAAAATTATTATGAGGGAGGAATATATGCTTGTAGGAATTGCAATAATATCAAGTTTCCTCTCTATGTGCTTAGAGTTTTAAAGTTATGCTTGTTTTGCCTTCCTATGCTAGTTGATTATTGTTCCCATAAGTTATTTGTTCACAAAATCCCTATGCGTAGGAAGTGGGTTAGACTTAAATGTGCTAGTCATATTCTTCATGATGCTCTCTTTATGTTTCAATTCTTATCTTTTATGTGAGCATCATTGAAATCATCATGCCTAGCTAGGGGCGTTAAACGATAGCGCTTGTTGGGAGGCAACCCAATTTTATTTTTGTTCTTTTCTTTTTGCTCCTGTTTAGTAATAAATAATTCATATAGCCTCTGTTTATATGTGGTTTTATGTTTTAATTAGTGTTTGTGCCAAGTAGAACCTTTGGGAAGACTTGGGGAAAGTCTTTGCGATCTTGCTATAAAAAACAGAAACTTTAGCGCTCATGAGATTTGCTTCCATTTTTAATGGAGAGTGCTATTTAGTTAATTCTTTTTGAAGATGATTAATATATAAATTACTCACGTCCAGAAATTTATTTTAGAATTTTTGGGGTTCCAGAAGTATTCGAAACCTACATATTACTACAGACTGTTCTGTTTTTGACAGATTTCTGTTTTTCGTGTGTTGTTTGCTTATTTTGATGAATCTATGGCTAGTAATAGAGTTTATGAACCATATAAAAGTTGGAATACAGTAGGTTTAACACCAATATAGATAAACAATGAGTTCACAACAGTACCTAAGTGGCGATTTATTTTCTTATACTAACGAAGCTCACGAGTTTTCTGTTAAGTTTTGTGTTGTGAAGTTTTCAAGTTTTGGGTAAAGATTCGATGGACTATGGAATAAGGAATGGAAAGAGCCTAAGATTGGGGATGCCCAAGGCACCCAAAGGTAATATTAAAGGACAACCAAGAGCCTAATCTTGGGGATGCCCGGTAAGGCATCCCCTCTTTCGTCTTCGTTCATCGGTAACTTTACTTGGAGCTATATTTTTATTCACCACATGATATGTGTTTTGCTTGGAGCGTTTTATTTAGTTTTGCTTGCTGTTTGAATAAAATACCAAGATCTTAAATTCTTAAATTTTAGAGAGTATTCACATGGTTGCATAATTATTCGACTACTCATTGATCTTCACTTATATCTTTCGGAGTATTTTGTCATTTCCTCTAGTGCTTCACTTATATCCTTTTAGAGCACGACGGTGGTTTTATTTTGAAGAAATAGATGAACTCTCGTGCTTCACTTATATTATTTTGAGAATATTTTATAAAAACATGGTAATGTGCTTTTAGGCATAATAAAAAATTTCATATAAGTGCATTGAATACTATGAGAAGTTTGATACTTGATAATTGTTTTGAGATACAGAGATGGTGATATTAGAGTCATGCTAGTTGAGTAGTTGTGAATTTGAGAAATACTTGTGTTGAAGTTTGTGATTCCCGTAGCATGCACGTATGGTGAACCATTATGTGATGAAGTCAGAGCATGATTTATTTTTTGACTGTCTTCCTTATGAGTGGCGGTTGGGGACGAGCGATGGTCTTTTCCTACCAATCTATCCCCCTAGGAGCATGCGCGTAGTACTTTGTTTCGATAACTAATTGATTTTGCAATAAGTATGTGAGTTCTTTATGACTAATGTTGAGTCCATGGATTATACGCGCTCTCACTCTTCCACCATTGCTAGCCTCTCTAGTACCGCGCAACTTTCGCTGGTACCATAAACCCACCATTTACCTTCCTCAAAACAGCCACCATACCCACCTATTATGGAATTTCCATAGCCATTCCGAGATATATTGCCATGCAACTTTCCATCGTTCCGTTTATTAAGACACGCTCCATCATTGTCATATTTCTTTGCATGATCATGTAGTTGACATCGTATTTGTGGCAAAGCCATTGTTCATAATTCTTTCGTACATGTCACTCATGAGTCATTGCACATCCCGGTACACCGCCGGAGGCATTCATATAGAGTCATATTTTGTTCTAATTATCGAGTTGTAATTCTTGAGTTGTAAGTAAATAAAAGTGTAACGAACATCATTATTAGAGCATTGTCCCATGTGAGGAAAGGATGATGGAGACTATGGTTTCCCCACAAGTCGGATGAGACACCGGACGAAAAATTAAAAAAGAGAAAAAAGAGGCCATAAAAAAGGAGAAGGCCCAAAAACAACGAGAGAAAAAGAGAGAAGGGGCAATGCTACTATCCTTTTACCACACTTGTGCTTCAAAGTAGCACCATGATCTTCATGATGGAGAGTCTCCTATGTTGTCACTTTCATATACTAGTGGGAATCTTTCATTATAAAACTTGGCTTGTATATTCCAATGATGGGCTTCCTCAAAATGCCCTAGGTCTTCATGAGCAAGCGAGTTGGATGCACACCCAGTTAGTTTCTTTTTGAGCTTTCATACACTATTAGCTCTAGTGCATCCGTTGCATGGCAATTCCTACTCACTCACATTGATATCTATTGATGGGCATCTCCATAGCCCGTTGATACGCCTAGTTGATGTGAGACTATCTTCTCCTTTTTGTCTTCTCCACAACCACCATTCTATTCCACCTATACTACTATGTCCATGGCTCACGCTCATGTATTGCGTGAAGATTGAAAAAGTTTGGGAACATCAAAAGTATGAAACAATTGCTTGGCTTGTCATCGGGGTTGCGCATGATTTAAATATTTTGGGTGATGAAGATAGAGCATAGCCAGACTATATGATTTTGTAGGGATAGCTTTCTTTGGCCATGTTATTTTGAGAAGACATAATTGCTTAGTTAGTATGCTTGAAGTATTATTATTTTTATGTCAGTATTAAACTTTTGTCTTAGAACCTTATGGATCTGAATATTCTTGCCACAATAAAGAAAATAACATTGATAAATATGTTAGGTAGCATTCCACATCAAAAATTCCATTTTTATCATTTACCTACTCGAGGATGAGCAGGAATTAAGCTTGGGGATGCTGATACGTCTCCAACGTATCTATAATTTTTTATTGTTCCATGCTATTATATTATCTGTTTTCGATGTTTATGGGGCTTTATTATACACTTTTATATTATTTTTGGGACTAACCTATTAACCGGAGGCCGAGCCCAAATTGCTGTTTTCTTGCCTATTTCAGTGTTTCGAAGAAAAGGAATATCAAACGGAGTCCAAACGGAATGAAACCTCCGGGAGAGTTATTTTTGGAACGGAAGCAATCCAGGAGACTTGGAGTAGACGTCAGGGAAGCTTCGAGGTGGCCACAAGGCAGGGAGGCGCGCCTGCCCCCTGGGCGTGCCCCCACCCTCGTGGGCTCCTCGTGGCTCCCCTAACCGACTTCTTTCGCCTATATATGTCCATATACCCTAAAAACATCGAGGGGCAAAATAGATCGGGAGTTCCTCCGCCAGAAGCCTCCGTAGCCACCGAAAACCAATCTAGACCCGTTCTGGCACCCTACCGGAGGGGGGAATCCCTCTCCGGTGGCCATCTTCATCATCTCGGCGCTCTCCATGATGAGGAGGGAGTAGTTCACCCTCGGGGTTGAGGGTATGTACCAGTAGCTATGTGTTTGATCTCTCTCTCTCTCTCTCTCTCATGTTCTTGATTTGGCACGATCTTGATGTATCACGAGCTTTGCTATTATAGTTGGATCTTATGATGTTTCTCCCCCTCTACTCTCTTATAATGGATTGAGTTTTCCCTTTGAAATTATCTTATCGGATTGAGTCTTTAAGGATTTGAGAACACTTGATGTATGTCTTGCATGTGCTTATCTGTGGTGACAATGGGATATCATGTGATCCACTTGGTGTATGTTTTGGTGATCAACTTGCGAGTTCCGTGACCTCATGAACTTATGCATAGGGGTTGGCACATGTTTTCATCTTTATTGAATTCATGCTCTAGCCAACTCATCCAAAAGTCCGAACTGATGGAGGGAGGTGGGCAATATATTTCAACACTCCCCCTCACGTCTTGTCTATTTTAGTCCTTAGACGTGGGATTGATGTAGGCCGCGGAATTGTTTTATTTAATACCGCATTGGCAGGGTCTTGAACTCAAGACCTCTTGGCTCAGATACCAGGTGAAAGTATTTGGGAAGCATAGAACCCTTTGTCTCGGGCCGGATGTATATATTGGGCAATAGCCTTGGTATACAAGTTACAGGGGAGATCAAGAGAATGACCAGGAGATCGACCAGGACGGTCGTTACAATGAGATTAGATGAGAAGAAGGGATAGAGATGAGATACAAAATTTAAACAAACTTCTATCCCTATACAACTCCTATGCGTCTATTCCAACACCCGCCCTCAATCTAAACCTCAAGGAGCTTTGCCAAGGTTAAGATTGTACTTAAATTCATTCAACCTTCTCTCGGTAAGGGGCTTTGTAAACCCATCTGCGAGTTGATCTCCTATGGGAATAAACCGTATCTCAAGAAGCTTTCGAGCTACTCTTTCTCTGACAAAATGAAAGTCAACTTCAATATGTTTTGTCTGTGCATGAAAAACAGGATTTGCTGAGAGATACGTTGCACCAATATTGTCAAACCATAACCTCACAGCCTGTGGAGCCTTAATTCCAAGCTCATAGAGTAATGCTTGTATCCACATCACTTCAGCTGTAGCATTAGCCAAGGCCTTATATTCAACCTCTGTGCTTGACCTAGAAATAGTGGCTTGTTTTCTTGCACTCCATGACACAAGATTAGTTCCCAGAAACACATCAAAACCACCTGTAGACCTTCTATCATCAGCACATCCTGCCCAGTCTTCATCAGAATATGCAGTAACAAGCATATAAGAGGACTTGGTAGTGTTAAGTCCAAGACCTTCTGAGAACTTGAGATACCTTAGAATTCTTTTGACTGCAGTCCAATGAGTAGTTCTAAGTGCATGTAAATACTGGCATACCTTGTTTACTGAATAAGATATATCAGGATGAGTGAGTGTTAAGTACTGCAAATCACCTACAACACTCCTATAATTTGTTGCATCCTCTGGTCCAAGAACTTCTCCACTTTCCACTGTAAGCTTTTCTGAGGTAGAGATTGGCGTGTTAACTGGCTTACAATTTTCCAATCCTACCCTGAGAATATCAGTTGTATATTTTTCCTATGAGAGAAGTATGCCATCTTTAACTTGCTTTACCACTATACCAAGGAAATAGTGAAGGTCACCCAAGTCCTTGAGAGCAAATTCCAACTTGTGATATTTAAGCAAGCAAGTAGTGGCATCTGAACTTGAACTAGCAACAATTATATCATCAACATAAAACAAGCACAAAGATAGTGGCATTGCCTTTATTAAAGAAGAACAATGAGGTATCTGCCTTGGATGGTATGAACCCAAGATGTTGCAATTGCATACTCAGTCTGGAGTACCAGGCTCTTGGTGCCTGCTTCAAACCATACAAAGCTTTATCTAACTTACAGACATGTTGTGGTGTGCTGGGATTCTCATAACCTGGTTGTTGCCGCATGAACACTTCTTCCTCAAGAACACCATGAAGAAACGCGTTCTGAACATCTAGCTGTCTTAGACTCCATCCTCTGGAAACAACAATAGCAAGACAAGACGAATAGTAGTTGATTTAACAACAGGACTAAAGGTACCTTCATAATCAATCCCAAACCTTTGTTTAAATCCTTTGGCAACTAATCTAGCCTTATACCTATCTATGCTTCCATCAGACTTCCTTTTTATCTTATACACCCATTTGCAATCAATAACATTGTCTCCATACTTTGGTGGAACCAAGTGCCAAGTCTTATTTTTCATAAGTGCATTGTATTCATTATCCATAGCTTCTTTCCAATCCTTGTTAGCAAGAGTATCATGCAAATGAATCGGTTCACCGGTGGTGGTAAGAAAGGCATGTTTGATTTTGTCATACCTCATCGTACCATCATTGTACTTTTTTTCCTTGACAATACCTGAACGAGACTGTGTTTGCCGAAGAGAAGATGTAGACAACACAGGAGCAGTTGCTTCCATAGAGGATCCAGCCGGCTCATGATCCGAGGTGGATCCATGCAGCGAATCAGCCGACTCCTGATCTGAGCCGAATCCATGCAGCAAATCAGCCGAGAGACCAGGTGCGCACCCGCGACCAGCCACTGTGGGGTCAGGCACGCACCCACGGTCGGGCATTGTGGAGGCCCACGCAGGAGATTCGTCCCCCCCGCACAGGGCTGGCAGGCGACGCAGCGCGTGGAGACGTGGCGGGTGAGGACACGGCAGGGCTGGCGCAAGGCGACGCTGCCGGACCGGTGGGCGCCACCTAGTCAGCGCTGTCGGCCAGTAGGCCATGTGAGTCCAGGCGCACAGGGGGATCCACCTGGGATCGCGCGCCGCCAGAGACATCAGGTTGGGCGGGCGAATCTGCCTGGGATCGCCTGCTGTTAGCCGGATCAGCAGCAGTTTCCATGCCCATCTTGTTTGTTTCCTCACACATAAAATGACAGCGTGAATTAGCACAAATATCAACAGAATCAGAATTTCCTTGGGATTTTTGTACATGATCAAGTTCATTTAATTCCCCCCCATGATCAGGTAGTGTGGTAGGATCGGAAAGGAGTGCAATTTCTGCACGATGCAAGGCTCCCGCATTGGGGTGCAATTTGGCAAAATGAAAAAGTGTCTCATCAAAAACAACATCACAAGAAATATAGATACGTCCGGTAGAGATTTCAAGACATTTATAACCTTTATGAAGGTTACTATAGCCAAGAAACAAACACTAAGTGGATCTAAACTCAAGTTTATGATGATTGTAGGGACATAAATTGGGATAACAAGCACACCCAAATATTTTAAGATAGTTGTAATCAGGTTTTTGATGATAGAGACGCTCTAACGGAGTAGTGTTGCCAATAACTTTGCTAGGAAGCCTATTGATAAGATAAGCGGCAGTGATAAATGCTTCATCCCAGTACTTGAGAGGCATGGGAGCATGAGCTAAAAGAGAAAGGCCAACTTCAACAATGTGGCGATATTTGCGCTCAGCGGAGCCATTCTGTTGATGAGCATGAGGGCAAGATACATGTTGTACTATCCCAATGCTACCGAAAAAAGAGTTGAGTTTCTCATACTCCCCTCCGTAGCCACTTTGGACAGCAAGGATTTTTCTATCAAATTGGCGATCAACAAGTTTCTGGAATTCTTGGAAAATAGAGAACACCTTAGATTTATATCGAAGCAAATATATCCAAGTGAACTTGCTATAATCATCGATGAAACTGACATAATATTTTTTCTACCAAAAGAATCTTGGTTATAGCCCCATACATCACTAAAAATAAGTTCTAACGGAGCATGAGACACACTAGTTGACTTGGGATAAGGAAGCTGATGGCTCTTGGCACATTGACAAGCTTCATAGACAGACTCACAAACTGAACTACGAGACAAAGAAAGTTTGTCTTTATTGACTATTTGTTTGACAATGATCGAAGATGGGTGCCCTAATCATTGTTGCCACCGTGCCAAGGAGGGCTTGATGACGGAGTAGACATGACGACGCTTGCGACCTAGTGCTCCGGATGGAATGGGGTAGAGCCCTCCAACGCATCTACCGTGATGAAGAAGTTCCCTTGTTGCCCGATCCTTGATGAAAAAATAGCGAGGGTGAGTTTCAAAGAAGACATTATTGTCGGTGGCTAAATGAGACATGGATGCAAGGTTCTTGTCAGCTTGTGGAACATGAAGCACATCTCTAAGAACAAGATCACGTTTAAGTGTAGGGGAATTAATAGAACCTTGACTTATGTGACAAACATCCATACCTCCACCGCCGGCGGTGTGAATCTGATCGTTGACATGGTACTGCTCATGAAGGGCGAGTTGCTCGAGCTCATTTGTCACGTGGTCCGTAGCGCCAGAGTCCACGTACCAGACGCCGTCACCGCCCTATTCACGTATTGCAGCAGCAACATGGCGGGCGTCAGTCATGAAGTCCTCGTCGAACCGATGCCAGCAGTCAATCACCTTGTGGCCAGACTTTTTGCAAAGCTGGCAGCAAGGGAGACCACGAGAAGGAGGGCGGCGGCCATTGTTGTTGTTGAAGCCGCCGCCGCCGCCGCTGGTGTTGTAACCGCCCCCGCCGTTGGAGCTAGAGTGGGTGCCATCGCCTGGAGGAGCGCCGTGTACGCACCCACCGTCGCGCTGCCCCTAGTGACTGCGACCACGGTCGCGGCCACGAGAGGCTGAGTTGACGGAGGACTGTCGAAGGTCGCCGCCATGGAGGAGGGTGAGGCGGGCATCAAAACTAAGCAGCTGGCTGTAGAGCTCTTAGACGGTGCTGGGTTCCACCCTGCCGGCAAGCGCAGAAACCACCGGGTCCAAGCCAGCGAGGATTTTGGAGACGATCTCCGGATCAGAGAGTGCCGCAGCCGTGCTTGCGACCTCATCGGTGAGGCTTTTGATCTTACCAAGGTAATCAGCCATGGACATGTTACCTTTATTGAGGTTGGTGAGGTTGATGCGAGTGTTGATCGCTTGGGCTTGACTTTGAGCAGCGAACATGGCGTGGACGGTGCGCCACACCTCATCCGGCGTCTGGAGCGTGGCGACCTGGGCAAGAATCTCACAGGGAAACGAACCCATTAAGTATCCTTGAAGTTGTTGCTACGTCTTGAGCTTGCGTTGGTTTTCCCCAAAGAGGAAGGGATGATGCAGCAGAGTAGCGTAAGTATTTCCCTCAGTTTTTGAGAACCAAGGTATCAATCCAGTAGGAGCCCATGCTCAAGTCCCTCGTACCTGCACAAAGAGATAGCTACTCGCAACCAACGCGATTAGGGGTTGTCAAGCCCTTCACGGTCACTTACGAGAGTGAGATCTGATAGATATAATACTTTTGGTTTTTTTGATATAAAGATGCAAAGTAAAAAGTAAAAGCAAAGTAAATAGCAAAAAAATATAAAAGTGATGGAGATTGATATGATGAGAATAGACCCGGGGGCCATAGGTTTCACTAGTGGCTTCTCTCAAGAGCATAAGTATTCTACAGTGGGTGAACAAATTACTTTTGAGCAATTGATAGAATTGTGCATAATTATGAGAATATCTAGGCATGATCATGTATATTGGCATCACGTCCGTGACAAGTAGATCGAAACGATTCTGCATCTACTACTATTACTCCACTCATCGACAGCTATCCAGCATGCATCTAGAGTATTAAGTTAAAAACAGAGTAACGCTTTAAGCAAGATGGCATGATGTAGAGAGATAAATTCATGCAATATGAAATAAACCCCATCTTGTTATCCTTGATGGCAATGAGACAATACGTGCCTTGCTGCCCCTTCTGTCACTGGGTAAGGACACCGCAAGATCGAACCCAAAGCTAAGCACTTCTCCCATGGCAAGAACTACCAATCTAGTTGGCCAAACCAAACGGATAATTCGAAGGGACTTGCAAACATAACCAATCATGCATAAAAGAATTCAGAGAAGATTCAAATATTATTCATAGATAGACTTGATCATAAACCCACAATTCATCGGTCTCAACGAACACACCGCAAAAAGAAGATTACATCGAATAGATCTCCACAAGAGAGGGGGAGAACTTTGTATTGAGATTCAAAGAGAGAGAAGAAGCCATCTAGCTACTAACTATGGACCCGAAGGTCTGAGGTAAACTACTCACACTTCATCGGAGGGGCTAGGATGATGTAGAAGCCCTCCGTGATGACGGCCCTCTTCCGGCGGAGCTCCGGAATAGGCCCCAAGATGGGATCTCGTGGATACAGAAAGTTGCGGCGGTGGAATTTGGTTTTCGGCTCCTGTTCTGATCGTTTGGGGGTACGTGTGTATATATAGGAGGAAGGAGTACGTCGGTGGAGCACCGAGGGGCCCACGAGGTAGGGGGGCGCGCCCTAGGGGGGCGCACCCACCCTCGTGACCACCTATTTGATCCCTTGCGGTAGGGTCCAAGTCTCCTGGATCACGTTCGGTGTGAAAATCACGTTTCCGAAGATTTTATTCCGTTTGGACTCCGTTTGATATTCTGTTTATCCGAAACACTGAAATAGGCAAAAAACAGTAATTCTGGGCTGGGCCTCCGGTTAATAGGTTAGTCCCAAAAATAATATAAAATTGGAAAATAAAGCCCAATATAGTCCAAAACAGTAGATAATATAGCTTGGAGCAATAAAAAATTATAGATACGTTGGAGACGTATCAGGCATCCCCAAGATTAATTCCTGCTCGTCCTCGAGTAGGTAAATGATAAAAAGAGAATTTTTGATGCGGAGTGCTACTTGGCATAATTTCAATGCAATTCTTCTTAATTGTGGTATGAATATTCAGATTAGAAATATTCAAGACAAAAGTTTATATTGACATACAAAATAATAATACTTCAAGCATACTAACAAAACAATTATGTCTTCTCAAAATAACATGGTCAAAGAAAGTTATCCCTACAAAATCATATAGTCTGGCTATGCTCCATCTTCCCCACACAAAGTATTTAAATCATGCACAACCCCGATGACAAGCCAAGCAATTGTTTCATACTCTAACTTTCTCAAAACTTTTTCAATCTTCACACAATACATGAGCGTGAGCCATGGATATAGCACTATAGGTGGAATAGAACGGTGGTTGTGGAGAAGACAAAAAGGAGAAGATAGTCTCACATCAACTAGGCGTATCAATGGGCTATGGAGATGCCCATCAATATATATCAATGTGAGTGAGTAGGGATTGCCATGCAACGGATGCACTAGAGCTATAAATGTATGAAAGCTCAACAAAAGAAACTAGTGGGTGTGCATCGAACTTGCTTGCTCACGAAGACCTAGGGCAATTTGAGGAAGCCCATCATTGGAATATACAAGCCAAGTTCTATAACATAAAATTCCCACTAGTATATGAAAGTGACAACATATGAGACTCTCTATATGAAGAACATGGTGCTACTTTGAAGCACAATATATGAGACTTGCTATATGAAGAACATGGTGCTACTTTGAAGCACAAGTGTGGAAAAAAGGATAGTAGCATTGCCCCCTTTTTTTGGGCCTTTTTTTATTTGGCCTTTATCCTTTTTTTGGGACAATGCTCTATTGAATGATGATCATCACACTTCTATTTATTTACAACTCAATGATTACAACTCGATACTAAAACAAAGTATGACTCTATATGAATGCCTCCGGCAGTGTACCGGGATATGCAATGAATCACGAGTGACAAGTATGAAAGAATTATGAATGGTGGTTTTGCCACAAATACTATGTCAACTACATGATCATGCTAAGCAATATGACAATGATGGATGTGTCATGATGAACTAGATGGTGGAAAGTTGCATGGCAATATATCTCGGAATGGCTATGGAAATGCCATAATAGGTAGGTATGGTGGCTGTTTTGAGGAAGGTATATGGTAGGTGTATGATACCGGTGAAAGTTGCACGGTATTAGAGAGGCTAGCAAGGGTGGAAGGGTGGGAGTGCGTATGATCCATGGACTCAACATTAGTCATAAAGAACTCATATACTTATTGCAAAAATTTAGAAGTTATCAAAGCAAAGTATTATGCGCATGCTCCTAGGGGGATAGATTGGTAGGCAAAGACCATCGCTCGTCCCTGACCGCCACTCATAAGGAATACAATCAATAAATAAATCATGCTTCGACTTCATCACATAATGGTTCACCATACGTGCATACTACGGGAATCACAAACTTCAACACAAGTATTCTTTAAATTCACAACTACTCAACTATCATGACTTTAATATTATCACCTCCATATCTCAAAACAATTACCATGCTTCAATCTTTTCTTAGTATTCAACACACTCAAAAGAAAGTTTTTCAAATCTAGAATACCAAGCATATTATTATTAGGCAAATTACCATGCTATTAAGAGACTCTCAAAATAGTTTAAGTGAAGCATGAGAGATCAATAGTTTCTTTAAAACAAATCCACCACCGTGCTCTAAAAGATCTAAGTAAAGCACACAAAGCAAAATTATCTAGCTCAAAGGATATAAGTGAAGCACATAGAGCAAAATTATATAGCTCAAAGGATATAAGTGAAGCACATAGAGCAAAATGATCTAGCTCAAAGGATATAAGTGAAACACATAGAGTATTCTATCAAATTTTAATTCATGTATGGCTCTCTCAAAAGGTGTGTACAGAAAGGATGATTGTGGTATACTAGCAAACAAAGACACAAATAATACAAGATGCTCCAAGCAAAACACATATCATGTTGGTGAATAAAAATATAGCTCCAAGTAAATTACCGATGGAAGTGGACGAAAAGAGGGGATGCCTTCCGGGGCATCCCCAAGCTTTAACTTATTGGTGTCCTTGGATTATCTTGGGGGTGCCATGGGCATCCCTGTAACATCCCAATTTTTATTAAATTCGGATGTTAATAGAATCATTCAATGCATATCATATTTCTTTGCATTTTTGGAGTTTTTAAAAAAATATTCAAATAATATTTTCCACTCGAGAAAAACAAATGAGAGGGGATATGATGACTTCCTCAAAATATAAAAGAGTGGGAAATTTTATTTTGAATATTATTTGAAGTTTTGGAGTTTATTTGGTATTTTTTTTTATCTGCAAAAAGTGCATTAATTGCATTAGGAAATATTTTCAAAATGTTCTGTGCTTAAGTTAATGTTCATTAGGCTTTAAATATAGCATGGTTATTTTATAAATTATTGTGGTGTTTTTATTAATTCTTTTGAATTAATTATGACCACTTTAGTGTTCTGTTTAAAAAAAACACACGCACGCACTCACCCGCCTGGACCGAAACCAGTTCGGCCCAGGGACGCGCGCGCCTAGCCAGCGCGCCAGGCCAGCCAGCCCACTGGCCATTCGGCCCCAGGCCAGCCCCAGCGCCCGACGCTTTCCGCCCGGTCGACCGCCCGCGCCCGCCCTCGCTCGCTACCGCCGCCGCCACTGACTGGTGGGCCCCGCTCCACCTCATCTTCCCCAACCTCCCGCTTCTCCCGCAGGATGAGCACGCGCACGCACTCCCGAACCCGCCGGCCGAAGCTCTCAGGATAGAGCTTATCCCGCTGCTCCCCGACGCCCTCCCCTCGCCTATATAAAGGCCAAGACCCCCCTCTTCCATCCTCGCCGTCCCGCATCTTCCCACGCCGCCCCTACCGCTCGTCGTCGCCGTTCGCATCTCGCCGGAGCTCCGAGCCCCGCCGTCCTCGCCCCGCCCCGTCCGGACGTCACCGACGCACGCCGCCACCACCTTCGCGACGCCCTCGACGCGCCGCACCTCCCCGTCTTCTTCCCCGACGCCGAGGACCGCCGTAGCCGCCGTCCCCTCCGCCACCGACGCCGTGCCGCCGTCTTCGTCGTCGCCGGCCACCACCTCCAGCCCACTGTAAGCCGCCGCCCCACCCTCGCCCGTTAGATCGGACCCCAACGGTCCAGATTAGATTAGGTTCAGTTTTTTTTTTATTTTGCGAAGAGGTACGAGGTTAACCGCGGTTCCCTTAGACCGGCCGGTTTTATTTAAACCGAGCGTCGGTTTTTCTTTAGTTAGCCGCCGCCACTGTTTTCCTTATTTAGCGGCCGTTCGCCGTATAACCTCCGCAGCGGACGCTGCTCGGCCAGCCACGAGCCACCACGTGGCCAGGGACTTGTTTGCGATGGTTTTCTTCTCTGTTTAGTCCCTGTAATTAGCAGATTAGTCCCTAAACTTCGCGTAGCCACAACTTTTTAACCGTAGATCCAAACTCGATGAAACCAGCGGCAAATTCTTCGTATTGTTTAGATCTATCCAGTGGTATCCTTTTTGCAAACTTTTGACAGATTCAAATTTGAATTTATTCAGATTTGAATTCGAACTTCAAATGGCCATATCTCCCAAACCGTAACTCCGATTAAGTTGATTCTTTTTGCACTTTGTCACCGTAGCCAAACCCTATCACCTGGACCTTTGTCACAATAATTTTCACACACTAGAATCTGCCCATTAATATTTTTACTAGTATGCATAGTACGCACTATAGTTCACATCACTCTTTGAACCATAGGCCTATGTTGTTTTGCATCTAGAATATTTTTCATGCTAGTTAAGTGTGATGTTTGTTCATTTGGTTTTCCGAGACTTTTGCTTTGCATGTTCTTCTTGGTTCTCTTGAATGTTTGTTTATGTTTGTTTATCTCCTTTGCGATAGATTGCCCGGAGTGCGAAGCAGAATATTTTCAGTCTTTAGAGTTCAACCAGCAGTACCAAGGCAAGTTGCATCTTGATCATGTTTCCTTACCTATGTTTTTTTATGCACTTAGTTCTTTGCGGTAGGACTGCATGGTAGGAATTGATGCCGCATGACTATGCTTTTCACCCAGTAGTTCATTGAGGTAGGTCTGAACCATATGACATTGTCGCCATCGTTTTACATTATGTTGCTTCGCTAAGTAGACGTGGATTGGGGAGTGAACATTGTAAAGTATGAGTAACAATGTAGTAAGTAGGACCTAAGATAATTAATGAACTACCTGGGCGGAAACTTGATGGAATGGTGGCGAAGTACAGTGGGGCACACATGGGAAATCCATGGTGGTGCACCACTAGTGGACCGTCCGCTCAGGCTCAAAGAGATCAATCGTATTCTCATGTCTAGAAGCTTACGTGTGCAGCCACAAGCCAATATGGGCTCTGGCTTAGTTGAGTAGTTAGTGTGACCCCTTCCGGGATGGGCTAGCAGATGTAGAAGGATGTAGGTGTACCGGCCTATCCGTGGGTTAAGGGGGAGCATTTTCGAAAGACTATGTCTCGATCTTCCGATCATGGAGGTGGTCGAGTCTTGTGGGGAAAAGTGCGCAACCTCTGCAGAGTGTCAACCTAATCGATTAGCCGTGTCCCCGGTTACGGACATCTTGAGCATCTAGTAGTGAAAATGCTGGGAGATCTCCTCACCTTTAATTAAACAGTTGGGATTTAAATGAAACTTGGGAACGGATGGAGTTGGGTTTGCCAACTCATCCTATGCAAATGTGTAGTAGTAGAATAACATCTTTTCTAATAGGGAAAAACTAGCTTTATGCAAAAATTAAACTTAGAGCTTTCCACCAGCCAAATTGCATGTACAAGTAGGTTCATTACACTTATGATGTGACTTGCCAGTACATTCAATGTACTGACCTATATGGCTGCAACTTATCACGTTGCAGATATATCCGACGAGGATTAAGGTGCTATAGGTCGATGTTCTACACTCAACCTTGCTCGTGGAGTTGGACTCATTTACTACTTTGCTTCCGCAGTATTTGTTTATTGGCTCTATGCCCTATTTGGTAATAAATGTATTGCTCCTGGACTATCGATGTAATAAAGAGATGTGTGTTATTTCTGTTATTTCATCGAGTACTATGTGTGCTAGCAAGTCGATCCAGGGACTAGCACGGTAAGCACAGAGACTTCGACTCTTACCGAGTCGGGTCGCTACAAGATGGTATCAGAGCACACGTTGACTGTAGGACGCGACCCCTAGAAAATGTAAAAGCCATAGGATAAAACTTTATTTTTCACTTTCCCTATATATCCTTTGGTCTCGTACCTTCTTTACTTCTGTACTAATTTCTTCCCTCTTTCAAAATTTAGATGTCGTCCGCCATTGTCGAGTTTGAGCAGCCCGATGAGACCATGCCTTTTGGACGGCAGCTGGTGAAGATCGTGAAGCACCTGAAGATTGGGCTTCCCACATTCACTGGAACCTTCACCGCCACCCTGCCCGAGGAGACATGTTGGAGGATCGATGCCCATATCTCTGGACGCATCCTTGGAAACCGCACCAAGCCCATTGATTTCCATGTGGATACTGCAACATGGGGCTTGGGCAGGGGCATCGCTGCTCACATTGCTCTCGGACGCATTCGGGAGGAGTATGACGAAGACCTCAAGAGGACCTCCTTCGTGATGTACGGACGCCGTGACGCAAAAGGAGATGTGGTGCGTACCCTGGAGGACGAGACGATAGCATCCCATATCCAGGACATGGAGGATCACATTCGTATGATGGAGCTGGAGCTGTCTGACAACATGATCGTCATCAAGAACCTCATGACTCGCAAGGCCGATCTCGAGGAGGAACTCCAAGACGCTCGCATCGAGCATGAGGGAGAGCTGGACGCACTACAGGAGAAGATCGACAATCTGAAGCTTGAGCTTGAGGAGGCCGAGGAGAAGCTGGATGAGGGAGAAAACATTCAGGAGGATCACTCGTATGGTGCCTATGTCAGCCAGGACAAGGACCAGGGTGATGAGCTTAGAGATGATGACACCGACAGTGATGCAAGGACACCTGATGTCAACATGGTTGACTGGTCTTCATCCGACGAGAGTTAGATTTTATACCACCAAGAGAGTTAGAAATTTGATTTCGTTATCCGATTAGTTTTATTTCATTTGTCAGACCTTGTCAAATCTTGTGACATGGCTTACCTTAGGTTTGATTGTTCATGTGAACCACTTTGAGTGAAATTGAATTGGAGTGATTTGAAGTTTTATTGCTATCATGTGCATATGGGTAGTATGATTTTACTCCCTAGGCCTTATTCTATTCTGACTTCTCATCCACTCTAAACCCATCAGATGCCTCCAAGACGTGACCCCGAATTCAACTTTCCGCCGGAGCTCACGCAATTGATCCAGCAGCAGAATGCTCTTATGCAGATGCTCATTCAGAACCAGAACCAGAACAACAACAACCCACCGCCGCCACCCTCAGTTGATAGTCTTACCCGTTTTCTGAGGCTGAAACCACCCGTGTTCTCCAGCAGCACGGAGCCAATCGTCGCAGATGACTGGCTCCGTAAGATAGGAAGGGAGCTAGCCACGGCAGGATGCAATGATGCTGAGAAGGTGAAGTTTGCCGCCCATCAGCTGGATGGCCCGGCCGCTGCTTGGTGGGAGAACTACACCACCACATACCCCTTGGAGAATGTGACTTGGACTCAGTTCCAGCAGGCATTCCGCACTGCTCATGTCTCAGCTGGAGCCATGAGTCTGAAGAAGAAGGAGTTCCGCAGCTTGCGCCAGGGAGGACGCACGGTATCCCAGTATGCTGAGGAGTTCAGTAAGTTGGCCCGTTATGCACCAGGGGACGTGGCCACTGATGCAGCCAAGCAGGAGAAGTTTCTGGAGGGACTAAACGATGAGTTGGGAGTTCAGTTGACTGTGGTGACCTTTGCGAACTATCAGGAGTTGGTTGATAAGGCTACCATTCTCGAGGGCAAGCACCAGCAGATGGAGAATCGTAAGAGAAAGTACGGTCATGGGAAGTATAACTCCGGAGTTCAACAAAAGCCCCGCTATAGCCAGTACTCAGGAAGTTCTGGATCAGGAACTAGCAAGTTTGGAGGGAATCATCATAACCATGGAGGCCACATTCAGCATGGAGGAAATGGACACAACCACCATGGTCACAAGCATGGAAATGGCAATGGAGGGAATGGCAACCAGCAGCATTTCAACTCTTCTACACCAATGAAGAAAGATCTGAGTCACATCACTTGCTTCAAATGCAAGAAGACAGGGCACTACTCCAATGAGTGTCCTGAGGCGCAGAATGGAAATGGAAATGGCAATGGGAATTCTGGAGGCAAGAAGCCTAATCCTTTCACTAAGGGGCATGTGAATCATGTCAATGTGGAAGAGGTCTATGAACAGCCTGACGCAGTGATTGGTAAGTTCTTGGTCAATTTATTTCCAGCACTCATTCTTTTTGACACTGGTGCATCGCATTCATTCATATCGAGGGGATTCGTGGATAGACATAAGTTGCCTACCGTAGCTCTTAAGGCACCCATTCTAGTGAGTTCCCCAGGAGCCGAGTCTATGGCTAGTCAGGGATGTTTCCAGTTGCCTTTGAACATAGGGGGACATGTTTTCCCTACGGATATGATCATACTAGAGTCACAAGGGTTGGATGTAATCCTAGGGATGGATTGGATGTCCAAGTATGAGGGGACCATCGATTGTGCTAGTAGATCGATTTTTCTCACCACCCCAGAGAAGAAGAGGATCAAGTATGTATCCAGGCTTAAGCCTAAGAGGACTCAGGTGAACTCTCTTACGGGAGTTGTCCAGGAAGAAGTACCAGTGGTGAAGGATTATCCCGATGTATTTCCGGAGGAGTTACCAGGTATGCCGCCAGATCGGGAGATTGAGTTTTTGATTGAGTTGCTGCCAGGTACAGGACCTATCTCCAAGAGGCCGTATCGGATGTCCGCTAATGATCTGGAGGAAGTCAAGAAACAGATTAAGGAGTTGCTAGAGAAAGGGTATATTCGCCCGAGTTCATCACCTTGGGGAGCCCCAGTACTCTTAGTAGAGAAGAAGGATGGAACCTTGAGGATGTGTGTGGATTACCGCTCTTTGAACGAGGTGACCATCAAGAACAAGTATCCCCTACCGATGATCAATGACTTGTTTGACCAGCTAGAAGGAGCTAGTGTTTTCTCCAAGATCGATCTTCGATCGGGTTATCACCAATTGAAGATCCGTGAGAAGGATATACCCAAGACAGCTTTTACTACAAGGTATGGGCTTTATGAGTATACAGTCATGTCCTTTGGTTTGACTAATGCCCCTGCCTATTTTATGAGCATGATGAACAAGGTGTCCATGGAGTTCTTGGATAAGTTCGTTGTGGTATTCATTGATGACATATTGGTTTTCTCCAAGAATGAGGAGGAACACACTGAACATCTGCGCTTGGTTCTGGAGAAGCTCAGAGAACATCAACTTTATGCCAAGTTCAGCAAGTGTGAGTTTTGGCTCAAGGAAGTCGGATTCCTTGGACATGTTGTGTCAGGTGAAGGGATTGCAGTGGACCCTACCAAGGTAGAGTTAGTCACAGAATGGAATGCACCCACCACAGTTGGCGAGATTCGCAGTTTCCTTGGACTTGCAGGATATTACCGGAGATTTATTGAAAATTTCTCTAAGATTGCAAGGCCCATGACAACGTTGTTGAAGAAGGACACCAAGTTCGTTTGGACTGAAGAGTGTGAAGCCAGCTTTCAAGAGTTGAAGAAGCGTTTGGTTACAGCCCCAGTGCTAATCCTACCTGACGTACACAAGGACTTTCAGGTGTATTGTGATGCTTCATGTCAGGGACTTGGAGGTGTTCTTATGCAGGAGGGAAAAGTTGTAGCTTATGCTTCACGACAGCTTCGACCTCATGAGTTGAACTATGCCACGCATGACTTGGAGTTAGCAGCCGTTGTGCATGCACTCAAGACATGGAGACACTATCTTATTGGGAATCGTTGTGATGTTTACACGGATCACAAGAGTTTGAAGTACATTTTCACGCAGAAGGAGTTGAATCTCAGGCAAAGGAGATGGTTGGAACTTATAAAGGATTATGACATGAGTCTGCATTATCATCCAGGAAAAGCCAATGTTGTGGCGGATGCTTTGAGCCGTAAGAGTTACGTTAACACCCTTACAGCAGGAGATTTACCTCAGGAGTTATGTGATGAGCTTAGAGACCTTCAGTTAGAAATAGTTCCAAGAGGTTATGTTGCCACACTCGAGGTACAGTCCACCTTGTTGGGAAGAATCAGAGAAGCCCAGAAGTTGGACCAAGGTATTGCTGAGATAAAGGAAATGATGAGAAAAGGGAAAGCAAAAGGATTCCGTGAGGATGAAAATGGAACCATATGGTTTGAGCAACGGATTTGTGTACCCAATGATCCAGAGATCAGGAAGTTGATTCTTCAGGAGACTCATGACTCACCATATTCGATACACCCAGGCAACACCAAGATGTATTTGGACTTGAAGGAAAGTTTTTGGTGGGCCGGAATGAAGAGAGAGATTGCCGAGTATGTGGCAATATGTGATGTATGTCAGAGAGTAAAGGCAGAGCATCAGAAACCAGCAGGTTTACTTCAGCCGTTGCCAATACCTGATTGGAAATGGGATAAACTTGGTATGGACTTTATCACGGGGTTACCCAGGACCCGTTCAGGTTATGATTCCATTTGGGTGATAGTGGATCGTTTGACCAAGGTTGCTCACTTCATTCCAGTGAAGACCACCTATACAAGTGCTAAGCTGGCAAAGATATATATGACCAGGATTGTATGTCTGCATGGAGTTCCGAGGAGCATCGTATCAGATAGAGGAACACAGTTTACCTCAAAGTTTTGGAATCAGTTGCATGAAACTTTGGGTACCAGGCTAGAGTTTAGTACAGCCTTCCATCCACAGACTGATGGGCAGACAGAGAGAGTCAATCAGATTCTGGAGGACATGCTGAGAGCTTGTGCGCTAGACTATGGGTCTAGTTGGGATGATAACTTACCCTACGCAGAGTTCTCGTACAACAACAGCTACCAAGCCAGTTTGCAGATGGCCCCTTTCGAGGCATTGTATGGCAGGAAATGCAGGACACCTTTGATGTGGAATGGAGTTGAAGATCGCAAATTATTTGGACCTGATTTGATCAGGGATTCAGAGGAGAAGGTCAAGTTGATTCGTGACAGACTTAAGATAGCCCAGTCAAGGCAGAAAAGCTATGCTGATGCTAAACGCAAGGAAGTGATCTATGAAGTGGGAGATAGAGCATATCTTCGAGTGTCTCCACTTCGAGGTATTAAGAGATTTGGAGTCAAAGGAAAGTTAGCACCACGATTTGTGGGACCATATAGAGTTCTGGAACGCAGAGGAGAGGTTGCATACCAGTTGGAATTACCAGAGGCTTTGACAGGAGTTCATGATGTGTTCCATGTTTCCCAGCTGAAGAAGTGTCATGCAGAGATGGCGGATATTCCTTTGAGGGATACAGTGCCACTCGAGGCAATTCAGTTAGAGAGCGATCTGACTTATGAGGAGAAACCTATTAAGATTCTTGAGACTGCAGAGAGGATCACTCGAACCAAGATCATCAGGTTCTGCAAAGTTCAGTGGAGTCACCACACCGAGGAGGAAGCTACCTGGGAAAGAGAAGAAGATCTCAGGCAGGACCATCCACACCTTTTTGCTGGCCAACCCGAATCTCGAGGACGAGATTCATCTTAAGGGGGGTAGGTTTGTAACATCCCAATTTTTATTAAATTCGGATGTTAATAGAATCATTCAATGCATATCATATTTCTTTGCATTTTTGGAGTTTTTAAAAAAAATATTCAAATAATATTTTCCACTCGAGAAAAACAAATGAGAGGGGATATGATGACTTCCTCAAAATATAAAAGAGTGGGAAATTTTATTTTGAATATTATTTGAAGTTTTGGAGTTTATTTGGTATTTTTTTTTATCTGCAAAAAGTGCATTAATTGCATTAGGAAATATTTTCAAAATGTTCTGTGCTTAAGTTAATGTTCATTAGGCTTTAAATATTGCATAGTTATTTTATAAATTATTGTGGTGTTTTTATTAATTCTTTTGAATTAATTATGACCACTTTAGTGTTCTGTTTAAAAAAAACACACGCACGCACTCACCCGCCTGGACCGAAACCAGTTCGGCCCAGGGACGCGCGCGCCTAGCCAGCGCGCCAGGCCAGCCAGCCCACTGGCCATTCGGCCCCAGGCCAGCCCCAGCGCCCGACGCTTTCCGCCCGGTCGACCGCCCGCGCCCGCCCTCGCTCGCTACCGCCGCCGCCACTGACTGGTGGGCCCCGCTCCACCTCATCTTCCCCAACCTCCCGCTTCTCCCGCAGGATGAGCACGCGCACGCACTCCCGAACCCGCCGGCCGAAGCTCTCGGGATAGAGCTTATCCCGCTGCTCCCCGATGCCCTCCCCTCGCCTATATAAAGGCCAAGACCCCCCTCTTCCATCCTCGCCGTCCCGCATCTTCCCACGCCGCCCCTACCGCTCGTCGTCGCCGTTCGCATCTCGCCGGAGCTCCGAGCCCCGCCGTCCTCGCCCCGCCCCGTTCGGACGTCGCCGACGCACGCCGCCACCACCTTCGCGACGCCCTCGACGCGCCGCACCTCCCCGTCTTCTTCCCCGACGCCGAGGACCGCCGTAGCCGCCGTCCCCTCCGCCACCGACGCCGCGCCGCCGTCTTCGTCGTCGCCGGCCACCACCTCCAGCCCACTGTAAGCCGCCGCCCCACCCTCGCCCGTTAGATCGGACCCCAACGGTCCAGATTAGATTAGGTTCGGTTTTTTTTTATTTTGCGAAGAGGTACGAGGTTAACCGCGGTTCCCTTAGACCGGCCGGTTTTATTTAAACCGAGCGTCGGTTTTTCTTTAGTTAGCCGCCGCCACTGTTTTCCTTATTTAGCGGCCGTTCGCCGTATAACCTCCGCAGCGGACGCTGCTCGGCCAGCCACGAGCCACCACGTGGCCAGGGACTTGTTTGCGATGGTTTTCTTCTCTGTTTAGTCCCTATAATTAGCATTTTAGTCCCTAAACTTCGCGTAGCCACAACTTTTTAACCGTAGATCCAAACTCGATGAAACCAGCGGCAAATTCTTCGTATTGTTTAGATCTATCCAGTGGTATCCTTTTTGCAAACTTTTGACAGATTCAAATTTGAATTTATTCAGATTTGAATTCGAACTTCAAATGGCCATATCTCCCAAACCGTAACTCCGATTAAGTTGATTCTTTTTGCACTTTGTCACCGTAGCCAAACCCTATCACCTGGACCTTTGTCACAATAATTTTCACACACTAGAATCTGCCCATTAATATTTTTACTAGTATGCATAGTACGCACTATAGTTCACATCACTCTTTGAACCATAGGCCTATGTTGTTTTGCATCTAAAATATTTTTCATGCTAGTTAAGTGTGATGTTTGTTCATTTGGTTTTCCGAGACTTTTGCTTTGCATGTTCTTCTTGGTTCTCTTGAATGTTTGTTTATGTTTGTTTATCTCCTTTGCGATAGATTGCCCGGAGTGCGAAGCTGAATATTTTCAGTCTTTAGAGTTCAACCAGCAGTACCAAGGCAAGTTGCATCTTGATCATGTTTCCTTACCTATGTTTTTTTATGCACTTAGTTCTTTGCGGTAGGACTGCATGGTAGGAATTGATGCCGCATGACTATGCTTTTCACCCAGTAGTTCATTGAGGTAGGTCTGAACCATATGACATTGTCGCCATCGTTTTACATTATGTTGCTTCGCTAAGTAGACGTGGATTGGGGAGTGAACATTGTAAAGTATGAGTAACAATGTAGTAAGTAGGACCTAAGATAATTAATGAACTACCTGGGCGGAAACTTGATGGAATGGTGGCGAAGTACAGTGGGGCACACATGGGAAATCCATGGTGGTGCACCACTAGTGGACCGTCCGCTCAGGCTCAAAGAGATCAATCGTATTCTCATGTCTAGAAGCTTACGTGTGCAGCCACAAGCCAATATGGGCTCTGGCTTAGTTGAGTAGTTAGTGTGACCCCTTCCGGGATGGGCTAGCAGATGTAGAAGGATGTAGGTGTACCGGCCTATCCGTGGGTTAAGGGGGAGCATTTTCGAAAGACTATGTCTCGATCTTCCGATCATGGAGGTGGTCGAGTCTTGTGGGGAAAAGTGCGCAACCTCTGCAGAGTGTCAACCTAATCGATTAGCCGTGTCCCCGGTTACGGACATCTTGAGCATCTAGTAGTGAAAATGCTGGGAGATCTCCTCACCTTTAATTAAACAGTTGGGATTTAAATGAAACTTGGGAACGGATGGAGTTGGGTTTGCCAACTCATCCTATGCAAATGTGTAGTAGTAGAATAACATCTTTTCTAATAGGGAAAAACTAGCTTTATGCAAAAATTAAACTTAGAGCTTTCCACCAGCCAAATTGCATGTACAAGTAGGTTCATTACACTTATGATGTGACTTGCCAGTACATTCAATGTACTGACCTATATGGCTGCAACTTATCACGTTGCAGATATATCCGACGAGGATTAAGGTGCTATAGGTCGATGTTCTACACTCAACCTTGCTCGTGGAGTTGGACTCATTTACTACTTTGCTTCCGCAGTATTTGTTTATTGGCTCTATGCCCTATTTGGTAATAAATGTATTGCTCCTGGACTATCGATGTAATAAAGAGATGTGTGTTATTTCTGTTATTTCATCGAGTACTGTGTGTGCTAGCAAGTCGATCCAGGGACTAGCACGGTAAGCACAGAGACTTCGACTCTTACCGAGTCGGGTCGCTACAATCCCCAAGCTTAGGCTCTTTCCACTCCTTGTTCCATGATCCATCAAAAGAATTCACCCAAAACTTGAAAACTTCACAACACAAAACTCAAAATAGAAAACTCGCGAGCTCCGTTAGCGAAAGAAAACAAAAGACCACTGCAAGGTACTGTAATGAACTCATTCTTTATTTATATTGGTGTTAAACCTACTTTATTCCAACTTCTATATGGATTATAAACTATTTTACTAGCCATAGATTCATCAAAATAAGCAAACAACACACGAAAAACATAATCTGTCAAAAACAGAACAGTCTGTAGTAATATGTAGCTAGAGCAAGATCTGGAACCCCAAAAATTCTAAACTAAACTGCTTTACGTGAGGAATTTATCTATTAATCATCTGCAAAAAGAATTAACTAAATATCACTCTTCAAATAAAAATGGCAGCTGTTCTCGTGAGCGCTAAAGTTTCTGTTTTTTACAGCAAGTTCAACAAGACTTTCCCCAAGTCTTCCCAACGGTTCTACTTGGCACAAACACTAATTAAACACAAAAAACACAACCTAAACAGAGGCTAAATAATTTATTTATTACTAAACAGGAGCAAACAGAAAGGAATAAAAATAAAATTGGGTTGCCTCCCAACAAGCGCTATCGTTTAACGCCCCTAGCTAGGCATAACAAGCAAGGATAGATCTAGGTATTGCCATCTTTGGTAGGCAATCCATAAGTGGCTCTCATGATAGTTTCGTATGGTAATTTTATTTTCTTTCTTGGAAAGTGTTCCATTCCCTTTTTAATGGAAATTGAAATCTAATATTCCCTTCCTTTATATCAATAATCGCACCAACCGTTTTAAGGAAAGGTCTACCAAGAATAATAGGGCAAGAAGGATTGCAATCTATATCAAGAACAATGAAATCAACGGTCACATAATTCCTATTTTCAACAATAAGAACATCATTAATTCTTCCCATATGTTTCTTAATAGTGGAATCCGCAAGATGCAAGTTTAGAGAGCAATCATCAAGATTACGGAAATCTAGTAAATCACACAAAGTCTTGGGAATAGTAGAGACACTAGCACCCAAATCACACAAAGCATAAAACTCATGATCTTTAATTTTAATTTTAATAGTTTGTTCCCACTCATCATAAAGTTTTCTAGGGATAGAAACTTTCAACTCAAGTTTTTCTTCATAAGATTGCATGAAGGCATCAACAATATGTTCGGTGAAGGCTTTATTTCGACTATAAACATGTGGAGAATTTAGCACAGATTGCAACAAGGAAATACAATCAATAAAAGAGCAATTTTCATAATTAAATTCCTTGAAATCCAATATAGTGGGTTTAGCAACATCTAGATTTTTATTTCTTTCAATCCCACTTTCATCAATTTCATCATTAAGATCTAAATACTCCGAATTTTAGAACGCTTTCTAGGTAAAGGAAGATCATATTCAGTTTCATCAAGATTCATATTGCAAAATAAAGATTTAATGGGAGACACATCAATAACTTTTAGATCTTCATCATTACTTTCATAGGAATTGGTAGAACACACTTTTTTTTGTTAGAACACGCTTTAATAAAGGCATCTTTGGAAGCACGCATCCTAGCGGTTCTTTCTTTACACTCATCAATTGAAATTCTCATGGCTTTAAGAGACTCATTGATATCATGCTTAGGTGGAATAGATCTAAGTTTCAAAGCATCAACATCAAGAGCAATTCTATCAATGTTCCTAGCCAAATCATCAATCTTAAGCAATTTTTCTTCAATCATAGCGTTAAAATTCTTTTGCGAAGAAATAAATTTGTTAATATTAGATTCAAAATCAGAGGGCATCTTATTATAATTTCCATAAGAGTTGTTGTAGGAATTCCCATAATTATTATAAGGATTACTAGGATATGGCCTAGGATTAAAATTCCCTCTATAAGCGTTGTTACCAAAATTATTCCTACCAACAACATTCACATCCATAGATTCATTGTTATTATCAATCAAAGTAGACAAAGGCATATTATTAGGATCAGAAGAAACACTCTTAGTAGCAAATAATTTCATAAGTTCATCCATCTTTCCACTCAACACATTAATTTCTTCTATCGCATGCACCTTTTTATTAGAAGTTCTTTCAGTATGCCATTGAGAATAATTAACCATAATATTATCTAGGAGTTTAGTAGCATCTCCTAAAGTGATTTCCATAAAAGTGCCTCCTGCAGCCGAATCTAAAAGATTTCTAGAAGCAAAATTCAATCCGGCATAAAAAATTTGTATAATCATCCACAAATTTAAACCATGAGTAGGGCAATTACGTATCATTAATTTCATTCTCTCCCAAGCTTGTGCTACATGTTCATGATCAAGTTGTTTAAAGTTCATAATATCATTTCTAAGAGAGATGATCTTAGCGGGAGGAAAATACTTAGAGATAAAAGCATCTTTGCACTTGTTCCATGAATCAATACTATTCTAAGGCAAAGATGAAAACCAAGCTTTAGCACGATCTCTAAGCGAAAAAGGAAATAGCTTCAATTTAACGACATCATTATTGACATCTTTTTTCTTTTGCATATCACATAAATCAACGAAGCTATTCAGATGAGTAGCGGCATCTTCACTAGGAAGGCCGGCGAATTGATCTTTCATAACAAGATTCAACAAAGCAGTATTAATTTCACAAGATTTAGCATCGGTAAGAGGAGCAATCGGAGTGCTAAGGAAATCATTATTATTGGTATTGGTGAAGTCAGACAATTTGGTAGTATCTTGAGCCATTGCGACAAACAAGCAATCTAACACACGAGCAAACAAAAAGCAAGCGGACAAAAGAGGCAAGCGGAGAGGGAGGATAGAGAGAGAGGGCGAATAAAACGGCAAGGGTGAATTGGGGGGAGAGGAAAACAAGAGGCAAATGGCAAATAATGTAATGCGAGAGATAGGGATTGTGATGGGTACTTGGTATATTGACTTTTTGCGTAGACTCCTCGGCAACGGCGCCAGAAATCCTTCTTGCTACGTCTTGAGCTTGCGTTGGTTTTCCCGGAAGAGGAAGGGATGATGCAGCAGAGTAGAATAAGTATTTCCCTCAGTTTTTGAGAACCAAGGTATCAATCCTGTAGGGACCCACGCTCAAGTCCCTCGTACCTGCACAAAGCGATAGCTACTCACAACCAACGCGATTAGGGGTTGTCAAGCCCTTCACGGTCACTTACGAGAGTGAGATCTGATAGATATAATATTTTTGGTATTTTTGATATAAAGATGCAAAGTAAAAGGTAAAAGCAAAGTAAGTAGCAAAAAAATATAAAAGTGATGGAGATTGATATGATGAGAATAGACCCGGGGGCCATAGGTTTCACTAGTGGCTTCTCTCAAGAGCATAAGTATTCTACGGTGGGTGAACAAATTACTATTGAGCAATTGATAGAACTGTGCATAATTATGAGAATATCTAGGCATGATCATGTATATTGGCATCACATCCGTGACAAGTAGATCGAAACGATTCTGCATCTACTACTATTACTCCACTCATCGACAGCTATCCAGCATGCATCTAGAGTATTAAGTTAAAAACAGAGTAACGCTTTAAGCAAGATGACATGATGTAGAGAGATAAATTCATGCAATATGAAATAAACCCCATCTTGTTATCCTCAATGGCAACGATACAATACGTGCCTTGCTGCCCCTTCTGTCACTGGGTAAGGACACCGCAAGATCGAACCCAAAGCTAAGCACTTCTCCCATGTCAAGAACTACCAATCTAGTTGGACAAACCAAACGGATAATTCGAAGAGACTTGCAAAGATAACCAATCATGCATAAAAGAATTCTTAGAAGATTCAAATATTATTCATAGATAGACTTGATCATAAACCCACAATTCATCGGTCTCAACAAACACACCGCAAAAAGAAAATTACATCGAATAGATCTCCACAAGAGAGGGGGAGAACTTTGTATTGAGATTCAAAGAGAGAGAAGAAGCCATCTAGCTACTAACTACGGACCCGAAGGTCTGAGGTAAACTACTCACACTTCATCGGAGGGGCTAGGATGATGTAGAAGCCCTTCGTGATGACGGCCCTCTTCCGGCGGAGCTCCGGAACAGGCCCCAAGATGGGATCTCGTGGATACAGAAAGTTGCGGCGGTGGAATTAGGTTTTTGGCTCCTGTTCTGATCGTTTGGGGGTACATGTGTATATATAGGAGGAAGGAGTACGTCGGTGGAGCATCGAGGGGCCCACGAGGTAGGGGGGCGCGCCCTAGGGGGGCGCCCCGACCCTCGTGACCACCTCTTTGATCCCTTGCAGTAGGGTCCAAGTCTCCTGGATCACGTTCGGTGAGAAAATCATGTTTTCGAAGATTTTATTCCATTTGGACTCCGTTTGGTATTCTGTTTATCCGAAACACTGAAATAGGCAAAAAACAGCAATTCTGGGCTGGGCCTCCGGTTAATAGGTTAGTCCCAAAAGTAATATAAAAGTGTAAAATAAAGCCCAATATAGTCCAAAACAGTAGATAATATAGCATGGAGCAATCAAAAATTATAGATACGTTGGAGACGTATCAGTTGCTGCTGCTGCTGTGCATACTAGAGGGATCTCGCAAAGTTGATGACTTGTTCTTCTTTTCCGTCCTTGGTGATGGTGAGGGTGGCCGGCGGTGGCGGGCTCTTCTCGTCGAGGTGGTGCTCCATCTGTGCACCTCTAATCTGCGGGAGCACGATGGCCTTCCAGAGCAGGAAGTTACCCCTCGTAAGCTTCTCTTTTGGTGGCAATCCGAGGGAGGTGGTGTTGGTGGAGGTGGATGTGGAAGATGAGGTGGTGGAAGGTGCACCCATGGTGCTTGGGATCATGGTAGCGGCGGTGGTGGACATGGTCTCGGTCGCGGAGGTAGCTAGATGCAATCTCTCTCGATCTGATGAGGAAGAGGCTCTGTAACCATATTGAATTCATGCTCTAGCCAACTCATCCAAAAGTCCAAACTGATGGGGGGAGGTGGGCAATATATTTCAACAATCTTGACTCTCTGGTAGAAACTTTGGGGCACTCTTTGAAGTTCCTTGTGTTGGTTGAATAGATGAATCTGAGATTGTGTGATGCATATAGTATAATCATACCCAAGGATACTTGAGGTGACATTGGAGTATCTAGGTGACATTAGGGTTTTGTTTGATTTGGGTCTTAAGGTGTTATTCTAGTACGAACTCTATGATAGATTGAACGGAAAGAATAGCTTCATGTTATTTTACTACGGACTCTTGAATAGATCGATCAGAATGAATAACTTTGAGGTGGTTTCATACCCTACAATAATCTCTTCGTTTGTTCTCCGCTATTAGTGACTTTGGAGTGACTCTTTGTTGCATGTTGAGGGATAGTTATATGATCCAATTATGTTATTATTGTTGAGAGAACTTGCACTAGTGAAAGTATGAGCCCTAGGCCTTGTTTCTTAGCATTGCAATACCGTTTGTGCTCACTTTTATCATTAGTTACCTTGCTGTTTTTATATTTTCAGATTACAAAAACCTTTATCTACCATCCATATTGCACTTGTATCACCATCTCTTCGTCGAACTAGCGCACTTATACAATTTACCATTGTATTGGGTGTGTTGAGGACACAAGAGACTCTTTGTTATTTGGTTGCAGGGTTGCTTGAGAGAGACCATCTTGATCCTACGCCTCCCACGGATTGATAAACCTTAGGTCATCCACTTGAGGGAAATTTTCTACTATCCTACAAACCTCTGCACTTGGAGGCCCAACAACTTCTACAAGAAGAAGGTTGTGTAGTAGACATCAGTAGCACACAAAGTGTTCCTCCGATATTCAGGAGTTGCATAATCTCATAGTCATAGGAACATGTATATGTCATGAAGAAAGAAATAGCAATAAAGTAAACGATCAAAATGCTAAGATAATGGAATGTGTCAAGTCAATCACATCATTCTCTAATGATGTGATCCCGTTAATCAAACAACAACTCATGTCTATGGTTAGGAAACTCAACCATCTTTGATTCAATGGGCTAGTCTAGTAGAGGCATACTAGTGACACTTTGTTTGTCTATGTATTCACACATGTACTAAGTTTCCAGTTAATACAATTCTAGCATGAATAATAAACATTTATCATGATATAAGGAAATATAAATAACAACCTTATTATTGCCTCTAGGGCATATTTCCTTCAAGACATGTGTTGTCATTTGATGAATAGGATCACATCATTAGGAGAATGATGTGATGGACAAGACCCATCCGTTAGCTTAGCATATTGATCATTTAGTTTTATTGCTATTGCTTTCTTCATGTCATATACATATTCCTTTGACTATGAGATTATGCAACTCCCGGATACCGGAGGAATGCCTTGTGTGCTATCAAACGTCACAACGTAACTGGGTGATTATAAAGATGCTCTACAGGTATCTCCGAAGGTGTTTGTTGGGTTGGCATAGATCGAGATTAGGATTTGTCACTCCGAGTATCAGAGAGGTATCTCTGGGCCCTCCCGGTAATACACATCATAAGAAGCCTTGCAAGCAAAGTGACTAATGAGTTAGTTGCGGGATGATGTATTACGGAACAAGTAAAGAGACTTGCCAGTAACGAGATTGAACTAGGTATGAAGATACCGACGATCGAATCTTAGGCAAGTAACATACCGATGACAATGGGAATAACGTATGTTGTCATTATGGTTCGACTGATAAAGATCTTCGTAGAATATGTAGGAACCAATATGAGCATCCAGGTTCTACTATTGGTTATTGACCGGAGAGGTGTCTCGGTTATGTCTACATAGTTCTTGAACCCATAGGGTCCGCACGCCTAACATTCGATGACAATTTAGTATTATATGAGTTATGTGATTTGGTGACCGAATGTTGTTCGGAGTCCCAGATGAGATCATGGACATGACGAGGAGTCTCGAAATGGTCGATAGGTAAAGATTGATATATAGGACGATAGTATTTGGACACCAGAAGTGTTCCGGGGTGTATCAGATATTTATCGGAGTACCAGAGGGGTTACCGGACACCCCGGGAGGTTAATGGACCACATGGGCCAAAGGGGAAGGGGCACACCAGCCCACAAGGGACCGGCGGAGTCCTTCTAGGCCACCGACCAAGTGGGAAAAGGAAAGGGGGAGTTAGCCCGCCCCTTCCTTTTCTCTCCCCTCTCTTCCTTTTCCCTTCCGGCAAATATGGTAGGGGGGGCGAATTGGAAAAGGCCCCCAAGTAGGATTCCTCCTACTTGGGGCGCCCCAAGGCTGTTCCCCTCCCCCTCCCACCTATATATATGTGGGGAGGGGGTGCCTAGACACACACCAACAATTGTTAGACATGTGTGGTGCCCCCCTCCATAGTTTACGCCTCCGCTCATATCTTCGCAGTGCTTACGCGAAGCCCTGCGCGGATCACTTCACCATCACCGTCACCACGATGTCGTGCTGACAGACTCATCTTCTTCCTTGACACCTTTGCTGGATCAAGAGGACAAGGGATGTCATCGAGCTGAACATGTGCAGAACTCAGAGGTGCCGTACGTTCGGTGCTTGATCGGTCGGATCTAGAAGAAGTTCGACTATATCGACCGCGTTGTCAAAACTCTTCCGCTTTCGGTCTACGAGGGTACATGGACACACTCTCCCCCTCTCGTTGATATGCATCTCCTAGATAGATCTTGCGTGTGCGTAGGATTTTTTTTTGAAATTGCATGCTACGTTTCCCAACAGTGGCATTATAGCTAGGTCTATGCGTAGATGCTATGCATGAGTAGAACACAAAGAGTTTTGGGCGGTGATCGTCATACTGCTTACCACCAATGTATTATTTTGATTCGGCGGTATTGTTGGATGAAGTAGACCAGACCAACCTTACATGACCACGTTCATGAGACCGGTTCCACCGATAGACATAGAACTAGTTTTGCATAAAGGTGGCTGGCGGGTGTCTGTTTCTCCAACTTTAGTTGAATCGAATTTGACTGCAGCCGATCCTTGTTGAAGGTTAAAACAACAAACTTGATAATTCATCGGTGTGGTTTTGATGCGTAGGTAAGAACGGTTCTTCCTAGAATCCCATAGCAGCCACGTAAAACTTGCAACAACAAAGTAGAGGACGTCTAACTTGTTTTTGCAGGGCATGTTGTGATGTGATATGGTCAAGACATGATGTGATATACGTTATTGTATGAGATGATCATGTTTTGTAAAAGATACTGGCAACTGGCAGGAACCTTATGGTTGTCTCTTTATTGTATGAAATGCAAATGCCATGTAATTGCTTTACTTATCACTATGCGTTAGCGGTAGTTGTAGAAGCAATAGTTGGCGAGACGACCACAATGCTACGATGGAGATCAAGGTCTCAAGCCAGTGACCATGGAGATCAGGACGATACTTTGGAGACGGAGATCAAAAGCACAAGATGATGATGGCCATACACTACTAGGGAAAAGCCTAGCAGTGGGGCGGGTTTTAGGCCTACCAGTAACACGGGTGGCGGCGCTACTAGTACGGTGCTACATCTAAAGCTTAGTAGTAGCGTGGGCTCAACCGCGCTACTGCTATATCCACTTAGTAGTAGCGCTTCCCTGAAAAGACGCTACTACTAGTACTACTGCTATATCCACTAGTACTAGTAGCGCCTCTCGCAACCCGCGCTACTACTACTATTCCGTATTATATTTCTTTTTTATTTCATGTTGTATTCATACACCTTTATACAAGTTTTCATACAGCAGCAATTTAGAGATTGTTTTTACATCATAATGAGTTATTACATCACTGGGTGAAAGAACCGTGGACTAGTTTCAAGTGGATGTCCATAATACATCATTGTCATATAACACCTACTCATGATTATCATTTTCATCAATGAGATATCATATATCAAGTTGGTCACTAGTCATAATCACAACTCCTCATCATCATCAACTCTAACACATTGTACCACATAATAAACATTGTATTTAGGACGTACATCTCTCTCATAGGACCTACTACCTTCTTTTAGGTAAAATAGCATAAAACAAGATAGGCCCCGAGTCTCCATTATGGAGAATGGAGATTATCCTGTCTCCAATTCTTGCCTTTCACACAATGTTGCTTCCAAGTACCTCCTTACGACTGTCCATGCATTTTTTCCATTCTTTGATTTTCATGTGTTCACTGGTTTTAGAAATCCGACATGGACAAGTGAGATTCGTAGGATGACCTGGCCGTATGTTCAAAACATCAAGGCGACCATTCTGATACATCAGATGAGGCACACAATCCTTCGGGATTTTTTGTTGAAAACATAGTAATAACTTCATAGTTAGCAATGTAGTTCAGTTTTAGAAGAATTTATGCAAAAGATGCGTGGATGTCGTAATAGTAAAAAATCTTACCATGGCATCTCCATGGATGTTACCATAGTTCAACACGTGCACTAGTGGCACGTATTGACCATAATGTGGAGGAGTTTGATAATAGATATTGTAATTCTCAAGATCAGTACAAAATGCGACCAGATGATTTTTCTCCTGATAGGTTAATTTTGAGCCATCGGTGTAGTAGGTTCTGTCTACCATCTTCCGCACATTGTTTGAAGAATGAGAATAAGCTGTCAGTGGAAATAAGCTGTCAAATATTTTGAAATAAACAATATAAACTAGTTAATAACTATGTTTGAGAAACTCACATAGCGGTAGAATTGGAAGCGTGTCAACAAGGACCCAAATGTCCATATTGTCTTGGTCGATGTCAGGATCACCAAGATCCATGCTGACAAGCATACCCTCATAAAAACAATACATCTTGCAAAGTGCTTCCCAATTTGTGCAAGCAAAATGGGTTACACTCCCAGAATTGTATAGATTTACTTCAAAATCCATACCATGATGGGTCCTTAGGTGAATTTTCTTTGTTTCCAAAATTTCATGGTCTTCAAAACCCATCCTTTCCGAGACATAGCATCTTGCATGGCATGGGATAAGCTAGTCGAATTGTAAAAGATGAAAATTACACATTAAAATAGTTGAAATCGTGCTTACTTATGAAAAAAACACTTGTCGTCATTGCGTACCGTTTCGACATCGAAGGTCTCTCGGAGCTTAATGCCGAAGCACCGATCTTCGTCCAGGTGAGGTCTATCGCACAGACCTCGGTCGTCATTGGACCAGTCGCACTCCCTCGGGAGACTTTCGTCGTTTTGATGGTGACATTTCCTATGTTCATAATTCAAAGATTAAACTTGTACAATTAAATATATGTACTACAAAAGCTAAATTAGATCATTATTATTCATCATGGGTTGACTATCAGTCTATCCCTCACTGATTCCTCTATGACATTTGCGACCGTCGGTGATGGTCGTTACTCCTCCTTCCCCTAGTGCATAACAAAGGTATAGCACACGGAAAAGAAGGAGAAACGACCCCCATGACAACAGTCGGGATTCTTCGTCCTCTCGATATTTCCTACATATTCTATCACAAGTCATGCCAAAATTCACGAAAAAATCCGGCATGACCTTTTCTGAGAAAGGACATATCGAGCGCCTGAAATTTGCCGGAACGGAAATTAATCAACACTCCGGCAAAACATAGGCCACTTGGAGGTGTAACCTGCAAACATGACCGGCCACTTGGGCAAGCACATACCTATTTGAGCAACACAAGATATACATGTTTTTATCTACATCATATGAGTATTCAAACTTGATGGTCATTGCATTTCAATGGTTGAAAATATGAGCAAAAACATTTCAAAATATCTTATAGGACTCATATTGACATGGAGATTTGGCTGGTCTCACCTCGAGGTTGGAGGGGGTCGGTGACGAGGACAACGGCGGGGATGATGGAGGGGCTCCTAGATTTCTGCAAAAACAAAACCCTATAAGCTATCGAATAATCAAATGCATACGCCTTGCATAGTGGGGTCCAATTTGAGCATTCAAAATAGGAGTACTTCTCCAATTTGAGCATTTAATAAGCAAAACCAAATCGTAAAATAAATAAGTATTTAAATTAGCATGCATTCAATAAGCAAAAGTAAATCATCTCTTGCGTTCGTACATCATCGAATATTATCACTAATACATCTCGAATAGTATCATACATATAACATCACTAATACAACTAAAACCCTAGCGAACGATGGGTATCGACGTGCGCGGTGGACACCCAAAGAGAAGGAACCATCACAGGATCATAGCTCCAGTGAGATCCCTGAAGAACCTACCAGGTATTGGAGAACCTGCGCTCCAACGCAACCATGTAGCGACAGATGTGTGCGTCCTCCTTGCTAACATGGTGACGTACCACCTCCGCGGGGTCCTCAAGTCTCTGCACCATCACTGGCCCACGTGACCGCCACCAAAGAAGGTTCGGGTCAATGGCGGGCTGGCTCCTCTCCAAGCTGCGCCCCCCGGTAGGTAGCACCTCCCAGTACTAGCCTGGCGGAGCCCAGTCCCGGACATGGCCCATCTGATCAAGCAGGTGTCCTCTGTCGAGTCGACGACGAGGATGCGGGATAGGCATCGTCGACGTCGATGCGGGAATAATTGCTTTAACTAAAAAATAACAACAAAGGTGACATGTTCAACTAGTTCTTACTAAAAATAAACTTACTATAAATAGAAATAAACTAGTTCTTACTAAAAATAAACTAGTTCAAGTAGTTATATTAATTTTCTTTCTAAAAATACACTAGTTCTATTAATTCAACTAGTCCTTACTAAAAATAAACTAGTTCAATTAGTTTTATTAATTTTCTTATTAATTCTATTAAACACTACTGCCCTAGTTCTTACTAACTAATTAGATGAACCTACCTAGGAACTACTGCCCTAATTAGCATCTAATTTGATGAACCCTAACTAATTTGATGCACTCTAAAATTTGATGAACCTTAGAAACTTTAGCTAGGCAGAGGTAGGGGAGGGGGAGGAGGAGGCGTGCTCACCTCGGTGCCGGTGGCGAGGGAGGAGCAGGCAGCGTCAAGGTCGGGGTCGGGGCTAGGGCGTGCGGCGGAGGGCGGCGTCGAGGTCGGGGTCGGGGGCGGCGTCGAGGGCGATGGGAGAGCACGCGGCGGCCGACGACGATGCTGGGCAACGACGGCGACGACATCGGAGGAGTTCGATTTGGGGGAAGTGGCCATGGGGAAGGAAGAACCGCGCGATTAAGTAAGAAGTAGCAGTAGCGCGTTCCAGGAAATGCACTACTGCTACATTAGTTATAGCTAACTTAGCTATAGCGCTGGCTGGCCAAACACGCTACTGCTAAGTTAGCTATAGCGTCTGTCCGGAAAGCACGCTGGTGCTACGCCTTTCCCTTTATTTTTATTTTTCATTTGTTTTCCTTCACATTTTCTTTTTTCCTTCCCCTTTTCCTATTTATTTCATTTTCCTTTACTTTTCCATATGTTTCTCATTTTATTTTCCTTTCATTGGTAGTAGCGCTTTCCCTGCGTAACACGCTACTACGACAACCTTATCAGTAGCGTGCTTTACCTAAGCCCGCTACAACTACTAGTAGCCTAGCCAAAATAGTAGGGGAATTGTAGTTGTAGTGCTTCTTCCCTGAGACGCGCTACTGCTATGAACTTAGCTGCAGCGTGTTTGGAGCCCACGCGCTACCGGTAAGTAGTAGTAGCGCTTGTTTTTGTCCCTCACTATTGGTAAGATCCTGTGTATAAGGTTTTCCCTAGTAGTGATATCATGTCACATATTTTGATTGCATATGTTGTTTATCTTCTATGCATCTTATTTTGCTTAATATGGCGGTAGCATTATAAGATGATCCCTTAACAAAATTTCAAGGTATAAATGTTCTCCCCGAGTATTCACCATTGCGACAGTTCGTCGTGTTGAGACACCACATGATGATTGGGTGTGATAGACTCTACGTTCACATACAACGGGTGCAAGACAGTTTTGCACATGCAGAATACTCGGGTTAAACATGACGAGCCTGGCATGTACATACATGACCTCAGAACACTGGAGACCGAAAGGTCGAATGTGAATCATATAGTAGATATGATCAACATAGAGATGTTCACCATTGATGACAACTCCATCTCACATGATGATCGGACATGGTTTAGTTGATTTGGATCACGTATCATTTATATGAGTTGAGGGATGTCAATCTAAGTGGGAGTTCTTAAGTAATATGATTAATTGAACTTAATTTATCATGAACTTAGTCCTGATAGTTTTTGCATATCTATGTTGTAGATCACTGGCCCGTGCTACCGTTCCCTTGAATTTTAATGCGTTCCTAGAGAAAGCTAAGTTGAAAGATGATGGTAGCAACCACACAAGATGGGTTCATAACTAGAGGATTATCCTCATTGCTGCACAAAAGAATTATGTCCTTGATGCACTGCTAGGTGTGCCACCCCCTCCAGCAACTGTAGACGTTGTGAATGCCCGACAGTCGCGTGTTGATGACTACTCGATAGTTAAGTGTGCCATGTTTTACGGCCTAGAATCAGGACTTCAAAGACATTTTGAATGTCATGGAGCATATGAGACATTCCAGGAATTGAAGTTAATATTTCAAGCAAATGCCTGAGTTGAGAAATATGAAGTCTCCAACAAGTTCTGTAGCTGCAAGATGGAGGAGAACAGTTATGTCAGGGAACACATACTCAAAATGTCTGGGTGTCATAATCACTTGACTCAGCTGGGAGTTAATCTTCCAGATGATAGTGTTATTGACAGAGTTCTCCAATCACTGCCACCAAGCTACAAAGGCTTCGTGATGAACTATAATATGCAAGGGATGGATAAGACAGTTCCCGAGCTCTTCGCTATGCTCAAATCTGTGGAGGTGGAAATCAAGAAGGAGCATCAAGTGTTGATGGCCACTAGTTTCAAGAAAAAAGGCAAGGGAAAGAAGGGGAATTTTAAGAAGAATGGCAAGCAAGTTGCCACTCCCGGGAAGAATCCCAAGTCTGGACCCAAGCTTGAAACTGAGTGCTTCTACTGCAAAGGGACTGGTCACTAGAAGCGGAACTGCCCCAAGTATTTGGCGGATAAGAAGGATCAAAGTGAACAAATGTATATTTGATATACATGTTATTGATGTGTACCTTCCTAATGCTCGTAATAGCGCCTGGATATTTGATACTGGTTCGGTTGCTCGTATTTGTAACTCGAAACAGGGGCTACGGATTAAACGAAGATTGGCTAAGGACGAGGTGATGATGCACGTCGGGAATGGTTCCAAGGTCGATGTGATCGCCGTCGACATGCTACCTCTACATCTACCTTCGGGATTAGTTTTAGACCTGAATAATTGTTATTTGGTGCAAGTGTTGAGAATGAACATTATATCCGGATCTTGTTTAGTGTGAGATGTTTATTCATTAAAATCAAAGAATAATGGTTGTTCTATTTATATGAATAATATCTTTTATGGTCATGCACCCTTGAAGAGTGGTCTGTTTTTGTTGAATCTCGATTGTGGTGATACACATATTCATAATATTGATGCCAAAAGATGCAAAGTTGATAATGATAGTGCAACATATTTGTGGCACTGCCATTTAGGTCATATTGGTGTAAAACGCATGAAGAAACTCCATGCAGGTGGGCTTTTGGAATCACTTGATTATGAATCATTTGATAACCATGCCTCATGGGCAAGATGACTAAAACTCCGTTCTCCGAAACAATGGAGTGAGCTAATGACTTATTTGAAATAATACATACTGATGTATGCGGTGAAGGAAATATGCCCTAGAGGCAATAATAAAGTTGTTATTTATATTTCCTTATGTCATGATAAATGTTTATTATTCATGCTAGAATTGTATTAACCAGAAACTTGATACATGTGTGAATACATAGACAAAATAACTTGTCCCTAGTATGCCTCTACTTGACTAGCTCGTTAATCAAAGGTGGTTAAGTTTCCTGACCATAGACATGTGTTGTCATTTGATGAACGAGATCACATCATTAGGAGAATGATGTGATGGACAAGACTGATACGTCTCCAACGTATCTATAATTTTTGATTGTTCAATGCTATTATATTATCTGTTTTGGATGTTAATGAGCTTTATTTTACACTTCTATATTATTTTTTGGACTAACCTATTTACCGGAGTCCCAGCCCAAATTGTTGTTTTTTTTGCCTATTTTAGTGTTCCGCAGAAAAAGAATATCAAACAGAGTCCAAACGGAATGAAACCTTCGGGAGCGTGATTTTTGGAACAAACATGATCTAGAGGACTTGGAGTGGACGTCAAGCAACCAACAAGGTGGCCACGAGGCAGGGGCGCGCCTACCCCCTGGGAGCGCCCTCCCCCCTCGTGGCTCAACCGACCTACTTCTTCCTATTTCCACCGCCGCAACCTTCTCTACCCAAGAGATCCCATCTTGGGGCCTTTTCTGGAGCTCCGCCGAAGGAGGCATTGATCACGGAGGGCCTCTACATCAACTCCATGGCCCCTCCGATGATGTGCGAGTAGTTTACTTCAGACCTTCGGGTCCATAGTTATTATCTAGATGGATTCTTCTTTCTCTTTGGATCTCAATACAAAGTTCTCCTCGATTCTCTTGGAGATCTATTCGATGTAATCTTCTTTTGCGGTGTGTTTGTCGAGATTCGATGAATTGTGGGTTTATGATCAAGATTATCTATGAACAATATTTGAATCTTCTCTGAATTCTTTTATGTATGATTGGTTACCTTTGCAAGTCTCTTCGAATTATCAGTTTGGTTTGGCCTACTAGATTGATCTTTCTTGCAATGAGATAAGTGCTTAGCTTTGGGTTCAATATTGCGGTGCTCGATCCCAGTGACAGTAGGGGAAACGACACGTATTGTATTGTTGCCATCGAGGATAAAAAGATGGGGTTTATATCATATTGCATGAGTTTATCCCTCTACATTATGTCATCTTGCTTAAGGCGTTACTCCATTCTTGTGAACTTAATACTCTAGATGAATGCTGGATAGCGGTCGATGTGTGGAGTAATAGTAGTAGATGCAGGCAGGAGTCGGTCTACTTGTCACGAACGTGATGCCTATATACATGATCATACCTAGATATTCTCATAACTATGCTCAATTCTATCAATTGCCCGACAGTATTTTGTTCACCCACCATAATACTTATGCTATCTTGAGAGAAGCCACTAGTGAAACCTATGGCCCCCGGGTCTATTTTCCATCATACAAGTTTCCAATCTACTTTATTTTGCAATCTTTACTTTCAATTTATATCATAAAAATACCAAAAATATTTATCTAATTATTATTATCTCTATCAGATCTCACTCTTGCAAGTGGTCATGAAGGGATTGACAACCCCTTTATCGCGTTGGTTGCGAGGTTCTTATTTGTTTGTGTAGGTACGAGGTGACTCGCGCGTGGTATCCTACAGGATTGATACCTTGGTTCTAAAAAACTGAGGGAAATACTTACGCTGCTTTGCTGCATCACCCTTTCCTCTTCAAGGGAAAACCAACGCATGCTCAAGAGGTAGCAAGAAGGATTTCTGGCGCCGTTGTCGGGGAGATCTACGCCAAGTCAAGACATACCAAGTACCCATCATAACTCTTATCCTTCGCATTACATTATTTTCCATTTGCCTCTCGTTTTCCTCTCCCCCACTTCACCCTTGCCGTTTTATTCGCCCTCTCTTTCCGTTCGCCTCTTTTTCGCTTGCTTCGTCATTATGGCTAGTCCTTTATCCGCTCCTTTGTCTCTCGAGAATGAAGTTCTTAATTTTAAACAAAGGGAGGGAGAAAATCTAAAAGATGCTTGGTACAGAATTTGCAATGCGCAAAATAGATCTACTAGGAAGCAATCTACTTCCGTTCTTCTTAGCAATTTTTATGTAGGCATCACCCCTTGGAATAGATATATTCTTGATACCATTACCGGAGGAAATTTCTTGGGTAGCCATACTTTTGATTCTTATAATGCTATGATAGATTTGTTTGGCCCATCACCTCTTTTGGTTAATGGAACTATTTTAACGTTGGAACATGTGATGCAACGGCTTGAAATTATTGAAAATAAAGTTGCCACTGTAGAGTTAATGGAAAATTTGGATAGAAAGATCCATAACCAAATTATCCAATACAGATCTAAGGTAGGAGTTGCTCTTAATTTTTTTAAAGCAAAGGGACCTATGGTTAATGAAAAGATAGATCATGATTACACTAGAATTGATAAAATTGAGGATATTATTACCAACCTAGGGTTGGCCTTTTCTTCTATGAAAAACATTCCTTCTAATGCTAAGATTGCCAAATTGATGAATGTTCCTAAAAATAAGGGAGAAACTTCTAGTAATGGAAATGCGGACCTCAAATCCGGAAGTGTTCACCCCAACTTTCTCACTATCCTTAAGGAACCTTTTGCTACAAATGATTTTCTCGATTTTGTGCCTAGGAGTTTGATAATTAATAAAAATAAAGAAACTCCTAGGAGTTATAGGTGTCTTATTGAAGAATTGCCTACCAAAGATGGCAATACCTAGATCTATCCTCGCTTTTATGCCTAGCTAGGGGCGTTAAACGATAGCGCTTGTTGGGAGGCAGGCCAATTTTATTTTTATTCCTTGCTTTTTGTCCCTGTTTAGTAATAAATAATTTATCTAGCCTCTGTTTTGGTTGTGTTTTTTCTGTTTAATTAGTGTTTGTGCCAAGTAGAACCGTTGGGAAGACTTGGGGAAAGTCTTTTTGATCTTGCTGTAAAAAACAGAAAATTTAGCGCTCACGAGAATTCCTGCCATCTTTTAATGGAGAGTGCTATTTAGTTAATTATTTTGAATATGATTAATAGATAAATTCCTCAGGTCCAGCAATTTAGTTTAGAATTTTTGGGGTTCCAGAAGTATTCTAAACTTACATATTACTACAAACTGTTCTGTTTTTGACAGATTCTGTTTTCCATGTGTTGTTTGCTTATTTTGATGAATCTATGGCTAGTAATATAGTTTATGAACCATAGAAAAGTTGTAATACAGTAGGTTTAACACCAATATAAATAAAAAATGAGTTCATTACAGTACCTTGAAGTGGTGGTTTGTTTTCTTTTACTAACGGAGCTCACGAAGATTTTCTTTTAAGTTTTGTGTTGTGAAGTTTTCAAGTTTTGGGTAAAGATTTGATGGATTATGGAACAAGGAGTGGAAAGAGCCTAAGATTGGGTATGCCCAAGGCACCCCAAGGTAAAATCCAAGGACAACCAAAATCCTAAGCTTGGGGATGCCCCGGAAGGCATCCCCTCTTTCGCCTTCGTCCATCAGTAACTTTACTTGGAGGTATATTTTTATTCGCCACATGATATGTGTTTTTCTTGGAGCGTCGTGTATGATTTGAGTCTTTGCTTTTTATTTTACCACAATCATCCTTGCTGTACACACCTTTTGGGAGAGACAGACATGAATTGGAATTTATTAGAATACTCTATGTGCTTCACTTATATCTTTTGAGTTGGATAATTTTTGCTCTAGTGCTTCGCTTATATCTTTTAGAGCACGGCGGTGGTTTTATTTTATAGAAATAATTGATCTCTCATGCTTCACTTATATCATTTTGAGAGTCCTTTAGAACAGCATGGTATTTCACTTTGGTTATAAATTTTAAATGCTAAGAGAAGTTGGATGCTTGATAGATTGTTTTGAGATATAAAGGTGGTAATATTAGAGGTGTGCTAGCTGAGTAATTGTGAAATTGATGAATACTTGTGTTGAAGTTGGCAAGTCCCGTAGCATGCACGTATGGTAAATGTTATGTGACAAATTTTAAGCACGGGGTGTTCTTTGATTGCTTTCCTTATGAGTGGCAGTCGGGGACGAGCGATGGTCTTTTCCTACCAATCTATCCCCCTAGGAGCATGCATGTAGTGCTTGGTTTTGATGACTTGTAGATTTTTGTAATAAGTATGTGAGTTCTTTATGACTAATGTTGAGGCCATGGATTATACACGCTCTCACCCTTCCATCATTGCTAGCCTCTTCGGTATCGTGCATTGCCCTTTCTCACCTTGAGAGTTGGTGCAAACTTCGGTGGTTCATCCAAACCCCGTGATACGATACGCTCTATCACACATAAGCCTCCTTATATCTTCCTCAAAACAGCCACCATACCTACCTATTATGGCATTTCCATAGCCATTCCGAGATATATTGCCATGCAACTTTCCACCGTTCCATTTATTATGACACGCATCATCATTGTCATATTGCTTTGCATGATCATGTAGTTGACATCGTATTTGTGGCAAGGCCACCATGCTTAATTTTTCATGCATGTTACTCTTGATTCATCGCTATCTCTGTACACCGCCGAAGGCATTCACATAGAGTCATATTTTGTTTGAAGTATCGAGTTGTAATTATTGAGTTGTAAGAAAATAAAAGTGTGATGATCATCATTAGAGCATTGTCCCATGTGAGGAAGGGATGATGTAGACTATGATTCCCCTACAAGTTGGGATGAGACTCCCGACGAAAAAAGGGAGAAAAGAGGCCAAAAAAAGAAAGAAGGCCCAAATAAAAAATGTGAGAGAAAAAGAGAGAAGGGACAATGTTACTATCCTTTTTCCACACTTGTGCTTCAAAGTAGCACCATGATCTTCATGATAGAGAGTCTCTTATTTTGTCACTTCCATATACTAGTGGGAATTTTCCATTATAGAACTTGGCTTGCATATTCCAATGATGGGCTTCCTCAAATTGCCCTAGGTCTTCATGAGCAAGCAAGTTGGATGCACACCCACTTAGTTTCTTTGTTGAGCTTCCATATATTTATAGCTCTAGTGCATCCGTTGCATGGCAATCCCTACTCCTTGTATTGACATCAATCGATGGGCATATCCATAGCCCATTGATTAGCCGCGTCAATGTGAGACTTTCTCCCTTTTTGTCTTCTCACACAACCTCAATCATCATATTCTATTCCACCCATAGTGCTATGTCCATGGCTCGCGCTCATATATTGCATAAAAGTTGAAAGAGTTTGAAAAGGCTATGTATGAAACAATTGCTTGGCTTGTCGTCGGGGTTGTGCATGATGAGAGTATTTTGTGTGACGAAAATGAAGCATGGCCAAACTATATGACTTTGTAGGGATAAGTTTTCTTTGGCTATGGTATTTTGATAAGACATAATTGCTTGATTAGCATACTTGGAGTATTACTATTTTTATGTCAACAATAAACTTTTATCTTGAATCTTTTGGATTTGAACATTCATGCCACAATAGAGAAAAATACATTGAAGAATATTCTAGAAAGCATTCCACATCAAAAATTGTGTTTTTATCATTTACCTACTCGAGGACGAGCAGGAATTAAGCTCGGGGATGCTTGATGCGTCTCCAACGTATCTATAATTTTTGATTGTTCCATGCTATTATATTATCTCTTTTGGATGTTAATGGGCTTTATTTTACACTTTTATATTATTTTTGGGACTAACCTATTAACCGGAGGTCTAGCCGAAATTGCTGTTTTTTGCCTATTTTAGTGTTTGGCAGAAAAAGAATATCAAACGGAGTCCAAATGGAATGAAACCTTCGGGAGCGTGATTTTTGGAACAAACATGATCTAGAGGACTTGGAGTGGACGTCAAGCAACCAATGAGGTGGCCACGAGGCAGGGGGCACGCCTGAGGGAGTCCTGGACTAAGGGGTCCTCGGGCCTCCGACCTATTATCCATGGGCCGGACTGATGGTCTGTGAAGACATGAAGGCCGAAGACTATACCTAAGTCCGGATTGGATTCTCCTTGGCGTGGAAGGCAAGCTTGGTGAACGACTATGAAGATTGCTTCTTATGTAACCGACTCTATGTAAACCCTAAATCCCCTCGGTGTCTATATAAACCGGAGGGGATGATAACCCACAAGTATAGGGGATCGCAACAGTTTTCGAGGGTAGAGTATTCAACCCAAATTTATTGATTCGACACAAGGGGAGCCAAAGAATATTCTCAAGTATTAGCAGCTGAGTTGTCAATTCAACCACACCTGGAAACTTAATATCTGCAGCAAAGTGTTTAGTAGCAAAGTAATATGATAGTTGTGGTAACGATAGCAAAAGGTAACATTAGTAAAAGTAATGTTTTTGGTATTTTGTAGTGATGATAGCAATAGCAACGGAAAAGTAAATAAGCGAAGAACAATATATGGAAGGCTCATAGGCAATGGATCAGTGATGGAGAATTATGCCGGATGCGGTTCATCATGTAACAATCATAACCTAGGGTGACACAGAACTAGCTCCAGTTCATTGATATAATGTAGGCATGTATTCCGAATATAGTCATACGTGCTTATGGAAAAGAACTTGCATGACATCTTTTGTCCTACCCTCCCGTGGCAGCGGCGTCCTTATGGAAACTAAGAGATATTAAGGCCTCCTTTTAATAGAGAACCGGAACAAAGCATTAACACATAGTGAATACATGAACTCCTCAAACTACGGTCATCACCAGTAAGTATCCCGATTATTGTCACTTCGGGGTTAACGGATCATAACACACAATAGGTGACTATAGACTTGCAAGATAGGTCAAGAACTCTCATATATTGATGAAAACATAATAGGTTCAGATCTGAAATCATGGCACTCGGGCCCTAGTGACAAGCATTAAGCATATCAAAGTCATAGCAACATCAAGCTCAGAACATAGTGGATACTAGGGATCAAACCCTAACAAAACTAACTCGATTACATGATAGATCCCATCCAACCCATCACCGTCCAGCAAGCCTATGATGGAATTACTCACGCACGGCGGTGAGCATCATGAAATTGGTGATGGAGGATGGTTGATGATGAAGATGGCAACGGATTCCCCTCTTCGGAGCCCCGAACGGACTCCAGATCAGCCCTCCCAAGAGGTTTTTGGGCTTGGCGGCGGCTCCGTATCGTAAAACACGATGAATTCTTCTCTCTGATTTTTTTCTCCCCGAAACACAATATATGGAGTTGGAGTTGGAGTCGGAGAGGCACCAGGGGGCCCACGAGGTAGGGGGTGCGCCCTAGGGGGCAGGCGCGCCCCCACCCTCGTGGACAGGTGGTGGGCCCCTGGCCTTCATCTTTTGCAGGTCTTTTTTATATTTTCAAAAAAGTTACCCCGTGAAGTTTCAGGTCATTCCGAGAACGTTTGTTTCTGCACATAAATAACACCATGATAATTCTTCTGAAAACAGCGTTAGTCCGGGTTAGTTCCATTCAAATCATGCAAGTTAGAGTCCAAAACAAGGGAAAAAGTGTTTGGAAAAGTAGATACGACGGAGACGTATCAACTCCCCCAAGCTTAAACCTTTGCTTGTCCTCAAGCAATTCAGTTGACAAACTGAAAGTGATAAAGAAAAACTTTTACAAACTCTGTTTGCTCTTGTTGTTGTAAATATGTAAAGCCAACATTCAAGTTTTCAGCAAAGATTATAACTAACCACATTCACAATAACGCTTAGGTCTCAAGTTTACTCATATCAATGGCATAATCAACTAGCGAGCAATAATAATAAATCTCGGATGACAACACTTTCTCAAAACAATCATAATATGATATCACAAGATGGTATCTCGCTAGCCCTTTCTGAGACCACAAAACATAAATGCAGAGCACCTTTAAAGACCAAGCACTGACTAGACATTGTAATTCATGGTAAAAGAGATCCAGCCAAGTCATACTCAATGTAAACTAATAGTAATGAATGCAAATGACAGTGGTGCTCTCCAACTGGTGCTTTTTAATAAGAGGATGATGAGTCAGCATAAAAGTAAATAGATAGGCCCTTCGCAGAGGGAAGCAGGGATTTGTACAGGTCCCAGAGCTCGGTTTTGAAATAGAGGTGAATAATATTTTGAGCGGTATACTTTCATTGTCAACATAACAACCAAGAGATGGCGATATCTTCCATGCTACACACATTATAGGCGGTTCCCAAACAGAATGGTAAAGTTTATACTCCCCCTTCCACCAACAAGCATCAATCCATGGCTTGCTCGAAACAACGAGTGCCTCCAACTAACAAGAGTGCTAGGGGGAGTTTTGTTTGCAATTATTTTGATTTAGTTTGCATAAAGCATGGGACTGGGCATCCCGGTGACCAGCCATTTATCTCGTGAGTGAGGAGCGGAGTCCACTACTCTTGAGAATAACCCGCCTAACATGGAAGATACGGACAACCCTAGTTGATACATGAGCTATTCGAGCATACAAAACATGATATTTATTTGAAGGTTTAGAGTTTGGCACATACAAATTTACTTGGAATGGTAGGTAGATACCGTATATAGGTAGGTATAGTGGACTCATGTGGAATAACTTTGGGGTTTAAGGGATTGGATGCACAAGCAGTATTCCCGCTTAGTACAAGTGAAGGCTAGCAAAAGACTGGGAAGCGACCAGCTAGAGAGCGACAACAGTCATGAACATGCATTAAAATTAATCAACACCGAATGCAAGCATGAGTAGGATATAATCCACCATGAACATAAATATCGTGAAGGCTATGTTGATTTTGTTTCAACTACATGGGTGAACATGCGCCAAGTCAAGTCACTTAAATCATTCAGAGGAGGATACCACCCTATCATACCACATCACAACCATTTTAATAGCATGCTGGCACGCAATGTAAACCATTATAACTCATAGCTAATCAAGCACGGCACAAGAAACTATGATCTCTAGTTGTCATTACAAACACGTTTATTCATAATAGGCTGAATCAGGAACTGTCGGTGTACTAGAGTAGGGGTACCAGAGTACCCCGAACTTGTGCACGGGCAGTCGCAACACCCCGCGGCAAGGCTTGCCGGGTGACCGCCAAGACCCTCCGTGGTTCCCTTGAAGACCATTCAAGAACAAAGTACTCAAACCAAGGCCCCGGCAAGAGGAGCTTGCCGGGAGGGCCAACCAAGGCCCCGGCAAGAGGAGCTTGCCGGGAAGGACTACCAAGGCCCCGGCAAGAGGATCTTGCCGGGAAGAGACAAGACCCCGGCAAGAGGAACTTGCCGGGAAGGCTACTCAAGGCATACCAAGAAAGCTTGCCGCGACGCGCCCTGCGTCCCGGCAAGATCCGGCGAGCGACAAGCTTCCGGACGCGACAAGACGACGGCCGCGGCAAGGGCTCCTGTCGGTGTACTAGAGTAGGGGTACCCTAGTACCCTGAACTTGTGCACGGGCAGTCGCAGCACCCCGCAGCAAGGCTTGCCGGGTGACCGCCAAGACCCTCCGTGGTTCCCTTGAAGACCATTCAAGAACAAAGTACTCAAACCAAGGCCCTGGCAAGAGGAGCTTGCCGGGAGGGCCAACCAAGGCCCCGGCAAGAGGAGCTTGCCGGGAAGGACTACCAAGGCCCCGGCAAGAGGATCTTGCCGGGAAGAGACAAGACCCCGGCAAGAGGAACTTGCCGGGAAGGCTACTCAAGGCATACCAAGAAAGCTTGCCGCGACGCGCCCTGCGTCCCGGCAAGATCCGGCGAGCGACAAGCTTCCGGACGCGACAAGACGACGGCCACGGCAAGGATCTTGCCACGGGAAACCCCCACTTCGTGCCCGCGCTCCAGCACACCTGCTAACGTGTCGCTCTGGGACTCTCCCAAGCACACGTGGCAGGAGGCCGTGCAGCTAGGGGTACATGGTGGCAAGCGGAGACGAAGAGAAGCCCATCATGGCAAACGGTGGCACTCCTAAAGGTCACCTTTTTGCACTGTTTGGGAGACTCAGATAGGCATTTAATGCCCTTGTCCCCTGCCGTCAGAGTTAGGTGGGGCGCACTGTATCCACAGTAGCGGTAGCTGCACCTACCGCATCCTTTTCCATTTTTACCCTTCTAGTCTACGTTGCCACCTGTCGGTGACCCCTTGAAAGTATAAAAGGAGGCCCAAGCGCAACGTAGAGGGGGTTCGGCCAGTTCGGCTCATTAGAGACACCAAAAACACTCCCACGCTCAGTCTGGTAGCATCGATCGCTCCTGAGCAAAGATTCAATACACACAAACAAGCAGCAGTAGGGTTTTACGCATCCGTGCGGCCCGAAGCTGGGTAAAATCTCCCCCGCGTGCACTGCCTCGATCCGCTCTTTGTGCGCTCTCCGCCTCCCACCGAACCGAAAGGGGCCCTGTCCCCATAGGTGTTGGTGGAATCAGCACCCCCCGACATCTCTGGCGCGCCAGGTAGGGGGCGTCGAGATTGTGCGAACCCGATCCGGCGTGCACGCAAGCTAAATCTTCATCGTCTTCATCGACATGCCACCGAAGAAGAAGGATTCGGAGGCAGTTGTTCCGTCCATGCTAGGGCTCAGCTATTCTTCATCGTCATGGCTCCTAAGGAGCAGGCGAACGAAAGAACGGCGCCAGTGCGGCAACAAAAAAGCTAAGTCATGCGAAACTTTAGATATTTCCTTTCTATGTAAAGTTATCCGCCTCGGAGATCTTGTTCTTTGTACGGAAAACCTGTGCGCGGAGGAATCAACTCGTAGCTAGTTGCGCCCTTACTTTGTTTCGAGTTCGCTCAACAACTTAAGTGAGCTTCTAGCGCCCTTACTTTGCTTCGAGTCCGCTCAGCAACTTAAGTGAGCCGCTAGCGCCCTTACTTTGTTTCGAGTCCGCTCAACAGCTTGAGCGAGCTGCAACTAGCTGCGACAAGATTGCTTGTCGGTAGCAACCCCGCCAGCAGGCTGCTGAAGTTCCGCACTCGGCGCTCGCGGCAAGGGTGCCTGCACCGGCAAGTTTCCCTAGAAAGCGTAGGGTGGACGTACAAAGAGAGGTTGAATAGGAAGATAGCATGCACTATTTATTTGAGATTTCTGCATAGACCTGTATGCCGATGAGCCTTCTCGGGGCTAGTTGCGCTCCATGTTGCCTCGAGTCCGCTCGGCAACTTGTGCGGTTGCGCTAGAACCAAGAAGGTAAACCTTTCCGGGAGGCGATGTTCCCGAATAGCCGCTAAGGGCCCGTTCCCTCAAGCGCTGCTGGCTGGATCACACGCACCGGAAAGCATTCCAGCAGGCATAGGGAATATGTAGCAGAAGTCAAAATTCGCAAGCGAGTTAAGTGCACTCCGGATGCTAATCACTTGCTATGTTTGAACGCAGTTATGGCCCGGGGGCTGGCAACGCCCTTAGGGCCAATCTTTTCGGCGTCAAGAATGACGAAGTTCTTCGCCATAAGCCTTTCCGGCAACGATCTTGCCGGGAGCCGGTGTCAAGAACGACGAAGTTCTTCGCCATAAGCCTTTCCGGCAACGATCTTGCCGGGAGCCGGTGTCAAGAACGACGAAGTTCTTCGCCATAAGCCTTTCCGGCAATGATCTTGCCGGGAGCCGGTGTCAAGAACGACGAAGTTTTTCGCCATAAGCCTTTCCGGCAACGATCTTGCCGGGAGCCGGTGTCAAGAACGACGAAGTTCTTCGCCATAAGCCTTTCCGGCAACGATCTTGCCGGGAGCCGGTGTCAAGAACGACGAAGTTCTTCGCCCTAAGCCTTTCTGGCAACAAGCTTGCCAGAAGCTGGCATCGAGAACGTCAAAGTTCTCTGCCGAAGATAAAAGCCTTCCTGGCAACAAGCTTGCCGGAAGCCGGCATCGAGAACGTCAAAGTTCTCTGCCGAAGATAAAAGCCTTCCTGGCAACAAGCTTGCCGGAAGCCGGCATCGAGAACGTCAAAGTTCTCTGCTGAAGATAAAAGCCTTCCTGGCAACAAGCTTGCCGGAAGCCGGCATCGAGAACGTCAAAGTTCTCTGCCGAAGATAAAAGCCTTTCTGGCAACAAGCTTGCCGGAAGCCGGCATCGAGAACGTCAAAGTTCTCTGCCGAAGATAAAAGCCTTCCTGGCAACAAGCTTGCTGGAAGCCGGCATCGAGAACGTCAAAGTTCTCTGCCGAAGATAAAAGCCTTCCTGGCAACGAGCTTGCCGGAAGCCGGCATCGAGAACGACGAAGTTCTCTGCTGAAGATAAAAGCCTTCCCGGCAAGCCAATATCACTGGGGGCTGCGAGTGCCAAGAATCGTCCACGGCAAACCAGAGTTGCCGGGGGCTGCAATATCAGATAAGTTTTCCATCCCTCATCATGCATCCTCTTATGGACTGGGGAATGCGAACCACGTTTCTTCCCGGAAACTGCCGTGCTCCCTCGACTCTAGGCCCTGGGGCTCGTTCTCGGGGCCAAGTTTGGTCGTAGTCGCGGCAGCAAAGGAATGAAACGAGGAGACCGCACCCACCTCGTTCCTGCCTCCGTCAAAAGCGTGAGAAAGGTTGAGCGACGTGGGAAGGCGGCAGGGCCTGTTGCCGGGAGATGAAATGTCTGTCCGAGGGATACCAAGGATTTGCTCCTTGGCGTGGGTTTAACTCACGAGACAAATAACCCGGCAAGCATCCCCCTTTTTCATTAAAAAAACATCCCACTCAGGTACAGTCCATAGAGGATGAAAAACATGAAAGAGAGGATTACAAGTTTTAGATACAGCGAAGGCCCGAAGGCTTACAAATTAAAAAGATAAGACCCCCGTAATCCCTTTCCTGTCCCTCTCCTCAGGAGGCAGGTCAAGGAGGCGAAAAGGGCAGAAGGAGCGCTGCTCTCTTTTGACTTTGGAAGCGGAAGAGGGCGGCGGAGGTTTCTGAGATTGCAGCAGCAAATGGCGAAGATAGGGGAAATACCCCTGTTTCCCCTGCTTATAAGGGGGACGGGCGGACGTTTCGACCTTCCAAGTAAACAACCACCCACGATCTCTCCCACGACGCCGGATTGACGCGTGCCGTTGCGGGGGGCGCGGTGGATACGGAGTTAGATTCGGCGTGACCTAGGCCGCGCGTGCCCGTACACTGTTTTGGGCCTGGCCCAACAGCACTCGGCACCGTGTATGGCCCAGGCCCGGGGGCTCCTGTCGGTGTACTAGAGTAGGGGTACCCTAGTACCCCGAACTTGTGCACGGGCAGTCGCAGCACCCCGCGGCAAGGCTTGCCGGGTGACCGCCAAGACCCTCCGTGGTTCCCTTGAAGACCATTCAAGAACAAAGTACTCAAACCAAGGCCCCGACAAGAGGAGCTTGCCGGGAGGGCCAACCAAGGCCCCGGCAAGAGGAGCTTGCCGGGAAGGACTACCAGGGCCTCGGCAAGAGGATCTTGCCGGGAAGAGACAAGACCCCGACAAGAGGAACTTGCCGGGAAGGCTACTCAAGGCATACCAAGAAAGCTTGCCGCGACGCGCCCTGCGTCCCGGCAAGATCCAGCGAGCGACAAGCTTCCGGACGCGACAAGACGACGGCCGCGGCAAGGAGCTTGCCGCGGGAAACCCCCACTTCGTGCCCGCGCTCCAGCACACCTGCTAACGTGTCGCTCTGGGACTCTCCCAAGCACACGTGGCAGGAGGCCGTGCAGCTAGGGGTACATGGTGGCAAGCGGAGACGAAGAGAAGCCCATCGTGGCAAACGGTGGCACTCCTAACGGTCACCTTTTTGCACTGTTTGGGAGACTCAGACAGGCATTTAATGCCCTTGTCCCCTGCCGTCAGAGTTAGGTGGGGCGCACTGTATCCACAGTAGCGGTAGTTGCACCTACCGCATCCTTTTCCATTTTTACCCTTCTAGTCTACGTTGCCACCTGTCGGTGACCCCTTGAAAGTATAAAAGGAGGCCCAAGCGCAACGTAGAGGGGGTTCGGCCAGTTCGGCTCATTAGAGACACCAGAAACACTCCCACGCTCAGTCTGGTAGCGTCGATCGCTCCTGAGCAAAGATTCAATACACACAAACAAGCAGCAGTAGGGTTTTACGCATCCGTGCGGCCCGAAGCTGGGTAAAATCTCCCCCGCGTGCACTGCCTCGATCCGCTCTTTGTGCGCTCTCCGCCTCCCACCGAACCGAAAGGGGCCCTGTCCCCATAGGTCTTGGTGGAATCAGCACCCCCCGACAGGAACGATGAACTAATCATATTTTAGAAAACAAAAGAGGTTGAGTTCATAGCAGCTTTTCTCATCCCAGTCAGTCCATCATATATCATCATAATTGCCTTTCACTTGCACGGCCGAATGATGTGAATAATAATAGTGCGCGTGCATTGGACTAAGCTGGAATCTGCAAGCATTCAATAAACAGGAGAAGACAAGGCAATATGGGCTCTTTCGTCAGATCAACAATAATGTATATAAGAGCCACTTCAATAATTTAATTATGGTCTTCTCCTATCGACCCCCAAAAGAAAAGAAAAGAAATGAAACTATTTACATGGGAGAGCTCCCAACAAGCAAAAGAAGAACAAGAAATATTTTTGGGTTTTCCCTTTTTTAATAACTACTACAAGCATGGAAATTAAACTAACTAAAAACTACAACTAATTTTTTTGGTTTTTCTTAAGGTTTATTAAACACACAAGAAGAAAGCATAAAAAGGAAAATAAACTAGCATGGATGATACAATGAAAAAGTATGAGCACCGATATCTAGCAATGAGTGTGTGAACATAAATGTAATGTTGGTGGGAAATACGTACTCCCTAAAGCTTAGGCTTTTGGCCTAAGTTGGTTTATGACAACGGCTGGCCTGGCGGATATCCATAATAATAGTTGGGGTCGTACTGCGATGCAGCGACTATCGCCTGCTGAGCTGCAGCGTGGCGACGAGCGGCCTCCGCTCTCCTCTCGTACTCATCTGCCTCCTCTCTGGTAATAGTATATATTCCTTTTTCCCAATGATCAAATAAGGCAGGAGCAGGGAGAGTAATATGGACAGCACGGTGTCTGTCAAAGATTACTCGATAATGGAGAGGTGATTCATTCCTCTCGACAAACTGGTGGTGAACCATAGCATTAAAGTCTAGGTAAGCAGGAGGTAATTCAATATCATCTTCGCGTATGGCTATACCAAGAAAATTAGCTATGTGGGTTGCATAAATTCCTCCAAAGAAATCTCCATTAAATCTATTAAGATGCAACCTACGTGCAAAAATGGCTCCCAAATTATAAGATTTATCTCCTAACACAACACTCCTAAGAATACGGAGGCCAGGGACACACATATGGCATGCCTCATCTTTACCATTAATGCATCTACCTATGAAGAGAGCAAAATAATGTATAGCTGGAAAGTGAATGCTCCCTATGGTAGCTTGTGTAATATCTCTAGATTCTCCCATAGTTATGCTAGCACGAAAATCTCTAAATTCAGATTTGCGACGATCCCTTATACTACCCCATTGTGGAAGTTTGCAAGCAGTGGTAAAGTCCTCTAAGTCCATAGTATAAGAATTTTCATAAAGATCAAATAGGACAGTTGGAGAATTACGTGAAGTTGAAAATTCAAACCTCCTCACAAAGGTACTGGTGAGGTTGTGATACTGACTGCACTTCTCTTCCTCGAAGCTCACAAGATTGGCATTACGCAAATATGCGTTGAATTCTTCTTTAATTCCTGCTCGATCCATAAAATTTTCAGAAGGCCACTCACAAGGACGCACTGGAGCGTCTCTTGGTGGCTCTTCATCAGCATCACGCATCGCAAGCCTGGGTCCTTGCTTCCTTGAGGAACCACCTTGAAACATTTTCCTAAGCATTTTTCTTCCTCTGAAAAATTCTGAAATTTTTTAGTAACTTCAAAATAAAACTAAACCAAACTCAATAATATTGATAGCAACTACTCCTACAAGTGCCTAGGGCCTATATCATGCATCAAAACTACTTTTGACCATATAAATTTGACATGCAAGCTCAAGAACAGGGTCACCTAAGCAGCAAAATTTGCAATGAATAAAGCACTAGAACAAAAACTAATTGGACCAATGGAGGAGTCACATACCAAGGAACAATCTCCCCAAGCAGTTTTGTGAGAGGTGCTTTGAGCAAGGAGATCGAAAATGGCAGCAAGATGAGCTAGAACTCGTGCTTGGGCTGGATATTCATGATTGTGGGAGGAAGAAGAAGTGTGTGGGTGCAGGAATAAGTGGAGGAGGGCCACCGTGGGCCCACGAGGCAGGGGGCGCACCTAGGGGGTAGGGCGCGCCCTCCACCCTCGTGGGTAGGTGGTTGACCCCTCTGCTGTGTTCTCAGTGCCAAATATTCTCAAATATTCTAGAAAAATCATATTTAAATTTCAGGGCATTTGGAGAACTTTTATTTTCGGGGTATTTTTATATTGCACGGATAATCAGATAACAGACAGAAAAAAATTGTTTTTATTTTATTTAATATAAATATCAGAAAGTAAAAGTGGGGTACAGAAGGTTGTGCCTTCTAGTTTCATCCATCTCATGATCATCAAAAGGAATCCACTAACAAGGTTGATCAAGTCTTGTTAACGAACTCATTCCGAATAACATGGAACCGAAGAAATTTCGAATAACACTATGTTACCTCAACGGGGATATGCACATCCCCAATAATAAGAATATCATATTTCTTCTTGACAGTAGGAAGAGGAAATTCAAAACCTCCAAATATAATCGATGGAATTTTTCCAATAGAGTTGATACTATGAACTTGAGGTTGTTTCCTCGGAAAGTGTACCCTCTGCTTATTACCATTAACATGAAAAGTGACATTGCCTTTAGTGCAATCAATAACATCCCCTGTAGTATTCAAAAAGGGTCTTCCAAGAATAATAGACATACTATCGTCCTCGGGAATATCAAGAATAACAATGTCCGTTAAAATAGTAACGTTTGCAACTACAACAGGCACATCCTCACAAATACCGACAGGTATAGCAGTTGATTTATCAGCCATTTGCAAAGATATTTCAGTAGGTGTCAACTTATTCAAATCAAGTCTATGATATAAAGAGAGAGGCATAACACTAACACCGGCTCCAAGATCACATAAACCAGTTTTAACATAGTTTCTTTTAATAGAGCATGGTATAGTGGGTACTCCTGGATCTCCAAGTTTCTTTGGTATTCCACCCTTAAAAGTATAATTAGCAAGCATGGTAGAAATTTCAGCTTTTGGTATCTTTCTTTTATTTGTAACAATATCTTTCATATACTTAGCATAAGGATTCATTTTGAGCATATCAGTTAATCGCATACGCAAAAATATAGGTCTAATCATTTCAGCAAAGTGCTCAAAATCCTCGTCATCCTTTTTCTTGGATGGTTTGGAAGGAAAAGGCATGGGTTACTGAACCCATGGTTCTCTTTCTTTACCATGTTTCCTAGCAAGAAAGTCTTTCTTATCATAACGTTGATTCTTTGATTGTGGGTTATCAAGAACAACAGCAGGTTCAATTTCTACATCATTATTATTACTAGGTTGAGCATCATCATGAACATTATCATTAACATTATTACTAGTTTAGGTTCACTACCAGATTGAGTTTCAGCATCAGAAATAGAAATATCATTTGGATTCTCAGGTGGTTCAATAACATGTTCACTAGAAGCATGCAAAGTCCTATCATTTTTCTTTTTCTTCCTTTTAGAAGGACTAGGAGCATCTATATTATTTCTCTGAGAATCTTGCTCAATTCTCTTAGGGTGGCCTTCAGGATACAAAGGTTTCTGAGTCACTTTACCACCTCTAGTCATAACTCTAACATCATTATCATTATCTTTACTATTCAATTCATTGAGCAAATCATTTTGAGCTTTAAGTACTTGTTCTACTTGAGTGGTAACCATAGAAGCATGTTTACTAATAAGTTTAAGTTCACCTTTGACATTAGTCATATAATCACCCAAGTGTTCAAGCATATTTGAATTATATTTCAATTATCTACCAAAATAAGCATTAAAATCTTCTTGCTTAGCCATAAATTTATCAAACTCATCTAAGCATGGGCTAGCAAATTTAGTAAATGGGATTTCAGCTTTATCATATCTATATAGAGAATTTACCTTTACTACTTGTGTCGGGTTATCAAGACCATGCGTTTCTTCAATAGGTAGAGGATTAAGATCGTATGTTTCTTCAACAGGCGGTAAATTAAGACCATGTATTTCTTCAATAAGACGTAAATTCTTAACATCTTCAGCTTTAATACCTTTTTCTTTCATAGATTTCTTTGCCTCTTGCATATCTTCAGGACTGAGAAGTAGAACACCCCTCTTCTTCGGAGTTGGTTTAGGAATAGGCTCAGGAATTGGCTCCGGAGGTGTCCAATTATTTTCATTTGTCAACATATTATTCAATAGAATTTCAGCTTCATCCGGTGTTCTTTCCCTGAAAACAGAACCAGCACAACTATCCAGGTAATTTCTGGAGGCATCGGTTAGTCCATTATAAAAGATATCAAGTATTTCATTTTTCTTACGAGGATGATCAGGCAAAGCATTAAGTAATTGGAGAAGCCTCCCCCAAGCTTGTGGGAGACTCTCTTCTTCAATTTGCACAAAATTATATATATATATATATCCCTTAAAGCAGCTTGTTTCTTATGAGCAGGGAAATATTTAGCAGAGAAGTAATAAATCATATCCTGGGGACTACGCACACAACCAGGATCAAGAGAATTAAACCATATCTTAGCATCACCCTTTAATGAGAACGGAAATATTTTAAGGATATAAAAGTAACGAGCTCTCTCATCAGTAGTGAACAGGGTGGCTATATCATTTAATTTAGTAAGATGTGCCACAACAGTTTTAGATTCATAGCCATGAAAAGGATCAGATTCAACCAAAGTAATTACATCAGGATCAACAGAGAATTCATAATCCTTATCGGTGACACAAATAGGTGAAGTAGCAAAAGCAGGGTCAGGTTTCATTCTAGCATTTAGAGATTGCTTGTTCCATTTAGCTAATAACCTCTTAAGTTCGTTTCTATCTTTGCAAGCTAAAATAGCTAAAGAAGCTTCTTGATCAAAAACATAACCCTCAGGAATAACAAGTGATTCTTCATCATCACTTCCATTAGTATTATCAGATTCAATATTTTCAATCTCTCTAGCCCTAGCAAGTTGTTCATCAAGAAAATCACCAAGTGGCACAGTAGTATCAAGCATAGAAGTAGTTTCATCATAAGTATCATGCATAGCAGAACTGGCATCATCAATAACATGCGACATATCAGAACGAATAGCAAAAGCAAGTTAAGGTGTCGCGAGCTTACTCAAAACAGAAGGTGAATCAAGTGTAGAGCTAGATGGCAGTTCCTTACCTCCCCTCGTAGTTGAGGGATAAATCTTGGTTCTCGGATCTTTCAAGTTCTTCATAATGTTAAGCAGACATAAATCCCAAGTGACTCAAAGAATAGAGCTATGCTCCCCGGCAACGGCGAAAATAGTCTTGATAGCCCACAAGTATAGGGGATCGCAACAGTTTTCGAGGGTAGAGTATTCAACCCAAATTTATTGATTGGACACAAGGGGAGCCAAAGAATATTCTCAAGTATTAGCAGCTGAGTTGTCAATTCAACCACACCTAGAAACTTAATATCTGTAGCAAAGTGTTTAGTAGCAAAGTAATATGATAGTAGTGGTAACGATAGCAAAAGGTAACACTAGTAAAAGTAATGTTTTTGGTATTTTGTAGTGATGATAGCAATAGCAACGAAAAAGTAAATAAGCGGAGAACAATATATGGAAAGCTCGTAGGCAATGGATCGGTGATGGAGAATTATGCCGGATGCGGTTCATCATGTAACAGTCATAACCTAGGGTGACACAGAACTAGTTCCAGTTCATTGATATAATGTAGGCATGTATTCCGAATATAGTCATACGTGCTTATGGAAAAGAACTTGCATGGCATATTTTGTCCTACCCTCCCATGGCAGCGGGGTCCTTACAGAAACTAAGGGATATTAAGGCCTCCTTTTAATAGAGAACCGGAACAAAGCATTAACACATAGTGAATACATGAACTCCTCAAACTACGGTCATCACCGGTAAGTATCCCGATTATTGTCACTTCGGGGTTAACGGATCATAACGCATAATAGGTGACTATAGACTTGCAAGATAGGATCAAGAACTCTCATATATTGATGAAAACATAATAGGTTCAGATCTGAAATCATGACACTCGGGCCCTAGTGACAAGCATTAAGCATAGCAAAGTCATAGCAACATCAATCTCAGAACATAGTGGATACTAGGGATCAAACCCTAACAAAACTAACTCGATTACATGATAGATCCCATCCAACCCATCACCGTCCAACAAGCCTACGATGGAATTACTCACGCACGGCGGTGAGCATCATGAAATTGGTGATGGAGGATGGTTGATGATGACTGAGGGAGTCCTGGATTAGGGGGTATCCGGACAGCCGGATTATATCCTTTGGCCGGACTATTGGACTTTGAAGATACAAGATTGAAGACTTCGTCTCGTGTCCGGATGGGACTCTACTTGGTGTGGTAGGCAAGCTAGGCAGTACGGATATGTGTATCTCCTCCTTTGTAACCGACCTTGTGTAACCCTAACCTCTCCGGTGTCGATATAAACCGGAGGGTTTTAGTCCGTAGGACAACATACAATCATACCATAGGCTAGCTTCTAGGGCTTAGCCTCTCTGATCTCATGTAGATCTACTCTTGTACTACCCATATCATCAACATTAATCAAGTAGGATGTAGGGTTTTACCTCCATCAAGAGGGCCCAAACCTGGGTAAAACATCGTGTCCCCTGCCTCCTATTACCATCCGCCCTAGACGCATAGTTCGGGACCCCCTACCCGAGATCCGCCGGTTTTGACACCGACATTGGTGCTTTCATTGAGAGTTCCTCTGTGTCGTTGCCAGAAGGAAGGATGTCTTGTCTCGTCTTTAAAGATGGTACTACTACTGGGGGAGCTTTGGTTGTTGGCGAAACTCTCCGGCTAGGCGGGTTCATCATGACCGCTTGTTCGGCCGCCGCGCCGACGATGAATTCTCAGGTCATCGAAAACAGCCTCCACATCAAATCTGCACTTTCCGAACAGATGGATCCAATGGAGCTCTCCTCCTTAAACGAGCTCTTGGACCGCATCGCCGCCTTGGGAGTCGCTACGGACTATGATCGGATTGGGCTTAACCCCGATCAAAGGGAGATTAACTCTCCACCGGTCACCCATCATATTGCAGTGGTGGAGGAACAATGCGGTGACCTTTCCTCTATCCTGAGGACCAACTATGTCCGGATTTCCGAGCTCCCTGAGCCGGACGCCCGTTCGCGGGAGGACAACATCCAATCCCTGAACTTAGAGTCAGACAACAGACCAGGATTAGAGGGTAACATCCCGGAACCGGAGCTTCCAAAATTGGAAACTCCTCGGCCCCTGGATCCCAGATCGGGTAGGGGTTTGGATTCAATTCCACCCACCCACCCAAACACAAGCGACCTTTCCCATATCAGGCAAGAGCCCCAGGAAGCAGTACATCATTACTGGGCCAGATTCCTCCTTGCGATGAACAAGGTTAAGGACTATCGTGAGGAAGACGCAATCTTATTTTTCGGCAATAATTGCACGGACATGGGATCCTTAACGCCATAAATCGCCGTGAGATAACACGCTTCACTGACTTGGCATCCATAGTACGAAAGTACTGTGCGATGGAAAGTGCCTAGAAAACCAAAAGAAACTTTTGGGATAATCCGGCCCTGAACTCAAACCCAGTCCGAAATAAAAAGGTGCATTATCATAATATACCCGGGTTAACTACCAAAAAGCAAAAACCCTCTATAGGGCAAGGAACCGTACTAGAGGGATGGCTTAACGGACCCTGCAAAATTCATAGCACGGCGGATATAATACCAATGCACAGCCTTAGAGCATGTTGGATACTCCGGCAGGTGGCCAAAAGTGGTGAGGATCTTCTTATCCCACATACTACAGAGCACCATCCAGTGGATAACAATACAGTGTTAACAGTGTTCGAGACCTTCGCGTCAAATAATAGGCGCAAGCGAACACTCCGCAGCATGGCCGAAATCTGCCACGTAGCTGCAACAAATCCATGGAGTGACACGGCTATTACCTTCAATGCTAGTGATGAACCCAAATTCTGAACAGCCTAAGCACCAGCCGCACTGGTCCTCAGTCCAATCGTGGACGGCTTTCGATTCACCAAAGTACTCATGGACGGCGACAGTGGACTAAACCTCATCTATGAGGAAACCCTTCAAAAGATGGAAATAGACTGGAACCGCATCGAGCAAAGTAGCACAACCTTTAGAGGAATTATCCCCAGTCGGGAAGCACGCTGTGCTGGGAAAATCACACTAGATGTGGTATTCGGCACGCCGGACAATTACAGGTCCGAAGAAATTACATTCCAAGTGGCCCCGTTCAGCAGTGGCTATCACGCTCTTTTAGGACGGGAGGCATTCACAATCTTCCAAGCCGTACCCCACTATGGGAACATGAAGCTTAAAATGCCCGGGCCCAATGGAATCATCACTCTCGCTAGTGATCCAGACACAGCACTCCGCGCCGAAAACAAAACAACGACATTGGCCCTCGAGGCATTATCTGAAGCCCTCTCGGCCGAGGAGTTAACCAAGCTACGCTCCATAATGGACAGGGACGATGTGATACTCGACAAGAGATCCAAGTCCACCTCTTTTAAACCAGCGGATGAAATAGTCAAATTCCAAGTCCACCCAACGGACCCTACCAAAACAGCCTCCATCGGGGCACAGTTAAACCCCACTGTGGACGCCGCACTATGAGAGTTCCTGCGCGAGAATTGGGACATATTCGCCTGGCATCTCTCAGACATGCTAGGAATCCCACGCAGGCTGGCCGAGCATAGCCTCAATATCCTAAAGGGATTCAAGCCGGTCAAGCAAGCTCTTCGGCGTTTCTCCGAACCTAAGAGACAAGCCATGGGAGAAGAACTAGTCAAGTTATTGGAGGCCGGATTCATCAGAGAAATAAAACATCCAGACTGGCTAGCAAACCTGGTGATGGTACCAAAGAAGGACAAATCCTGGCGCCTTTGCGTGGATTTCAAAGACCTCAATAAAGCTTGCCCAAAGGATCCCTTCCCCCTGCCACGCATCGATCAAATCATTGACGCTACCGCAGGACACGAGTCATTGTGTTTCCTCGACGCTTACTCCGGTTACCACCAAATCAAGATGGCAGAGTCCGACCAAGCCACAACGGCATTCATCACACCATACGGCCCTTTCTGTTTCAACACAATGCCTTTTGGGCTCAAAAACGCTGGCGCAACATATCAGCGCATGATTTAGACATGTCTGGAGAAACAAATTGGCAAAACAGTAGAGGCATCCGTAGACGATGTGGTCGTCAAAACCAAACACGTCGACTCTTTGATAGACGACTTGAGGCTCACATTCGACAACCTCCGAACATATGACATCAAGCTCAATCCGGAAAAATGCGTTTTCGGCGTACCAGCCGGAAAGCTCCTGGGATTCATTGTCTCCAGTAGAGGTATTGAAGCTAATCCGGCCAAAATCCGAGCATTGTCACAATTGGCTACCCCAACAGACCTCAAACAAATCCAAAAGTTAACTGGATGCGTGGCGGCTCTAAGCCGCTTTATCTCCCGCTTAGGAGAAAAGGCTTTACCCCTCTATCGCCTCCTTCGGCGCACCGAACACTTCGAGTGGACGGACGCGGCCACAGCCAGATTGGAAGAAATAAAGGCCATTTTGGCAGCCAACCCAATCTTGGACGCACCAAACATCGGCGAACCAATGTTGTTATACATTGCGGCAACTCATCAAGTTGTAAGCGCGGTGCTCGTTGTCGAACGGGAAGAGGACGGACACAAATTCCCTCTTCAAAAGCCGGTATATGATGTATCCACTGTCCTCACTCCATGCAAATCACGGTACCCGCATTACCAAAAGATAGCATACGCGGTATTCATGGCATCGTGGAAACTGCGACACTACTTTCAAGAGTGTTCGATTACAGTAGCCTCGGAAGTGCCACTTAATGATATTATAAACAACCTTGACACTACGGGCCGGATTGCCGAATGGGCCATTGAGCTCCTCCCATTCGACATAACATACAAACCTCGACGAGCCATCAAATCGCAAGTATTGGCCGACTTCGTCGCCGAATGGACGAAGGCCGAACTCCCTAAAGAGTACCGCGCATACTCCAATTGGATCATGCACTTCGACGGTTCTAAAATGTTGGCCGGTCTAGGGGCTGGAGTCGTCCTGACGTCCCCAACCGGAGATACCGTTCAGTACATACTGCAAATATTGTATACAGACTCCAATAATGCAGCCGAATACGAAGCTCTATTGCATGGTCTTCAGATGGCAGTCTCCATGGGCATTCAACGCCTGGAGGTGCGTGGGGATTCAAACCTCGCAATATCCCAAATAAACGGAGATTTTGACGCCAAGGATCCAAAAATGGCAGCCTATCGAAATGCCATCCTAAAAATGTCAGCTCGGTTCGAGGGACTCGAATTTCACCATGTGGCTCGGGAAAACAATCAGGCGGCGGATATAATCGCCCGCATCGGCGCAAAACGCGACGCGGTCCCTCCCAACATATTTTTGGAAAGGCTTTTCAAGCCATCCGTAGTATGGGAAGGGGACACCGGTAACAACAGTCCAGACCCGGCCAAACTACCCGATACCAAACTCCCTGACACAATCGGAGGCTCCACCACCGAAATAACACCTTCAGCCCACAAAATAATGGCCATTATTGCCCCGTGGACAGAACCATTCCTGGCCTACCTAACTAGACAGGAACTTCCGGAGGACCAAAATGAGGCACGCTGCATAGTGCGGCGATCCAAGGCCTACAGGGTCCATGAGGGAGAATTGTACAAGAAAAGCACTACTGGAGTCCTTCAAAGGTGCATCTCCGAAGAGGAAGGGCGGAATCTTTTGGAAAAAATTCACGCCGGACTCGGCGGTCATCACGCCGCAGCCCGGGCTCTTGTAAGCAAGGCCTTCCGTACAGGATTCTATTGGCCAACGGCCCGGGCAGATGCACAGGACTTGGTCCAACGTTGCGCCGGTTGCCAGCTCTTTGCGAATCAAAGCCACATGCCACCCACCGCCCTCCAAACAATCCCCATTACATGGCCCTTTGCGGTCTGGGGGCTCGACATGGTTGGACCCCTTAAAGGGGGGACCCACAAGAAAAAATACTTATTGGTCATGGTGGATAAATTCACCAAATGGATAGAGGCCAAACCAGTTAAAACACCCGAATCCGGACCGGTGATAGATTTCATATCCGGGGTTGTACACCGTTATGGCGTCCCCCACAGCATCATCATTGATAATGGCACGAACTTCACGGCTGACGAGGTAAAAATCTGGTGCAGCAAAATGGGCATCAAGCTCGATTATGCCTCAGTCTATCACCCACAAACCAACGGTCAAGTCGAGCGAGCAAATGGTCTTATAATGAGCGGCATTAAACCTAGATTAGTGTGTTCCTTAATGGAGTCTAACACGCACTGGGTAGAGGAGCTCGACTCCGTACTCTGGGGGCTGCGGACCACGCCCAATCGTAGTACCGGATATACACCTTTCTTTATGGTGTACGGCGCAGAGACAGTCTTGCCCTGTGACATAATTCATGACTCACCTAGAGTGCGCATGTACGAAGAAAGAGAAGCCGAGCTCGATCGACAGGACAGTCTGGACACCTTGGAGGAGGAGCGCGATGTAGCCAAAGCCCGTTCTGCATTTTATCAGCAACAGGCTGCAGATACCAAAGCAGAGAAGTATGGGCCAAAACTTATAACGTTGGCGAACTAGTTCTACCCCTGCCGGATAAGAAAAAGAACAAGCTCGGGCCCAAATGGGAAGGTCCCTTCATTATTGACCAAGTTCTGACCGGTGGAGCGTACCAACTGCGGGATGCATCGACTAGTCGACTCGAGCCGAACCCATGGAACGCGGCCAGGCTCCGAACATTCTACGCCTAGCGCCGGACTCTATGTTAGTCCCCTCCCTTTGTCCATTTTTCACAAATGCATTATCTGTCTTGTTTTTCTTTCTTTCTTTCTTTGCTTATTTCTTTAGGCCTTCAAGAGTCACCTTGTGCCTTGTTCGCACATGACAGATGCACTAGCCGCACTCTTCATACCTGGGGGCTTCTTTCACAGAAGCTTAAATTATTTATCCGGGCTTCAGGCCCAACACATGTGTTATACTTCCGCATGTACCTTTTTTCACCATTATATGCATCAATATGACTTAAGTTTTGGCCAAGCTGGGTTGCATGGCTCTTGTATTTATGCCCTACGTTCCCGTTAATTCGGCTAGGGCATAAGGGGAGCACCTCTGCAATTGTTACTGCCGGGTCAGCCAGATGTGTACCTCAGACTGGGTGAAGCCGAAAGCTAGCGTTCTTAAGGGAATATTCGGTCGGTGAACAGAAGATGATTTTTTATTTTTCATATCTGCCCCCAGATGTTTTTCCTGCGTTTCCTACCGCAGTCCGGACATGCACTTTAGGGCATGCTTGCCCAGGGAAAGGAACCCTTAATGGAACTATTCTCCCTGGAAGATGTTTCTTACTACCCATGCAATATAACATAACTAGTTGGGCACTTGTCTGATAAAGCACTAATGACCCCTACGCCTAGTCTCCACGCATACCCCTGTTCTTATATAACTGAGCGGGTATTCGGACACACTCCGGACTATTGAGCCCGGAGGCTGAAGCGAAAAGGTCCGCAACGACAAGTGATCTACAATCTGGCTAGAAGGCATTATACATGTCACTTCAATTACATAGTCATGCAGACTGACTATATTCTTCTTCTATACCATCCAACAGGCGGTCTAGCTTACAATCCTGTTGGGAATACTTTGCGGCTAATTCTACTTGCCCATAAACTAAGCTAACAGGAATCTCTTTTCCGTCGGGCCCCATAGGTCCGACCTCGGCCATGTGATTTGGGTCTGCTTTGGTATACCGCGTCTTCACCATGGCCCAGGCTTCTCTGGCACCCTGTCGGCAGGCTGATATCTTCCATAATCGGAAGCACCGCCACGCTCCTTTGAGCTTCTCCGCAAGCTCCACAACACCCTCTGGCAGGGAGACGGACGGCCACAAGGCCTGGGCAACACCCTGCATCACCTGCCGAACTTGTTCGTGCAGATGTGATAGCTCGGACAGAAGATCACCCGCAAACCCGGGCATTTCCTTCGCGGGACGACCCGTCAGCATACCTACAGACATAACGTTGTTAGTTGGCTTCTTCGCCGAATACCTTTAAAGGATTCGTTCAAGCACTTACTAAAAATGCCGCGTCGAAGCCTCTTATTCTGCTTCTCAGAGTCTGCAAGCTGGCTCCGAATGTCTTTTAGTTCCATGTTCAGCCTTATATTGGCGTCTTGGAGATTGTTTTTCTCCCGCCTAAGCTCAGTCAACACGCGTTTGCGAGCTTGTAGCTGCTGCATAACATGCTGGTCCTCCGGATTTTCTCCGGATTCATCTGTAAAATCTATTGTTAGATTTGCAGCAATGCCGCGCACTATATGGTAACCATCATTCTTTAAAATGTTACCAGCGGGAGGCTTTTTCTGTTCCTGCAATGCGGCAATAGCGGCCCGCAGTTGGGTCTTGCATTCCTCCAACTCCTGGGACAGCCTAGTATTCTTCTCTATAAGAACCTGCACAATAAAGATGATCCTTAAATCAGTTCTGCTAACTGTTTCAAGTCTCAGGGGCTACTGATACATATAAATCGTCAGATTCACTCACCCGTACATCCTTTACATACTGATCCGTGGCTCTGGCTAGACCATCTTGAGCGGCACGGAGGTACGCCTCTCCAGAATTAAAGGCATCAAACGCCTCTGGTGAGAAACAAGCGTCATGGAGTACGGCCCGGCGGCGCCTATGATTCATGGCGCTTTCCACTTTTGAGTTTGTAGCAGATAACCTATCCGCATCCTCTGTAGGGGGATTATCCGGCGCCTGCCCCATATCAGCTTCTGCCTCCGTGTCCGGTTCTGATGCATGACTGGTGGAAGCGTGATCGGCGACATCATCGGACATATTCCGGCGAGCGTTTTTTCTGTTAAAGAAACACAGGCGTCATTATATTTTGAGAAAGACGACAACCACAGAGCGGGATTTGTTGTACCTTTGCAACGGCGTCTCCGTCCTAACTGCCTTCCTCTTTGGCCTACCCGGCCTCGGTGCCTCCTGTTGGCGCGTTGCTGCAGGGCGTCGCAAATGCCTTCCCTGTAAAAAAGGGCCATGCGAATATGGTGGGTGAAGTGTCTAAAAGGGGATCCTACTTTTTTGAGTTGGGACTTTTCGGTTTTTCTTATGTGCGATGCAGGGAGCAGTCTAGGATAGTCGGCCGTAATGGCCACCATGACATCGTCGTAGCCTAACTGATAGAACTGCCGGTTTATCAGCTCCACGGAGATAACCGGATCTTCTTTGAGTCCAGAGTCGAGGGCCCGATCCGGGTCCTCCCGCTGTGGAGAAGGGATGCTGACCTCCCTTATGGCCTTTCGCAGTTCCTGCAGTAAATTGGCAAGGTGAATACTTACAACGAAAAACGCGGGAAGATGGAAGTAAGGGGATATAGCTTACCCAGCTTGGAGGATTGTACATGGAGAATCCATCCCGTGGCTTGATGCGGGTGAACTCCTCCTCCTCCCCCTTGAACAGTTCGGACAGAATTTTGCCTAATGCGACAGCATCGCCCGGACCCGTACGCCCGTAGCGGGTGGCGTCATCCTCCCCGTTGTAACACCACAAGGGGTGCCCATGATATTGAAGTGGTTGCACTCCCCGCATTTTGCAGATCGACATAACTTCAATTATTGTCAATCCTATCTGAGCCAGTTCCTTAATCTGGTTCATCAGATAGAGGACTTCTCTGTCGTCTTCCGCCTGGGGGCTCCGTGGGTGCCAACTTTGGTGCTTCTTCAGAGGAGCATTGTTAAACTCAGGAAGACCCCGCCGAATAGGGTCCAGAAGGGGAACGTCCTCCATATAAAACCATTCTGAAGGCCAGTCTTCGGACGGCTTCTTCGGGGTACCGGACAGATATCCGGTATTGGCGATGCGCCATACTTCGGCTCCGCCCACTTGATAAAGTGATTCCCTCTGTGTGCGAGGGACAAGGCAAAATAGCCTTTTCCACAGCTCGAAGTGAGCCTCGCAGGCCAGGAACAACTCGTAGACAGTAGCGTAGCCGACGATGTGTAGGATGGAGGCAGGGGTGAGATTGTGTAGTTGGAGGCCGTAGAACTCCAGGAGCCCGCGGAGGAACGGATGAATTGGAAATCCGAGTCCCCTTAGTAAGTAAGGAACAAGGCAAACCCGTTCCCCCATGGAGGGATAGGGGAAGTTCTCCGCTCGCTCCCTGCCATTGTAGGTGGCGAGCCCGGCTCGAATGGGCACCATGTATGCCGGAGGAAGAAACCCTTTGGTCTATAGTTCGACCAATCGACTATGTGGGACTAAATACCTCTCCCAATCGCCAAGCTTAGGGCTACGAGGGCAGGAGGAGGAGCTGCGGAGGTCGGCCATGCTGGAATGGATCTTTTCGAAACGCGCTCTAATGGATTCTCGCTGAGGGGAGGATGGTGTGGATCGGATCTAAGAATCCCAATCCCTTTAATAGACAAATTATTTATCTGACTAGGGGGGTGAATGTAAAAATGCCCTGGCGCCTCGTATTCATTCGATGCATGAGAAATTGCCCTTATTGGGCGCAGAAGCCAAGAGGATCAACATTTATGGGGCCGAATACTATTTACAAACACTGGGAAATTGGAGAAGAACCCACCTTCCAATGCTAAAGGAAATACTGCGTGCCGAACTCGTCGTCATTGAAGCCTGGTTCGGGGGCTACTGAGGGAGTCCTGGATTAGGGGGTATCCGGACAGCCGGACTATATCCTTTGGCCGGACTGTTGGACTTTGAAGATACAAGATTGAAGACTTCGTATCGTGTCCGGATGGGACTCTACTTGGCATGGTAGGCAAGCTAGGCAGTACAGATATGTGTATCCCCTCCTTCATAACTGACCTTGTGTAACCCTAACCTCTCTGGTGTCTATATAAACTGGAGGGTTTTAGTCCGTAGGACAACATACAATCATACCATAGGCTTCTAGGTCTTAGCCTCTCTGATCTCGTGGTAGATCTACTCTTGTACTACCCATATCATCAACATTAATCAAGCAGGATGTAGGGTTTTACCTCCATCAAGAGGGCCCGAACCTGGGTAAAACATCGTGTCCCCTGCCTCCTGTTACCATCCGCCTTAGACGCACAGTTCGGGACCCCCTACCCGAGATCCGTCGGTTTTGACACCGACATTGGTGCTTTCATTTAGAGTTTCTCTGTGTCATCGCCAGAAGGAAGGATGTCTCGTCTCGTCTTTAAAGACGGTACTACTACTGGGGGAGCTTTGGCTGTCGGCCAAACTCTCCGGCTAGGCGGGTTCATCATGACTGCTTGTTCGGGACCCCCTACCCGAGATCCGCCGGTTTTGACACCGACAATGACGATGGCGACGGATTCCCCTCTCCGAAGCCCCGAACGGACTCCAGATCAGCCCTCCCGAGAGGTTTTAGTGCTTGGCGGTGGCTCCGTATCATAAAACGCGATGATTTCTTCTCTCTGATTTTTTTCTCCCTGAAACACAATATATGGAGTTGGAGTTGGAGGCGGAGAGACACCAGGGGGCCCACGAGGTAGGGTGCGCGCCCTAGGGGGGCAGGCGCGCCCCCACCCTCGTGGACAGGTGGTGGGCCCCTGGCCTTCATCTTTTGTAGGTATTTTTTATATTTTCCAAAAAGTTACTCCGTGAAGTTTCAGGTCATTCCGAGAATGTTTGTTTCTGCACATAAATAGCACCATGGTAATTCTGCTGAAAACAGCGTCAGTCCGGGTTAGTTCCATTCAAATCATGCAAGTTAGAGTCCAAAACAAGGGCAAAAGTGTTTGGAAAAGTAGATACGACAGAGACGTAGCAGGGGATAGTCCGGAAATGACGCATTCATTACCATATTCATATAGGCTAGGCTTTTAGGGTTTAGCCATCATGATCTCGTGGTAGATCAACTCTTGTAACACCCATATTCATCAACATCAATCAAGCAGGACGTAGTGTATTACCTCCATAGAGAGGGCCCGAACCTGAGTAAACATTGTGTCCCCTGTCTCCTATTACCATCGATCCTAGACGCACAGTTTGGGATGCCCTACCCGAGATTCGCCGGTTTTGACACCGACATTGGTGCTTTCATTGAGAGTTCCACTATGCCGTCCACGAAAGGTTCGATGGCTCCTTCAATCGTCTACAGCGACGCTATCCAAGGAGAAACCTTCCTCCCTAGACAGATTTTCGTGTTCGTCGACTTCGTACTGCGGGCCAACTCGTTTGACCATATGGAGTAGATCGATAGCTACGCCCCTGGCCACCAGGTCAGGTTTGGAAGCCTGAACTACGTCGCGGATATCCATGGAGACTTGATCTTCAATGGATTTGAGACTACAACAATCGCTCCCCCTCGCTCCGATGAACATGACCTAAATCTGTCACCGGATCACATCCAACGGATGGTCCCTACTGCTGCAATGACCTTAGAACCGGAGAAAATTGTGCCATCTGAACCCACAGAGTCCCCGGCGTTGGAGCCGCACACGGACTCGGCACTCCGCAATATCTATGTCAATGGAACTCCAGACTCGTTTCCAGCTATGAGTTCCAAATCGGGTACGCCTACGGACACCGAGCTAGATCGGTTATCGATTTTCAGATTTAGCGCCGTAGACATCTTCCAGCATTCACCCTTGGGTGATGTGCTAAACTCTTTAAAGAACCTGTCCTTAGAGAAGGACTCACAGACGAACTATGTTCGGTTCGAGCCAAAGGCTGATGATGGGAAATTTTTTTCCCACTCGCCACCCACTTCATAGCCACTATCGATGATTTAACTGACATGCTCGATTACGGCTCCGAAGACATCGACGGTATGGACGAGATGCCGACCAGGAGCAAGGCCAAAACCCGCCATTTACTGGATGTTGGACGGCCACCTCTTCGTACGATGTGTACATGGTCGACACACCTAAAAAAGCTAGCGATGATGACAAAGGAGATCCAGTTGCGAATAAACCTCCCGAGACACAGTCCAAGCGCCAGTGCCCTCAACGCCGCTCTAATCCTCGTCACTCAAACGATGGGAATACCGGCACCGGAGAGAATAGCACTCCAGGCGATGCCGAAAATGACGAAGACCCTGTCGGGGTTGCATTCGAATAGGAGGAACAAGACAACGGGCAAGATAATCCTGATAATCAGACCATGCCCAATGACCCAGACGATGATAGTTATCGTCCAGTCTCCAAGGATGATGAGAGCCTCGACAATGAGGACTTCATCATGCCTGAGGCACCCCTTGAGCAGGAGCGCTTCAAGCATCAGCTAATAGCCACCGTGAGAAGCCTGAAGAAGAAGCAGCAGTAGCTTCAGGCCGATCAAGACTTGCTCATTGACAGGTGGACTGATGTCCTGGCAGCCGAAGAATACGGCCTCAAGCGCCCAGCCAAGAGTTACACAAAGCATAGACCGCTACCTCAGTTAGATGAGGAGGTACTTAATCCCATACCTCCCTCACGCAATGCAGACCGGCCACCACACGGTCGAGATAGTGCGGCGGACCGACCACCCCGCGGTCGGGATAAAGCGGCAACTCAGGCCGAACAACAGCCCGCCCCACTACCTCGCAAAACAGGGACAGAACAGCTCGGGACCTTACATATGACCTTTGGCAGGAGATGGACAGCAGAGCAGAACACACCAGATCAATCTACGGATCGCGAGGACGCTTCCCAACTCGTGATGATGGCTACCTATTCGGGCGTGACAAGACTAGTCACACTCGGGCCGATAACCACAGACGCACTCCATTGGAGGTGCGCCGTGATGCGGCCCGATATAGAGGCGGCGCACACCCTCTCTGCTTCACAGACAAGGTGCTGGATCATGAATTCCCTGAGGGATTCAAGCCCGTCAATATTGAATCATACAACGGAACAATCGACCCCGAAGTATGGATTGAGGACTTTATTCTCCACATCCACATGGCCCGGGGAGACGACCTCCACGCCATCAAATACCTCCCACTGAAACTCAAAAGGCTAGCTAGACACCGGCTGAATAGCCTGCCCGAGAATTCCATCAGCAGCTGGGAGGACCTGGAAGAGGCCTTTCTTGACAACTTCCGAGGTACATATGTCCGGCCACCCGATGCCGATGATTTAAGACACATAGTTCAACAACCTGGAGAATCAGCCAGAAAATTTTGGACTAGGTTCCTAACCAAAAAGAACCAGATCATTGACTGTCCGGATGCCGAAGCCCTAGCGGCCTTCAAACACAGCATCCGTGACGAATGGCTAGCATGCCACCTCGGCCAAGATAAACCGAAGTCCATGGCAGCCCTTACGGCACTCATGACCCGCTTTTGCGCGGGAGAGGACAGCTGGCTGGCTCGTAGCAAAAACACAGCCAGCGAGACAAGCCCCTTCCGAGGCCAAGAACAACTCCGGAAAGATCCGATGCAACAGACACAAACGCCGAAGCAATGGCGACAACAGCAATGACACCACTATTAACGCCGGATTCAGCAGATCCAAGTCCGGACAGCGAATGAAGCCCTACAAAAGGAACAACAAGGGTCCATCTAGCCTGGATCGCATACTCGATCGTCCGTGCCAAATACATGGTACCCCAGACAAACAAGCCAATCACACCAACAGAGACTGTTGGGTTTTCAAACAGGCTGGCAAGTTAAATGCCGAAAACAAAGAAAAGGGATCACAAAGTGAGGACAAGGACAAAGAGCCCCGGTAGCCGAACACCGGAGGGCAGAAGAAATTTCCCCCTCAAGTCAAAACAGTGAACATGATATACGCTACACACATCCCCAAAAGGGAGCGCAACTGAGCACTTAGGGACGTCTACGCGGTAGAGCCAGTCGCCCCAAAATTCAATCTGTGGTCTTCATTCCCGATCACCTTTGATCGTCGAGATCATCCAACTAGTATCCGGCATGGCGGCTCAGCCGCACTGGTCCGCGACCCAATCATCGATGGATTACACCTAACAAGAGTCCTAATGGACGGCGGTAGCAGCCTCAACCTGCTCTATTAGGATACCGTGCGAAGATGGGAATTAATCCCTCACAAATCAAACCCACAAAGACTACCTTTAAAGGAGTCATACCAGGCGTTGAGGCCCGTTGCATGGGCTCAATCACGCTGGAGGTGGTCTTCGATTCCCCGGACAACTTCCGAAGCGAGGAGTTAATCTTTGATATCGTCCCGTTCCACAGTGCTTACCAAGAATTACTCGAACGAATCGTGTTTGCTAGATTCAACGCGATACCACACTATGCCTATCTCAAGCTGAAGATGCCCGGTCCGTGCGGCGTCATAACAGTCAACGGAAACACATAACGCTCCCTCCGGACAGAGGAGCACACTGCCGCCCTAGTAGCAGAGGTACAAAGCAGCCTTCTCAAGCAGCAGCATAATCTAGCCGTCGAGCCCCTGGACATCATTAAGAGGGCCGGACCACACTGCAACAGGACAGCGCGGCTCGTCAAGAGCTCGATTAGCAATTCGTCCTTCGCCCCAATCCCGATGAGGTAGTGGCATTCATACCACGCGTCCATAACTACGCACTCAAAATTCCATGGGCATCGACGGAGGCACAAGCTATCCCGGATCCACGGTTCGGCCAGACCGATCCCGGACACACATATAACTTTATTATCTCTTTTTCCTTGTTTCAGGTTTCTCCTATGGGGCCTCCTTCAACGGCCTGATTAACGACCCCATCAAAGGACAAACACACCGGATTGACACAGAGCACATACGTACATGGGAAGCCCCAGAGGCTAACTGTTTTCAGGACCCACGAGCAATCCGCCTTCGGGTATGGCATGTCAAATAGTCGGTTGCTTTTTGCATTATCTTGTACCAATGTGCTTGGACACATAAACCCAACTATAATGGAAACAGTTCATGAGCCAAGTTCAAGGGCTCCAGACCCTATCTTTGTTCTCCATCTGTTTTCCTTTGTATTTATTATTTCCTAGCAGTCGTACACTTTGCCAGGGGCTCCCCATTGCCCCATGATATGGCAACAAAGCCCGAAAAAATCCCTAAAGATAAGTTCGGCACCCCCGAATTTAGCATTATATGCATTGGCTCCGAATCATGTCTTTGGTCAATAGTTGGGTTGCCCGGCTCCGGTGCTTGCTACCCTATGTTTCACTACATCGGCTAGGGTAGTAAAGGAATAACTATTGCGATTGTGCCCTGGCCTTGACCAGATGAGCACCTCAGTAGAGAAAGCTGAAAACTGACTATCATGATACGGCGAGAGCCGGTCAGCTGTTCGAGGGTCACAAATCATTGGAGATATTTTTCTGCATTATGTGAAAGATCGACACTTCCCGATCAGATGCTCACAGCCCCCTGGTTCGAACCAGGGGCTGCACCCATGCTTTATTATAAAACTCCTATGTCTAAGTGAGGGTGTTTAAGCCGTACAGTCTGATTGCCTTGTTCGTTGCGCTAAACAACTCCTTCAAGGACCATACAATTGGATCAAGATTGTTTAGATTCCATCCCGAACACCTCTGTACTACTTACGTGAGGGCAGAAGCCGACGACTGGCCAACCCTCAGATTACATATAAAACCGCCGCACAGGAGGAAACAATTCAAAGCATAACAATATTACATTACAAAACAGGCTTTGTTCCAGTAATACAAGGCAAAGGTAACACGCATACATCTACTCAAATACAATATCATGCAAACATTGTGCTGCCGGGAGACGAGAACCCTCCAAAACATCTGCAAAATACCGTTCGGGTGTGCGGTGTTCCTTGCCCTCCGTGGCCCTCTCGTCACCTCGACGGCGTCAACCTTCGCCCACCACATCTTGCAACAGGCGAAGGCCATGCACGCACCTTCAATGCAGGCCGAGCGCTTGACGACGTCCAGCCGAGGACAGGCATTCACCATTCTCCTCACGAGTCCGAAGTAGCTTCTTGGCATAGCTTCGGCAGGCCATAGCCGGATTATGAAATCCTTCATGGCTACTTCGGCCACCCTATGCAACTCCACCAGCTGTTTCAGCTGATCGGTGAAGGACACGGGATGCTCTGGCACCGCATACTGCAACCAGAATAGCTTCTCCATAGAACCCTCTCCTTCGGCTCGGTAGAACTCCGCAACGTGTGATACACTGCATGGCAAATCCGCAAATGGTCCTGGGGAAATCCAAACCCGGGTTAGTAAAAGGCACTGCTTCTCCGCATACTTGCTTTGCATATTAAATGCCTTACCCGCCGTAATCTTCTTGGGCTCCTGGATCTCCTGGAGGGCAGCCTGGGCCTCATTCCGTGCAGTCTCCATGCTCTGACAAGCCTTGGCGAGTTCGATCCCCTGAACCTACGCATCATGCTCCAAGGCTTCGCATTTCTTGACCGCATCCTGGAGCTCCTGCTAGATTTCTTTGACCTGGGCCTTGGACTTCTTACGGGCGGCCTGCTGCTGGACAACCTTCTCCTCGGCCTCGCCCAGGTCCTTCTTCAGGGCCTTGACCTCGGTCGCGGCTCCTACACATATTACGACACAATGGTCAATATACAGCGCCTGTCCTTTCTAAACACACAGCAAGTAGTCACTCACCTTGCTTCTCCTGGAGCTGAACCTTAACCTCACCGAGCTTGTTCTCGGTCCGCTCCAGCCTCTGCCTCAGCTCAGAGACTTCGGCAGCATGGGAGGTTGCAGCCAACAGCGACGCGTGCTCATTCATACATATTACGTTAGTCTCCTACAACAGAAGAATTGATCCTTTGTCCGGTTATTCCTGTCGAACATCAGACAATGTCTCAGGGGCTATTGGCTACACGGGGTTTTTCTCTTTCTTACCTAGAAAACTGTCAACAGGCTGCTGCAGGCTTCATTCAGTCCACCCTTGGCGGACTGAATCTTCTCGATCACTGCACCCATAAGGACACGGTGCTTGTCCACGACAGAGGCGCTTCGAAGCGCCTCCATCAGGTTATCCAGCGCCCCTGGATAGACAAGGGCCACCGGTGGGAGCGGCGCATCCACCTCCTTTAAAGGGGGCTGCTCGCCCTACTCCGGAGCCATATGGGACTCCAGAATCGTATTCGGCTGAGGGCCGAACTAGATACGGCCTTCTACGCCAATCTCCATGGGGATCGGCTCCCCCATGTGTCCGGCAGTGGAGGTCTCGCCCTGTGGCGCCTCTCGGACAGCGTCCTGGGCTCCTCCCCGCTTCAGAGCAGTCCTCCAAGATAACACCTCGGTGTCGTCCCTGGCCCCGGGTGAATAAGCAGGCGGAGGTGACATGCTCTCCATCTCTGACGGAGCCAAGGAACCTCCAGATGAGGATCGCTGGGTAAGGTCGCGGGCGGGACTACAATAGCACAATTAACTATGTCATAATAATAAAGAGAAAGGGCCGGATGTGCGCATGAGAGAGCCATGTCACTTACAATGCGGCCTGGGGCTTAGCACAGGGGCGTCTCTTCGGACTGCTGTCAACGTCCCACGTGGTGTTGACCGCTGGGACGCTTTTCCCCTTCTTGGGCGTGTCCGCCTCCGGATGCGCCGAAGCCGCCCTCTTCTTCTTCCTCTCCTCAGGGGGAGGGTTGTTTTCCTCCTCCTCCTCCTCTTCCTCGTTGTTGTCCTCAGGGACAGAGGAATAGGCTTCGTCGTCTTCGGACGTCACGTCTGAAGTGCCCTTACAACGGGGGCCACCCTTGGCCCCCTTGGCCTTCTTCTTGGCCTTCTTATCCGGCGCCTTATAAGGCGCCGACACCAGCATCTTCGCTAGACGCAGGATGACCGGTTCTTCAGGTAGCGGAGCCGTACACTAGATCCGCTTCGCCCTCTCCATCCAGTCCTGGAAATGTAATAATAAGCTCATACATCATCCTTCAAATGATTAAATTAGGGTTACATTGAAAAATAGCATACCTCACTGGCGAGGTGTTTACAATCGTGACGACGGTCTGAATCCATGGTCGGTGGCTTCTCGTTGCCCTCAAAGAGCAACTTCCATGCGCCTTCATGAGTAGTCTCGAAGAGCCTCACCAGAGTCTGATCCTTCTTTGGGTTGAATCCCACAGAGGATGGCTTCGGCGTTGGCACGGAAGGATCCGGCGAACCAGCATCACCTGGATCACATCAACGAGCTTGACATTCTTGGTGGACATGCTCTGGACGCGTGTCTGCAGCGCTATCACCTCGTCAGGGGAACCCTAGTCCGGACTCTTCTCGACCCAAGAGGTGAGTCGCGTGGGGGTGCCGGAGCGGAATTCGGCAGCTGCGGCCCAGGTGGTGCCGCGAGGTTCTATGATGTAGAACCACTGCTTCTGCCACTCCTTCACTGTGTCCACAAAAGTGCCTTTGGGCCAGGATACGTTGGACAACTTGCTCAATATGGCTCCTCCGCACTCCGCGTGCTGGCCGTCCACCACCTTCGGCTTCACGTTGAAGACTTTAAGCCACAGCCTGAAGTGGGGATGGATGCGGAGGAAGGCCTCACACACGACGATGAACACCGAGATGTTGAGAAAGGAATTCGGGGACAGATCATGGAGATCTATCCCGTAATAATACATTAGCCCACGGACGAAAGGTTGGAGTGGAAACCCTAGCCCATGGAAGAAATGGGGGAGGAACACCACCCTCTAGGTGGGCTCCGGCGTGGGGACAACTTGTCCCTCGGCCGGCAGGCGGTGAGCAATCCCCTTCGCCAAGTATCTAGCCACCCGAAGCTCCGTAATGTTCTCCTCCTTGATGGAGGAAACCATCCACTTTCCCTGACCTGTGGATCCGGACATGGTTTCTTAGGTGGGAAGGAGATGAGAACTTGGGCACTGGAGCTCGAGATTGGAAGGACAGAGAGAGGGCGTGAGGGAGGAAGAGGGAATCCTTATCCCCTTATAAAGGCAATGAATATTGAACGCCTCCTCACTCGCCTTAAGATTTTCCTATTCCCAAGGGCTGTATAAATGGCACAGTTGGGTTACCCACGCCCGTATTGATGAGAATCTCGTAATAAGGGGGCACGATCTCCACTTTGACAAGACGTGCCAATGGCAACTGCGTCTCGAAACGTGGAGCGCCGGACGAAAAACAGTCCAAAATTATGACCGGACAGACGTGATGTCATATTGTAAAAGTTGTCAGCGGATTAGACTCGTGCAATATATATTCTCTCTACGGTTTTGTATGGTGTGTGTGACAGGTCCGGATACTATCATCGATCCGAAGACTATCTTGAAGTTCGGATAAAAGGGAACCCGCCTTGCAATGCTGAAGACAATCTGCGCGCCGAACTCCTCGTCATTTAAGCCATGTTCAGGGGCTACTGAGGGAGTCCTGGACTAAGGGGTCCTCGGGCGTCCGACCTGTTATCCATGGGCCGGACTGATGGGCTATGAAGACATGAAGGACGAAGACTATACCTGAGTCCGGATTGGACTCTCCTTGGCGTGGAAGGCAAGCTTGCTGACCGACTATGAAGAATCCTTCTTATGTAACCGACTCTATGTAAACCCTAGATCCCCTCGGTGTCTATATAAACCGGAGGGGATAGTCCGGAAAGGACACATTCATTATCATAGTCATATAGGCTAGGCTTTTAGGGTTTAGCCATCACGATCTCGTGGTATATCAACTCTCGTAACACCCATATTCATCAACATCAATCAAGCAGGACATAGGGTATTACCCCCATAGAGAGGGCCCGCACCTGGGTAAACATTGTGTCCCCTGTCTCCTGTTACCATCGATCCTAGACGCACAGTTCGGGACCCCCTACCCGAGATCTGCCGGTTTTGACACTGACAGCGCCTACCCCCTGGGCGCGCCCTCCCCCCTCATGGGTCCCTCGTGGCTCAACTGACCTACTTCTTTCTCCTATATATATCTACATACCCTGAAAACATCCAGGAGCACCACGAAACCATATTTCCACCGCCGCAACCTTCTGTACCCAAGAGATACCATCTTGGGGCCTTTTCCGGAGCTCCGCCGGAGGGGGCATTGATCATGGAGGGCCTCTACATCAACTCCATGGCCCCTCCAATGATGTGTGAGTAGTTTACTTCAGACCTTCGGGTCCATAGTTATTAGCTAGATGGCTTCTTCTCTCTCTTTGGATCTCAATACAAAGTTATCCTCGATTCTCTTGGAGATGTATTCGATGTAATCTTCTTTTGCGGTGTGTTTGTCGAGATCCAATGAATTGTGGGTTTATGATCAAAATTATCTATGAACAATATTTGAATCTTCTATGAATTCTTTTATGTATGATTGGTTATCTTTGCAAGTCTCTTCGAATTATCAGTTTGGTTTGGCCTACTAGATTGATCTTTCTTGCAATGAGATAAGTGCTTAGCTTTGGGTTCAATATTGTGGTGCTCGATCCCAGTGACAGTAGGGGAAACCACATGTATTGTATTGTTGCCATCGAGGATAAAAAGATGGGGTTTATTGTTGGGGAACATAGTAATTTCAAAAAAAATTCCTACGCACACGCAAGATCATGGTGATGCATAGCAACGAGGGAAGAGTGTGATGTATGTACCCTTGTAGACTGACAGCGGAAGCATTAGCACAACGCGGTTGATGTAGTCGTACGTCTTCACGGCCCGACCGATCAAGCACCAAAACTACGGCACCTCCGAGTTCTAGCACATGTTCAGCTCGATGACGATCCCCGGACTCCGATCCAGCAAAGTGTCGGAGAAGAGTTCCATCAGCACGACGGCCTGGTGATGATCTTGATGTTCTATCATCGCAGGGCTTCGCCTAAGCACCGCTACAAGGGGGAACCGCACACGACTAAGAAAACGATCACGAGGATCAACTTGTGTGTCTATGGGGTGCCCCTGCCCCCGTATATAAAGGAGTGGACGAGGGGAGGGCCGGCCCTCTCTATGGCGCGCCCTAGGGGAATCCTACTCCCACCGGGAGTAGGATTCCCCCTTTCCTAGTCCAACTAGGAGTCCTTCCATGTAGTAGGAGTAGGAGACAAGGAAGGGGAAGAGGGAAGAGAAGGAAGGAGGGGGCGCAGCCCCTCCCCCTAGTCCAATTCGGACTAGGCCTTGGGGGGGCGCGCGGCCTGCCTCTCCCTCTCCCCTAAAGCCCAATAAGGCCCATATACTTCTTCTCCCGTATTCCCGTAACTCCCCGGTACTCCGAAAAATACCCGAACCACTCGGAACCTTTCCGATGTCCGAATATAGTCGTCCAATATATCGATCTTTACATCTCGATCATTTCGAGACTCCTCGTCATGTCCCCGATCTCATCCGGGACTCCAAACTCCTTCGGTACATCAAAACTCATAAACTCATAATATAACCTTCATCAAAACCTTAAGCGTGCGGACCCTACGGGTTCGAGAACAATGTAGACATGACCGAGACACATCTCCGGTCAATAACCAATAGCGGAACCTGGATGCTCATATTGGCTCCTACATATTCTATGAAGATCTTTATCGGTCAGACCGCATAACAACATACGTTGTTCCCTTTGTCATTGGTATGTTACTTGCCCGAGATTCGATCGTCGGTATCTCAATACCTAGTTCAATCTCGTTACCGGCAAGTCTCTTTACTCGTTCTGTAATACATCATCTCGCAACTAACTCATTAGTTGCAATGCTTTCAAGGCTTATGTGATGTACATTACCGAGAGGGCCCAGAGATACCTCTCCGACAATCGGAGTGACAAATCCTAATCTCGAAATACGCCAACCCAATATGTACCTTTGGAGACACCTGTAGAGCTCCTTTATAATCACCCAGTTACGTTGTGACGTTTGGTAGCACACAAAGTGTTCCTCCGGTAAACAGGAGTTGCATAATCTCATAGTCATAGGAACATGTATAAGTCATGAAGAAAGCAATAGCAACATACTAAACGATCGAGTGCTAAGCTAACGGAATGGGTCAAGTCAATCACATCATTCTCCTAATGATGTGATCCCGTTAATCAAATAACAACTCTTTGTCTATGGTTAGGAAACATAACCATCTTTGATTAACGAGCTAGTCAAGTAGAGGCATACTAGTGACACTCTGTTTGTCTATGTATTCACACATGTATTATGTTTCCGGTTAATACAATTCTAGCATGAATAATAAACATTTATCATGAAATAAGGAAATAAATAATAACTTTATTATTGCCTCTAGGGCATATTTCCTTTAGTCTCCCACTTGCACTAGAGTCAATAATCTAGTTCACATCACCATGTGATCTAACATCAATAGTTCACATCTTTATGTGGTTAACACCCATAGTTCACATCGATATGTGACCAACACCCAAAGGGTTTACTAGAGTCAGTAGTCTAGTTCACATTGCTATGTGATTAACACCCAAAGAGTACTAAGGTGTGATCATGTTTTTCCTATGAGAGAAGTTTAGTCAACGGGTCTGCCATATTCAGATCCGTAAGTATTTTGCAATTTTCTATGTCTACAATGCTTTGTACGGAGCTACTTTAGCTAATTGTTCCCACTTTTCAATATGTATCCAGATGAAGACTAAGAGTCATCCGGATCAGTGCCAAAACTTGTATCGATGTAACCCTTTTACGATGAACCTTTTGTCACCTCCATAATCGAGAAACATATCCTTATTCCACTAAGGATAATTTTGACCGCTGTCCAGTGATCTACTCCTAGATCACTATTGTACTCCCTTGCCAAAATTAGTGTAGGGTATACAATAGGTCTGGTACACAGCATGGCATACTTTATAGAACCTATGGCCAAGGCATAGGGAATGACTTTTATTCTCATTCTATTTTTTGTCGTGGTCGGGCTTTGAGTCTTACTCAATTTCACACCTTGTAACACAGGCAAGAATTCTTTCTTTGACTGTTCCATTTTGAACTACTTCAAAATCTTGTCAAGGTATGTACTCATTAAAAAAACTTATCAAGCGTCTTGATCTATCTCTATAGATCTTGATGCTCAATATGTAAGCAGCTTCACCGAGGTTTTCTTTGAAAAAAAATCCTTTCAAACACTCATTTATGCTTTGCAGAATAATTCTACATTATTTCCGATCAACAATATGTCATCCACATATACTTATCAAAAATGCTGTAGTGCTCCCACTCACTTTCTTGTAAATACAGGCTTCACCGCAAGTCTATATAAAACTATATGCTTTGATCAACTTATCAAAGTGTATATTCCAACTCCGAGATGATTGCACCAGTCCATAGATGGATCGCTGGAGCTTGCATATTTTGTTAGCACCTTTAGGATTGACAAAACCTTCTGGTTGCATCATATACAACTCTTCTTTAAATCCATTAAGGAATGTAGTTTTGTTTATCCATTTGCCAGATTTCATAAAATGCGGCAGTTGCTAACATGATTTGGACAGACTTAAGCATCGCTACGAGTGAGAAAATTTCATCGTAGTCAACACCTTGAACTTTGTCAAAAACCTTTTTCGACAAGTCTAGCTTTGTAGATAGTAACACTACTATCAGCGTCTGTCTTCCTCTTGAAGATCCATTTATTTTCTATGGCTTGCCGATCATCGGGCAAATCCATCAAAGTCCACACTTTGTTCTCATACATGGATCATATCTCAGATTTCATGGCTTCAAACCATTTCGCCGAATCTGGGCTCATCATCGCTTCCTCATAGTTCGCAAGTTTGTCATGGTCTAGTAACATGACTTCCAGAACAGGATTACCGTACCACTCTGGTGCAGATCTTACTCTGGTTTACCTACGAGATTCGGTAGTAACTTGATATGAAGTTACATGATCATCATCATTAGCTTCCTCACTAATTGGTGTAGTAGTCACAAGAACAGATTTCTGTGATGAACTACTTTCCAATAAGGGAGCAGGTACAGTTACCTCATCAAGTTCTACTTTCCTCCCACTCACTTCTTTCGAGAGAAACTCCTTCTCTTGAAAGGATCCATTCTTAGCAACGAATGTCTTGCCTTTGGATCTGTGATAGAAGGTGTACCCAACATTTTCTTTTGGGTATCCTATGAAGACGCACTTCTCCGATTTGGGTTTGAGCTTATCAGGTTGAAACTTTTTCACATAAGCATTGCAACCTCAAACTTTAAGAAACGACAGCTTAGGTTTCTTGCCAAACCATAGTTCATACGGTGTCGTCTCAACGGATTTAGATGGTGCCCTATTTAACGTGAATGCAGTTGTCTCTAATGCATAACCCCAAAACGATAGTGGTAGATCGGTAAGAGACATCATAGATCGCACCATATCTAATAAAGTACGGTTATGACGTTCGGACACACCATTACATTGTGGTGTTCCAGGTGGCGTGAGTAGTGAAACTATTTCACATTGTTTTAATTGAAGACCAAACTCGTAACTCAAATATTTGTCTCCGCGATCAGATCGTAGAAACCTTATTTTCTTTTCACAATGATTTTCCACTTCACCCTGAAATTATTTGAACTTTTCAAATGTTTCAGACTTATGTTTCATCAAGTAGATATACTCATATCTGCTCAAATCATCTGTCAAGGTCAGAAAATAACGATACCCGCCGCGAGCCTCAACACTCATTGGACTGCATACATCAGTATGTATTATTTCCAATCAAGTTTGTTGCTCGCTCCATTGTTCCGGAGCACGGAGTCTTAGTCATCTTGCCCATGAGGCATGGTTCACAAGTACCAAGTGATTCATAATCAAGTGGTTCCAAAAGTCCATCAGTATGGAGTTTCTTCATGCGCTTTACACCGATATGACCTAAACGGCAGTGCCACAAATAAGTTGCACTATCATTATTAACTTTGCATCTTTTGGTTTCAATATTATGAATATGTGTAACACTACGATCGAGATCCAATGAACTATTTTCATTGGGTGTATGACCATCGAAGGTTTTATTCATGTAAACAGAACAACAATTAATCTCTGACTTTAATGAATAACCGTATTGCAATAAACATGATCAAATCATATTCATGCTCAACGCAAACACCAAATAACACTTATTTAGTTTCAACACTAATCCCGAAAGTATAGGGAGTGTGCGATGATGATCATATCAATCTTGGAACTACTTCCAACACACATCGTCACCTCACCCTTTACTAGTTTCTATTTATTCTGCAACTCCCGTTTTGAGTTACTACTCTTAGCAACTGAACCAGTATCAAATGCCGAGGGGTTGCTATAAACACTAGTAAAGTACACATCAATAACACGTATATCCAATATACCTTTGTTTACCTTGCCATCCTTCTTATCCGCTAAATACTTGGGGCAGTTCCACTTCCAGTGACCAGTCCCTTTGCAGTAGAAGCACTTAGTCTCAGGCTTAGGATCAGACTTGGGATTCTTCACTTGAGCAGCAACTTGCTTGCCATTCTTCTTGAAGTTCCCATTCTTCCCTTTGCCCTTTTTCTTGAAACTAGTGGTCTTGTCAACCATCAACACTTGATGTTTTTCTTGATTTCTACCTTCGTTGATTTCAGCATCACGAAGAGCTTGGGAGTAGTTTCCGTTATCCCTTGCATATTATAGTTCATCACGAAGTTCTACTAAATTGGTGATGGTGAATAGAGAATTCTGTCAATCACTATCTTATCTGGAAGATTAACTCCCACTTGATTCAAGCGATTGTAGTACCTAGACAATCTGAGCACATGCTCACTAGTTGAGCGATTCTCCTCCATCTTTTAGCTATAGAACTTGTTGGAGACTTCATATCTCTCAACTCGGGTATTTGCTTGAAATATTAACTTCAACTCCTGGAACATCTCATATGGTCCATGACGTTCAAAACGTCTTTGAAGTCCCGATTCTAAGCCATTAAGGATGGTGCACTAAACTATCAAGTAGTCATCATATTGAGCTAGCCAAACGTTCATAACGTCTGCATCTGCTCCTGCAATAGGTCTGTCACCTAGCGGTGCATCAAGGACATGATTCTTCTGTGCAGCAATGAGGATAAACCTCAGATCACGGATCTAATCCGCATCATTGCTACTAACATATTTCAACACAATTTTCTCTAGGAACATATCAAAATAAACACAGGGAAACAACAACGCGAGCTATTGATCTACAACATAATTTGCAAAATACTACCAGGACTAAGTTCATGATAAATTTAAGTTCAATTAATCATATACTTAAGAACTCCCACTTAGATAGACATCCCTCTAATCCTCTAAGTGATCGCGTGATCCAAATCAACTAAACCATGTCCGATCATCACGTGAGATGGAGCAGTTTCATTGGTGAACATCACTATGTTGATCATATCTACTATATGATTCACGCTCGACCTTTCGGTCTCCGTGTTCCGAGGTCATATCTGTATATGCTTGGCTCGTCAAGTATAACCTGAGTATTCCGCGTGTGCAACTATTTTGCACCCATTGTATTTGAACATAGAGCCTATCACACCCGATCATCACGTGGTGTCTCAGCACGAAGAACTTTCGCAACGGTGCATACTCAGGGAGAACACTTCTTGATAATTAGTGAGAGATCATCTTAAAATGCTACCGTCAAACTAAGCAAAATTAAGATGTATAAAAGATAAACATCATATGCAATCAAAATATGTGACATGATATGGCCATCATCATCTTGCTTCTTTGATCTCCATCTCCAAAGTACTGTCATGATCTATATCGTCACCGGCATGACACCATGATCTCCATCATCCTGATCTATATCAATGTGTCGTCACGTGGATGTCTCGCCAACAATTGCTCTTGCAACTATTGCTATCGCATAGCGATAAAGTAAAGCAATTATTGGACGCTTGCATCTTATGCAATAGAGAGACAACCATAAGGATTTTGCCAGTTGTTGATAACTTCAACAAAACATGATCATCTCATACAACAACTTATATCTCATCACGTCTTGACCATATCACATCACAACATGCCCTGCAAAAACAAGTTAGATGTCCTCTACTTTGTTGTTGCAAGTTTTACGTGCCTGCTAAGGGCTTAGCAAGAACCGTTCTTACCTATGCATCAAAAACCACAACGATAGTTTGTCAAGTTGGTGCTGTTTTAACCTTTGCAAGGACCGGGCGTAGCCACACTCGGTTCAACTAAAGTTGGAGAAACTGACACCCGCCAGCCACCTGTGTGCAAAGCACGTCGGTAGAACCAGTCTCGCGTAAGCGTACGCGTAATGTCGGTCCGGGCCGCTTCATCCAACAATACCGCCGAACCAAAGTTTGACATGCTGGTAAGCAGTATGACTTATATCGCCCACAACTCACTTGTGTTCTACTCGTGCTTATTACATCAACGCATAAAACCTAGGCTCGGATGCCACTGTTGGGGAACGTAGTAATTTCAAAAAAATTCCTACGCACACGCAAGATCATGGTGATGCATAGCAACGAGGGAAGAGTGTGATCTACGTACCCTTGTAGACCGACAGCGGAAGCATTAGCACAACGCGGTTGATGTAGTCGTACGTCTTCATAGCCCGACCGATCAAGCACCAAAACTACGGCACCTCCGAGTTCTAGCACACGTTCAGCTCGATGACGATCCCCGGACTCCGATCCAGCAAAGTGTCAGAGAAGAGTTCCGTCAGCACGACGGTGTGGTGACGATCTTGATGTTCTACCATCGCAGGGCTTCGCCTAAGCACCGCTACAATATTATCGAGGAGTATGGTGGAGGGGGCACCGCACACGGCTAAGAAAACGATCACGAGGATCAACTTGTGTGTCTATGGGGTGGCCCCTGCCCCCATATATAAAGGAGTGGAGGAGGGGAGGGCCGGCCCTCTCTATGGCGCGCCCTAGGGGAGTCCTACTCCCATCGGGAGTAGGATTCCCCCTTTCCTAGTCCAACTAGGAGTCCTTCCATGTAGTAGGAGTAGGAGACAAGGAAGGGGAAGAGGGAAGAGAAGGAAGGAGGGGGCA
>NC_041388.1:119245915-119253309 GCF_002162155.2 Triticum dicoccoides | reverse complement strand
CTCTACCTCTCCCCTAAACCCAATAAGGCCCATATACTTCTTCTCCCGTATTCCCGTAACTCCTCGGTACTCCGAAAAATACCCGAACCACTCGGAACCTGTCCGATGTCCGAATATAGTCGTCCAATATATCGATCTTTACGTCTCGACCATTTTGAGACTCCTCGTCATGTCCCCGATCTCATCCGGGACTCCGAACTCCTTCGGTACATAAAAACTCATAAACTCATAATATAACTGTCATCGAAACCTTAAGCGTGCGGACCCTACGGGTTCGAGAACAATGTAGACATGACCGAGACAGGTCTCTGGTCAATAACCAATAGCGGAACCTGGATGCTCATATTGGCTCCTATATATTCTACGAAGATCTTTATCGGTCAGACCGCATAACAACATACGTTGTTCCCTTTGTCATTGGTATGTTACTTGCCTGAGATTCGATCGTCGGTATCTCAATACCTAGTTCAATCTCGTTACCGGCAAGTCGCTTTACTCGTTCCGTAATACATCATCTCGCAACTAACTCATTAGTTGCAATGCTTGCAAGGCTTATGTGATGTGCATTACCGAGAGGGCCCAGAGATACCTCTCCGACAATCGGAGTGACAAATCCTAATCTCGAAATACGCCAACCCAACATGTACCTTTGGAGACACCTGTAGAGCTCCTTTATAATCACCCAGTTACGTTGTGACATTTGGTAGCACACAAAGTGTTCCTGCGGTAAACGGGAGTTGCATAATCTCATAGTCATAGGAACATGTATAAGTCATGAAGAAAGCAATAGCAACATACTAAACGATCGAGTGCTAAGCTAACGGAATGGGTCAAGTCAATCACATCATTCTCCTAATGATGTGATCCCGTTAATCAAATAACAACTCTTTGTCTATGGTTAGGAAACATAACCATCTTTGATTAACGAGCTAGTCAAGTAGAGGCATACTAGTGACAGTCTGTTTGTCTATGTATTCACACATGTATTATGTTTCCGGTTAATACAATTCTAGCATGAATAATAAACATTTATCATGAAATAAGGAAATAAGTAATAACTTTATTATTGCCTCTAGGGCATATTTCCTTCATTTATATCATATTGCATGAGTTTATCCCTCTACATTATGTCATCTTGCTTAAGGCGTTACTCCATTCTTGTGAACTTAATACTCTAGATGCATGCTGGATAGCGGTCGATGTGTGGAGTAATAGTAATAGATGCAGGCAGGAGTCGGTCTACTTGTCACGGACGTTGTCGGATTTCGGGTTCCGGCAGACCCTTGAGGTTCGAACACTGGGGTGCGCGCTTTGAATGAAAGTAGAGAAGTCCGTGATATGCAGTAGGTGACAATTAAGCGCGAAAGAGCAAATTCATTTTAAGTAGACGCGGGAAAAGCAAACGCCGCAGGGCCAGGCCCGAGCAGCTCGGGGATGATGCAGCCCGAGGGGTGCCCCCAACAAGGTAAGTAAAGAGCATAAGAAAAATGGATACATGCTGCAGGGACGGACCCACGCGGCCTGGGAATGGTGCGGCCCTGTGGGCGCTCCCAGCTAAAAACGGAACTTAGAAAGATGTCACCTGGTGCCGTTGAAGATGGAGTGGTGTTGAAGAAGCGGGCGATGCGCGATGAAGGCGTCGACCCTCATGAGCCCCCCAGGCCCAGGAGCCTCGGGAGGCTCCGGGGGCATTGATGGGTTTCCGAGGGCCTTCTCCATCTCCGCTAGGACCGCACAATGCATGACCTCCTGAGCCTCCAGAATGCTCCTCAGCAGGCGCTGATGAGCGGCGACCGCGTCCGGCAGGCCGAAAGGCATGCGAACGTAGCTATGAGGTGGACCCACGCAACACCCCGCGCGTGAAGGCCAGAGGCGCTCCAGAGACGCGGCTCGGTTGAGCCCTGGCACGTCGACGCAGACGTGCAGCCCACCATCCTCGCCTGGATGTGGGGCTATGGTGGGAAAACAGTGGCTGCCGCGCATGACTCTCGACTCCTGTAGCTCCCGGGTGTATCTTGCGATGAACTCCTGTGGGTTTGGTCTTCCTCGCCTTGTACCTTCCGGAGGGAAATGTGCCTGGAAGCACCCCTCCAAGTGGTTCTCGAGCGCCTCCCTTGCGACCCCGGCGAGGTCGGTGGCTCTCCAAGAAAGAGCCCCCGAGCCCTGCCTAAGGAGGGCGTCGGGCGCGCCTTCCTATGCGAGAGAGGGCGGCGCTCCCTGATTGGGCGCAGATCCTGTCCCAACACCTCCGGAGGCGCCTGCCTCCTGATGGCTTGAGCCAGGCGAAACCTTCTTCTTCTTAAGGGTCGCCTCGGGAAGTCTTCCGTTTCTATGGTCTGGGTCTTCGATTGCTGCGGCTTGGAACGCGCGCTCAAGTGAACACACTGCGTCCCTTTCTTCATAGGGCACGGTGATGACTCCACCGCTTCCTGGCATCTTGAGGACATTGTATCCATGGTGAGTCACTGCCATGAACTTGGCCAGGGCTGGGTACCCGAGGATGGCGTTGTATGGCAGACGGATGTGGGCGACGTCGAAGTCGATGAGCTTGGTGCGGTAGTTGTTGCGCTGCCCGAAGGTGACTGGAAGGCGAACCTGCCCTATTGGAACAGTGGAACCATCGGTGACTCCTAAGAATGGCTTGGTTGGCTGAAGCTGATCGTACGGCACTTGGAGATTGTCGAACGTCTCGACGGACAGGACGTTGAGTCCTGCCCCCCGTCAATGAGGGTCCTGGTGACCTGCACGTTGCTGATGACTGGGGAGCAAAGCATAGGGAGGACTCCGGCCGTTGCCGCGCACTTGAGCTGATCCGCTGAGCTGAACATGATAGCGCACGCAAACCACCTGAGAGGGCGCGTGGCCTCAAGCTTGGGGAGGACTACATTCACCTCGCGAGCGAACTGCTTGAAGATGCACTGTGAGGCTGGGGCCTGCGCGCCACCCAAGATGCAAGCGATTGCGCGCGGCTCCTGGAAGCCCCCAGCCCCCTCGTCTTGATGTTGGTATTTGTTCCTGCTTGGCGGTGGCGGCAGAGGAGGAAGGCATGCGTTGCCGTGCGGGCGATCCTCGCGAGGCTGGTCTCTCCAGCCTCCCTCACGAGGCTGGTCCTGCCAGCGATCCTCGCGAGGTCGGTCACGCCACCCTTGGCGAGGGCCATGGTCTTCCCATCGTCCGCCACCTCTTCCTCCTCCTCGGCCATAGCCCCTGTCGTTGCGCTCGGGGCGTCGGCCGACACGTCCATCTCTCACGGTCCTGAGCTCTTGACATTCGTTGGTGTTGTGGGTGTGGAGGTCGTGGTACACGCAGTACCGGCTGCCCTTGGATGACTCAGGCTGATCCCTGCCTCGCTTGGTGTCTGGCTCCGCTGCAAGCACGGCAGCCCCCTTGCGCTTCACGTCCTTGGCCTTGGGCTTCTTCTCTTCTAGGTCGGTAGCCGGGAGTTCGAGGAGGGAAAGGCGCCCTTCTCAGCCCTGGCGCACTTGGTCGCCAAGTTGAACAGCTCCAGGGATGTCCACAGGTCTTCATGGATTGCTAGCTCCTCCTTCAACTTGATGTCGCATACGCCATCGGAGAAGGCCGAGATGATGGCTTCTTTAGTCACCTTGGGGGTCTTGAGGCGAGCGTTGTTAAAGCGCTGGATGTATTTCTGCAGGGTTTCCCCTTGCTGCTGCTTGATGCGGCGTAGATCGCTCACAGCCGGGGGTCAGTCGCGAGTGCCCTGGAAGTTGGCGATGAAGCGAGTGCGCATCTCGTCCCAGGAGGAGATTGTGCCAGGAGCTAGGTTCAGGAGCCAGGTGCGGGCCCCGTCCTTGAGCGCCATGGGGAACCAGTTCACCATGACCCTTTCGTCTCCGTTGGCGGCTTCGATGCACATCTCGTAGAGCTGTAGGAACTCCGCGGGGTCCGACGTGCCATCGTAGTGAGGGGCAGGTCAGGCTTGAACTTGCCCGGCCATGCGACGCCGCGTAGCTCGGAGGTGAGAGCACGGCAGCCTACTGTGGCCACCGGTGCCTTTTGCTGGTACTGGGCTTGCTCCTGGGGATTACCGCGCGCCGCCGCTTGGACCAGCGCGGGGTCTTGGCGTGGAGGTGCAGGGACGCGATCTTGGCGCGCCGGCACTGGGAGCATGCGAGCACCTTCTTGGGGACGAGGGATCTCTTGGCAGCTCATTTCCTGCTGCGTAGGCGCCGGACGCGGTGGGTCTCGCCCTGGGGCTGCACGCCTTGGAGCCAGGGCACCTTCTTGGGGAGGAGGTGGTGGAGGCACCTCCTGATCCTCGCCTCCTGCGCGGAATGGAGGGCGAGGCAGCGAGAAGGACGGCAAGGGGGAGCCCCCTGCGGCACTGACGAGCTCGGTGATGCGTGTGAGCCAGTCTTCGTAGAGGTCCTCGACAGGGCAGTAGTGCAAGAGTTCTCTTGCCAGGAGCAGCGCGGCGTGCGCGTCCGTGGGGGCGCGACGGGCGTGGGACGGCGAAGCGCCTAGAGTCAGCAACGGTGTGGCGGTGCGGCCTTCCCGCCGTACCGAAGGATGCTGGGACGAGGCCTGCTGCTCGTTCCCCACCGGGCTGGTGGCGGCGTTGGCGGCAGGCGATGGGGAACGGAGAGGGCGTCCGCCGACGGGCGCCGTCTGGGCGACGCGGGTGGTGAGAGCAGCTCGGCGCTTGGCGCGAGCCCAACGAGCGTCAGCAATGGACACGACGGAAGATCACACACGAAGGTGGAAGAAAGATTCCGGCGCACCCCTACCTGGAGCGCCAAATGTTGGATTTCGGGTTCCGGCAGACCCTTGAGGTTCGAACACTTGGGTGCAGGCGGAGATCTCTCCCCTACCGATCTACGTCCAATCTCCTCATGTGATCTAAGCTGGAAACAACGAACAACACAAGGGACACGAGGTTTATATTGGTTTGGGCCACCGTTGTGGTGTAATACCCTACTCCAGTGTGTGGTGTGGTGGATTGCCTCAGGGGCTGATGATGAACAGTACAAGGGAAGAACAGCCTCGCGAGAGGTGTTCTTGAGCTAGTGCGATGAACTGCTAGGGTGAGTTCAGTCGCCTCTCTCTCTCTCTGCTGGGGCTCTTCCTGATTTCTAGATGTCTCTCTTTCGTCCCCCCTTTGGTGTCTCCTTCCTTCTCGATCCTTCTCTACTCTGTGGTGGCTAGCTCTATTTATAGAGGCCCTGGGCCTCTCCCCAAATAATGAGCGGGAAGGGCGCCAACAATTGGCCATTTTGAAGGGGAACATCTAGTACAAGTTATCCTGACCAAAGGTGGTCTTCGGCTGCCAAAGGTACTGGTGTGAGGCCGTCTTGGGCTCCACGGTGACCTCTGTCCTACCGCTCTGTTGATCTTGGTCTCGTTGCACCGGAATGGTAACCTTTGCCCGATGCCTTGGCCTGTGCTTGCCCGCTTTGCACCAAAGGGGAAACAAGGAAACTGCATAGGCCGGCGCCCGCCTGGCGCCCACCTGGCCTCGATCGTCATGGCTTGCGTCACTGGCTCCTCGCGAGGTACCCCCGCCTTGATCTCTCCGCCTCCTCGCGAGCCTGCCTGACGAGGCTGCCTCTGAGGAATCTTCCTGTCGTCCGCCCCGCGAGGCTTGGCCCCTCGCGAGGGTCTTGAGCTGATGAAGATGGGCCGCGTTGGGCCCCCACTTGAGCCACGCCGTAGGCAGGCAAGTCTGGGGACCCCCGTTCCCAGAACACCGACAGACGTGATGCCTATATACATGATCATACCTAGATATTCTCATAACTATGCTCAATTCTATCAATTGCTCGACAGTAATTTGTTCACCCACCGTAATACTTATGTTATCTTGAGAGAAGCCACTAGTGAAACCTATGGCCCCCGGGTCTATTTTCCATCATACAAGTTTCCAATCTATTTTATTTTGCAATCTTTACTTTCAATTTATATCATTAAAATACAAAAATATTTATCTAATTATTATTATCTCTATCAGATCTCACTCTTGCAAGTGGCCATGAAGGGATTGACAACCCCTTTATCGCGTTGGTTGCGAGGTTCTTATTTGTTTGTGTAGGTATGAGGTGACTCGCGCGTGGTCTCCTACTGGATTGATACCTTAGTTCTCAAAAACTAAGGGAAATACTTACGCTGCTTTGCTGCATCACCCTTTCCTCTTCAAGGGAAAACCAATGCATGCTCAAGAGGTAGCAAAGACCCACCCGTTAGCTTAGCATAATGATCGTTAAGTTATATTGCTATTGCTTTCTTCATGACTTATACATATTCCTTTGACTATGGGATTACGCAACTCCTGAATAACGTAACTAGATGATTATGAAGATGCTCTACAGGTGTCTCCGAAGGTGTTTGTTGGGTTGGCATAGATCGAGATTAGGATTTGTCACTCCGAGTATCGAAGATGTATCTTTGGGCCCTCTCGGTAATGCACATCATGATAAGCCTTGCAAGCAATGGGACTAATGAGTTAGTTACCGGATGATGCATTACAGAAGGAGTAAAGAGACTTGCCGATAACGAGATTGAACTAGGTATGAGGATACCGACGATCGAATCTCGGGCAAGTAACATACCGATGACAAAGGGAATGATGTATGTTGTCATTGCAGTTTGACCGATAAAGATCTTCGTAGAATATGTAGGAACCAATATGAGCATCTAGGTTCTGCTGTTGGTTATTGACCGGAGAGGTGTCTCGGTCATGTCTACATAGTTCTCGAACCCATAGGGTCCGCATGCTTAATGTTCGATGACGATTTATTATTAATATGACTTATGTGTTTTGGTGACCGAAGATTGTTCGGAGTCCCGGATGAGATCACGGACATGATGAGGAGTCTCGAAATTGTGGAGAGGTAAATATTGATATATAGTACGATGGTATTCGGACACCGGAAGTGTTCCGGGGTGTATCGGATATTTATCGAGTACCGAAGGGGTTACCGGACACCCCGGGAGGTTAATGGGCCACATGGGCCAAAGGGGAAGGGGCGCGCCAGCCAAGTGGGAAAAGGAAAGGGGGGACTCGGCTGATGACCCACAAGTATAGGGGATCAATTGTAGCTCTTTTCGATAAGAGTGTCGAACCCAACGAGGAGCAGAAGGAAATGACAAGTAGTTTTCAGTACGGTAATGTCTCGAGGTGCTGAAATTGTAAGTAACGAAGTAGTTTGATAGCAAGATAATTTGTAACGAGCAAGTAACAATAGTAGTAACAAAAGTGCAGCAAGGTAGCCCAATCCTTTTGAGGCAAAGGACATGCCAAAATGGTCTCTTATGATGAGCCCAGAGTTCTTGAGGGTACATGGGAAATTCATCTAGTCACATTCATCATGTTGGTTTGATTTGTGTTCGCTACTTTGATAATTTTATATGTGGGTGAAACGGTGCTTAGGTGCTGT
>NC_041388.1:119219960-119245678 GCF_002162155.2 Triticum dicoccoides | reverse complement strand
CGAGCATCCACAACTACGAGAAAAGTATTAAGAACAAATTCTAACCATAGCATTAAACTCTAGGGTCCAATCGGTCCTTACGGAATAGTGCATAAACTGGGGTTTAAGGTTCTGTCACTCTCGCAACCCACCATCTAATTGCTACTCCACAATGCATTCCCTTAGGCCCAAATATGGTGAAGTGTCATGTAGTCGACGTTCACATGACACCACTAAGGGAATAACAACATACATACTATCAAAATATGGAACACATATCAAGTTCACATGATTACTTGCAACATGATTTCTCCCGTGACCTCAAGAACGAAAGTAACTACTCACAAATAATAATCATGCTCAAGATCAGAGGGGTATTAAATAGCATAATGGATCTGAACATATAATCTTCCACCAAATAAACCCTATAGTAATCAACTACAAGATGTAATCAACACTACTAGTCACCCCTAGCACCAATCTATAGTTCCGGTAACAAGATTGAATACAAGAGATGAACTAGGGTTTGAGATGAGATGGTGCTGGTGAAGATGTTGATGGAGATTGCCCTCCCCAAGATGGGAGAGTTGTTGGTGGTGGTGATGATGATGATTTCCCCCTCTGGGAGGGAAGTTCCCCCGGCGGAATCGCTCCACCGGAGGGCAAAAGTGCTCCTGCCCAAGTTCCGCCTCGAGGCGGCGGCGCTTCGTCCCGGAATTCCTGCTCTTATTTTTTCTAGGTCAAAATGACTTATATACCATAAGATGGGCACCGGAGGTGGGCCGAGGAGGCCACAACCCACCAGGGCGCGCTTGGGGGGCCTACCGCGCCCATGTGGGTTGTGCCCACCTGGTGCCCCCCCTCTGGTGTTTATTGGTTCCAATATTCCTCAAATAATTCATAAAAATTCTCCGTAAAGTTTCAGCTCATTTGGAGTTGTGCAGAATAGGTGGCCTGACGTAGCTTTTCCAGGTTCAGATTTCCAACTGCCAGAATTCTCCCTCTTGGTGTGTTCCTTGTAAATTATGAGAGAAAATGCATTAGAGTTACTCCAAAAAGCATTATTATGGATAAAAACATTATAAATAACAACAAGGAAACATGATGCAAAATGGACGTATCAACTCCCCCAAGCTTAGACCTCGCTTGTCCTCGAGCGAAAACCGAAATCAAAAAACATGTCCACATGCTTTGAGAGAGAGAGGTGTCGATAAAAACAAAATACGAACATAGAAGCAACATGTTGGTTATTGTAACAGCAACAAAATTAAACATAGGACTTTTATCATAAAACTTGGATCATATACTTCCTATGAATAAGTAACAGTTCATCACATAATCGAAGTATAAAGCAAAAACTCTATTAGAAACCAACAAACTATGTTCTCAGTGAACATTACAACTACAATTCATCATCTTGTTAGGAAGAGTCACGTGTCAGAGCCTTTAAAGCAAGTCCACATACTCAACCATCATATAGTCTTCTATGATTTCTAACACTCACCTTGTACCCATGAGCAAAACGTTTCAACCGGACACATAGAAAGATAGGGGCTTATGGTTTCGCCTCCCAACATACTCACCTCAAGGGTGATGTCAACAATAATAACTCATGCTATCTATATTCAACTGGACATATGTGCATCTTTCCTCACCACATGATGCTTGCCAAAAGAGAAAATAAAAAGGAACAGAAGGAAAACTTTGACCCTTTGCATAAAAGTAAATACATAAAAGTAAAAGATAGGCCCTTCGCAGAGGGAAGCAGAGGTTGCCATGCGCTTATTTGTTCGCATGCTCAATCCCTTAGTGCAAGAGAACGTCACGTTGTATTGCCCCTTAAGATGACAACCTTTATCATGTAGTCCGTCGCTTTTATTCTTTGTCATCCAAGTTCTTACAACGCTCAATTTTCTCTTACACTAAATGATCTCACATATTAAGAAGTAATTTTTATTGCCTTTTTGCACCGATGACAACTTACTTGAGGGATCTTGGTCAATCCATAGGTAGGTATGGTGGACACTTAAAAAAGATTTGGGTTGAAGGGTTTTTGGATGCACAAGTAGTATCTCTACTTAGTGCGGAATTTTTGGCTAGCAAAGATAGGGGCAAGCACCACATGTTGAAGGATGTATGACAATATGACTTATATGTGAATATAAACAAACATAAACCATTAAGTTGTCTTCCTTGTCCAGCATCAACAATTTTGGCATATAATATTTTGATGAGGGCTCACAATCACAAAAGATTTCTAGGATAGTATATATATATGTGTGTGAATCTTCTCTTCCCTTATTAATTCTTCCATGAGTTGCATCATTGACTAATGCTATGTTTGTCAATCCCTAATAAAACTTTCTTACTTATACTTTTCCTTATGTGGTGCTATCGCCTACCATAGGATTAGTATATAATCTTATTGATTTATTTACTTTACTTTTCTCCTTTTCTTTCTTTCTTTATTTTATTTGCAACATGAAAGTAAATAAAGCAAAAACTCAAACTAACTTTATTATATAACTTGCACACGATTACAATGATAGATCACTAAGCAAACTTTCAAATAAGAAAGGATCGAACTAAACGTTATTTCATCTAAAGCAAAAGATTGAACTAAGATAAGTAAAAGCAAAAAGGTAGTGGGATGATACGATACCAGGGCACCTCCCCCAAGCTTCATGGAAGCCAAGGGGAGTGCCCATACCCGATACTCAATTATCCTTTGGTGGTGAAGAAGATGATGGTGGTGATCAGAAAGTGCCGGGTTCCCCTTTTGCTTCCTCCAGCTTCTGACGGAGAATAAAATTATCCATCATCAACTCACAATTATCGATCTCGAGTTTTACTATCCTCTTGCGCAACGCCTCCATGATCTCATCCTTGAACAGGGAAGGAATCGATTCATCTTCTTCCTCCTCAGAGGTCTAGCTATAGTGCCCCTCATCCCCATAGAACTTAGGGTTTGCGATGAGACCAGCAACATATCTCTCACCCTCAGAGTCTTGGGAGGACATATTTTCATATCTGCACAGAAAACAGCAGAAAAAGAACAGAGGATTTCTTCGCAATACGGCGATCAACAGGTTCGAGAAGTACATATAGATTTTTTTATCTTGCAGGACAAGTACATGGTAGAAAAACAGAGTACGAAAGGTGTCCCAGGTGGGCACAACCCACCTGGGCGCTCCAGGCAAGCCTGGTGTGCCCTGGTGTCTTGTGCCCACCAGGGGACGCTTCCTGGAAGTTTCTTCATTTCCAAAATTTTAAAATATTCCAAAACTGATAAAAAATATTTTTGCGGATTTTTCGGAATCTGTTTACTTACCGTATCACGTACCTCTTTATTTTCACGATTCTGGAGTGTTCCGGAAAGACTCTTTTATGTGTTCTTCTGGTGTCAAAGTTTGGATAATATTACTTTCAACATTGATAGCTATACCTGAGATATAATGCTTTATTCGTTGCCCATTGACAACCTTCGGGTTAGCACCTTCGGAATTATTTATTTTGATGGCTCTAGACCGGTAAACCTCCTCGATGACATATGGGCCTTCCCATTTCGAGAGGAGCTTTCCTGCAAAAAATCTATAATGAGAGTTGTACAAAAGAACATATTCTCCAACTTTAAACTCACAGTTTTGAATTCTTTTGTCATGCCATCTTTTAACTTTTTCTTTGAATAACCTTGCATTTTCATAAGCTTGGGTTCTCCATTCATCTAATTAGCCAATATCAAATAACCTCTTCTCACCAGCAAGTTTGAAATCATATTTGAGTTCTTTAACTGCCTGATAACCCACAAGTATAGGGGATCAATTGTAGCCTCTTTCGATAAGTAAGAGTGTCGAACCCAACGAGGAGCTAAAGGTAGAACAAATATTCCCTCAAGTTCTATCGACCACCGATACAACTCTACGCACGCTTAACATTCGCTTTACCTAGAACAAGTATGAAACTAGAAGTACTTTGTAGGTGTAACGGGATAGGTTTGCAAGAATATAAAGAGCACGTAAATAAAAATTAGGGGCTGTTTAGATAAAGAAACAATAAAGTTAGTATAGAGAGTGTGGAAAAGTGGTCGCGGGAGTTGCGAAATTGTCCCTAAACAATTGACTACGTTACTAGACCGATAGCAAGTTTTATGTGGGAGAGGCCACTTCTAGCATGTCATCCCTGACTTGGAATTCTATGCACTTATGATTGGAACTATTATCAAGCATCCGCAGCTACTAACGTTCATTAAGGTAAAACCCAACCATATCATTAAGATATATTGGTCCCCCTTCAATCCCGTATGCATCAATTTCTATGCTAGGTTGAAGCTTCTATCACTCTTTCCCTCCAATACATAGTCCTATCAACATACAACTAACCCTATGGTGTGATCCACGCGCGTGCTCATATGATGGGCACCAAAGGACAGCAACATAACCACAAGCAAATTAAACCAATCATAGCAATTCACCAATTACCGATAGGACAACGAAAATCTACTCAGACATCATAGGATGGCAACACATCATTGGATAATAATATGAAGCATAAAGCACCATGTTCAAGTAGAGGGTACAGCGGGTTACGGGAGAGTGGACCACTGTAGATATATGGGTGAAGGTGATGAAGATGTTGGTGAAGATGACGGAGGTGTTGGTGTAGATCGTTGTCACATGATATGGCCCCGGCAGCGTTCCGGCGCCACCGGGAGAGAGGGGGAGAGAGCCCCCTTCTTATTCTTCTTCCTTGACCTTCTCCCTAAATGGGAGAAGGGATTACCCTTTGGTCATTGGCTTACATGGCATGGGAAGGGTGAGATCCCCTCCGAGATTGGATCTGTCTCTCTGTCTCTCTCCCTGTTTTTGCATTTCAGATTCTACCCTTTCATCGTTTCTTAAATTATTGGAGATCCGTAACTCCGATTGGGCTGAAATTTTAACACGACTTCTATCCGGATATTGGCTTTCTTGCGGCGAAAGAAGGGCACCAACCGCCTTAGGGGGTGGCCACGAGGGCCCAGGGCACGCCTGACCCCCCTGGGGCACGCCCCCTGCCTTGTGGCCCCCTCGGGCATCGTCTCGCGTTGATTCTTCTTCCCAAAAATCACATATATTCCAAAAAAATCTCCGTTAGTTTTTATCCCGTTTAGACTCCGTTTGATATGGATTTTCTGCGAAACAAAAAACATGCAACAAACAGGAACTGACACTGGGCACTGGATCAATATGTTAGTCCCCAAAAATAGTATAAAAGTTGCGAAAAGTATATGAAAGTTGTATAATATTGGGATGGAACAATCAAAAATTATAGATACGACAGAGACGTATCAGCATCCCCAAGCTTAATTCCTGCTCGCCCTTGAGTAGGTAAATGATAAAAAAGATAATTTTTGATGTGGAATTCTACCTAGCATAATCTTGATCATGTAATCTAATCATGGCATGAATATTAAGACACGAGTGATTCAAAGCAATAATCTATCATTTGACTAAGACAATAATACTTCAAGCATACTAATAAAGCAATCATGTCTTTTCAAAATAACATGGCCAAAGAAAGTTGTCCCTACAAAATCATATGGTCTGGCTATGCTCCATCTTCACCACACAAAGCATTAAAATCATGCACAACCCCGATGACAAGCCAAGCAATTGTTTCATACTTTTGACGTTCTCAAACCTTTTCAACTTTCACGCAATACATGAGCGTGAGCCATGGATATAGCACTATACGTGGAATAGAATATGATGGTGGAGGTTGTGTGGAGAAGACAAAAAAAGGAGAAAGTCTCACATCGACGTAGCTAATCAATGGGCTATGGAGATGCCCATCAATTGATGTCAATGTGAGGAGTAGGGATTGCCATGCAACGGACACACTAAGAGCTATGAGTGCATGAAAGCTCAAACTGAAACTAAGTGGGTGTGCATCCAACTTGCTTGCTCATGAAGATCTCAGGCATTTGAGGAAGCCCATCATCGGAATATACAAGCCAAGTTCTATAATGAAAAATTCCCACTAGTATATGAAAGTGACAACATAGGAGACTCTCTCTATGAAGAACATGGTGCTACTCTGAAGCACAAGTGTGGTAAAAGGATAGTAACATTGTCCCTTCTCTCTTTTCTCTCATTTTTTTCTTTTTTTTCTTTTTTTGTAGGCTTCTTTGGCCTCTCTCTTTTTTTGTGGGCTTCTTTGGCCTCTCTTTTTTGTAAAGTCCGGAGACTCATCCCAACTTGTGAGGGAATCATAGCTTCCATCATCCTTTCCTCACATGGGACAATGCTCTAATAATGATGATCATCACACTTTTATTTACTTACAACTCGATACTAGAACAAAAATATGACTCTATATGAATGCCTCCGGTGGTGTACTGGGATGTGCAATGATCTAGCGTAGCAATGAAATCAAAAAATGGACAAGCAATGAAAACATCATGCTAGATATCTTACGACCATGCAAAGCAATATGACAATGATGATCAAGTCATGTATATGAAGATGATGGAAGTTGCATGGCAATATATCTCGGAATGGCTATGGAAATGCCATGATAGGTAGGTATGGTGGCTGTTTTGAGGAAGATATAAGGAGGCTTATGTGTGATAGAGCGTATCATATCACGGGGTTCGGATGCACCGATGAAGTTTGCACCGACTCTCAAGGTGAGAAAGGGCAATGCACGGTACCGAAGAGGCTAGCAATGATGGAAGGGCGAGAGTGCGTATAATCCATGGACTCAACATTAGTCTTAAAGAACTCACATACTTATTGCAAAAATCTATTAGTCATCGAAACAAAGTACTACGTGCATGCTCCTAGGGGGATAGATTGGCAGGAAAAAACCATCGCTCGTCCCCAACCGCCACTCATAAGGAAGACAATCAATAAATACCTCATGCTCCAACTTCGTTACATAACGGTTCACCATACGTGCATGCTACGGGAATCACAAACTTCAACACAAGTATTTCTACAATCCACAAGTACCCACTAGCATGACTCTAATATCACCATCTTTATATCGCAAAACTATTGCAAGGAATCAAACATATCATATTCAGTGATCTACAAGTTTTATGTAGGATTTTATGACTAACCATGTGAATGACCAATTCCTGTCATCTCTCTACATAGATATAAGTGAAGCAAGAGAGTTTAATTCTTTCTACAAAAGACATGCCCATGTTCTAAAAAATATAAGTGAAGCAAAAGAGCATTCTACAAATGGCGGTTTTCTATGTGAAGCGAAACAGGCAATCCAAACTTCAAATGATATAAGTGAAGCACATGAAGCATTCTATAAAGCCATACTCAAAAAATATAAGTGAAGTGCAAAGAGCATTCTATAAATCAACCATAGACTATCTCATACCAGCATGGTGCATAAAAGAAAAGTGAAAACTAAATGCAAAAGACACTCCAAGATTTGCACATATTGCATGAATGAAACGAATCCGAAAACATACCGATACATGTTGAAGAAAGATGGGATGCCTTCCGAGGCATCCCCAAGCTTAGACGCTTGAGTCTCCTTGAATATTTACTTGGGGTGCCTTGGGCATCCCCAAGCTTGAGCTCTTGTCTCTCCTCCTTCTCCTCATATCGAGACCTCCTCGATCTTTGATCACTTCATCCACACAAAACTCAACAGAAAGCTCGGTAAGATCCGTTAGTATAATAAAGCAAATCACTACTCTAAGTACTATTGCAAACCAATTCATATTTTGTTTTTGCACTATATCTACTATAATATAACATTTCCAATCCACTGATAGAAATCGATAGTTTCATCAAAGCAAGCAAACTATGCATGAAAAACAGAATCTGTCTTAAACAGGACAGTCTGTAATAATCTAAACATTCACCATACTTCTGGTACTCCAAAAATTCTGAAAAATAGGAAAAATAAAAAAATTGTATAGAAAGACAGTGCAAAAGGTTTCAGAACCTTTTGAAGTTCCAGTAAAAAATGTAAAATCGCGCACTACAGCCAAAGTTTCTGTCTTGCACTGCACAAACCAACAAGCAATGTAAACATCCTAAAGGCAAATCTTGGCACATTATTCTTGTTTTTAAACTTATAAAAGCACACAACAAAAATAAATGACTCTCTAAAACTTCCGGGTTGTCTCCCTGGCAGTGCTTTCTTTAAAGACATTAAGCTAGGCATATGGTGCTCAAGTAATGGATCCACCCGGATCCCAAGGTATATCAAAACCAATTTTAATTAACAATGATTTGTGATTTAGTAGTGAGCACAAAGTAACATTTATCATGCAACAACAAAGTCTAACTCTCTTCCTATGCATCGGCATGTCATGAAAGAACAATTCATGCACACATAGTAAAGGCCAATGCATAGTATAAACAGTTTCTTGCAATTTTATCATATTGGAAACATGGAGAGGCGGAGATGTAGTTCCTCTCTCATAATAATTGCAAGCAGGAGCAGAAAGCACATGCATATCATATTCATCAAAATCATCATGTGTAGTAGTAAAACGCAACCCATCAATATAATCCTTAATAAGGGAAAACTTCTCTGATATAGTGTAGTCGGGAGAATTCAAAAAGATAATAGGACTATCATGCATGGGTGCAATAGAAACAATTTCATGTTTAACATAAGGAACTATAGCAAGTTCATATCCATAAGCATAATTCATATTGGCATCTTGGCCACAACCATAGCAAGCATCATCAAAAAGGGATATTTTAAAAGAATCAACGGGATCATAACAATCATCATAGCAATCATCCTTCGGTAAGCATGAAGGGAAATTAAACAATGTATGAGTTGAAGAGTTACTCTCATTAGAAGGTGGGCACGGGTAGCTAATCCGCTCTTCCGCCTTTTGTTCTTCGCTCTCCTCATCATCTTTTTCATCCAATGAGCCCACAGTTTCATCAATTCCTTCTTCCATAGAGTCCTGCAAAATATTAGTCTCTTCTCGGACAGCGGAGACTTTCTCAATAAATTCATCAATATCATAATTGTATTTATAATTCTCGTAGCAATATTTAAGGATAGCTAAATTTGCAGGTCTATAAACTAAATCATCAAAATCTTCAAACTCTTTAAACAAAGATTCAATTTCACAAGCACCCTTAAAAGCAACAAATTCTTCTATTTGTTCCACATCATAGTAATCATATATACCATTAGCATAAGAAGATAAGGTTTCATTATCATTAAATTCGCATGAAAAGGGAAGGTGTGGAGCCTTCATCCTAGAGCAACAAGTATAATCATATCTCAAACATAGTTACAAATTCTCATAGCAACATATGAATTTGATCCCATAATAGTTTCCCTTTTTGAGTCAAGCGATAATCCCTAAAGTATTCACGTTGATCCAATGTTACTCCCATTATAAAGTTGAATGGGGTTTTCTCAGGATTATCAAAGTAGTACATGATATTTTTCACATAATGAGCATCGAGGGTTTAGGAGGTTCCCCATCTCCATGAGTAGCAAGTAAACCTAATTTTTTTTGGTATTTCGTGTTCCATATCCATAACTAAAGATAAAGAACAACTTAGATCATCAAATAAAAATTACTTAGTGATAAAGCAAACAAGCACACATGAGAATATTCACCCCACGCCATAACTCCCCGGCAACGGCGCTAGAAAAGGTCTTGATAACCCACAAGTATAGGGGATCAATTGTAGCCTCTTTCGATAAGTAAGAGTGTCGAACCCAACGAGGAGCTAAAGGTAGAACAAATATTCCCTCAAGTTCTATCGACCACCGATACAACTCTACGCACGCTTAACGTTCGCTTTACCTAGAACAAGTATGAAACTAGAAGTACTTTGTAGGTGTAACGGGATAGGTTTGCAAGAATATAAAGGGCACGTAAATAAAAATTAGGGGCTGTTTAGATAAAGAAACAATAAAGTTAGTATAGAGAGTGTGGAAAAGTGGTCGCAGGAGTTGCGAAATTGTCCCTAAACAATTGACTACTTTACTAGACCGATAGCAAGTTTTATGTGGGAGAGGCCACTTCTAGCATGTCATCCCTGACTTGGAATTCTATGCACTTATGATTGGAACTATTATCAAGCATCCGCAGCTACTAACGTTCATTAAGGTAAAACCCAACCATATCATTAAGATATGTTGGTCCCCCTTCAATCCCGTATGCATCAATTTCTATGCTAGGTTGAAGCTTCTGTCACTCTTTCCCTCCTATACATAGTCCTATCAACATACAACTAACCCTATGGTGTGATCCACGCGCGTGCTCATATGATGGGCACCAAAGGACAGCAACATAACCACAAGCAAATTAAACCAATCATAGCAATTCACCAATTACCGATAGGACAACGAAAATCTACTCAGACATCATAGGATGGCAACACATCATTGGATAATAATATGAAGCATAAAGCACCATGTTCAAGTAGAGGGTACAGCAGGTTGCGGGAGAGTGGACCACTGTAGATAGATGGGTGAAGGTGATGAAGATGTTGGTGAAGATGACGGAGGTGTTGGTGTAGATCGCCGTCACACGATGATGGCCCCAGCGACGTTCTGACGCCACTGGGAGAGAGGGGGAGCAAGCCCCCCTTCTTATTCTTCTTCTTCTTCTTCCTTGACCTTCTACCTAGATGGGAGAAGGGTTTCCCCTCTGGTCCTTGGCTTCCATGGCATGGGAGGGGCGAGAGCCCCTCCGAGATTGGGCATGTCTCTTTGTCTCTCTCTATTTCTGCGTTTCAGATTCTGCCCTTCCACCGTTTCTTAAATTCCCGGAGATCCGTAACTCCGATTGGGCTGAAATTTTAACACGATTTCTATCCAGATATTGGCTTTCTTGCGGCGAAAGAAGGGCACCAACCGCCTCACGGGGTGGCCACGACGGCCCAGGGCGCGCCTGACCCCCTGGGGCGCGCCCCCTGCCTAATGGCCCCCTCGGGCATTGTCTCACATTGATCCTTGTTCCCAAAAATCACATATATTCCAAAAAAATCTCCGTCAGTTTTTATCCCATTTGGACTCCGTTTGATATGGATTTTCTGCGAAACAAAAAACATGCAACAAACAGGAACTGACACTGGGCACTGGATCAATATGTTATTAGTCCCCAAAAATAGTATAAAAACTTCCCAAAAGTATATGAAAGTTGTATAATACTGGCATGGAAAAATCAAAAATTATAGATACGACGGAGACGTATCACTGCCCAATATGCTTTATGTTCTAACTCAGGAGGCAAATGAGAAGCTTTTCCATAAACCATTTTATAAGGAGACATACCCATAGGATTTTTATATGCTGTTCTATAAGCCCAAAGTGCATCATCTAATTTCTTAGACCAATTCTTCCTGGACCTATTAACAGTCTTTTGCAAAATTAATTTTATTTCTCTATTGCTAAGTTCAACGTGACCACTAGACTCGGGATGATAGGGTGATGCAATTCTATGGTTAACATCATACTTTGCAAGAATTTTATGGAAAGCATCATGAATAAAGTGTGAATCACCATCAGTCATTAAATATCCAGGGACTCCAAACCTTGGGAAAATAACTTCCTTAAGCATTTTAATAGAGGTGTTGTGATCAGCACTACTAGTTGGAATAGCTTCTACCCATTTAGTAACATAATCAACAACAACCAAAATATGTATATACCCATTAGAGGAAGGAAAAGGTCCCATGTAATCAAATCCCCAAACATCAAGTGGTTCAACAGCAAGAGAATAATTCATAGGCATTTCTTGACGCTTACTGATATTACCTATTCTTTGACATTCATCACAAGAAGAGACAAACTTACGGGCATCCGTGAAGAGAGTAGGCCAATAAAATCCAGATTGCAATACCTTGTGAGCAGTTCTGTCTCCAACATGATGCCCTCCACAAGCCTCGAAGTGACATTCCCGTAGGATTTGTCCCTGTTCATGCTCAGGTACACAACGTCTAATAATACCATCTACTCCTTCTTTATAAAGATGTGGGTCATCCCAAAAGTAATGTCTTAAATCATAGAAGAATTTTTTTATTTTGTTGGTAAGTAAAGCTAGGTGGTAAATATTTAGCAACAATGCAATTAGCATAGTCAGCATACCAAGGAGTACTATTAGCAACATTTATTGCAGCTAACTGCTCATCAAGGAAACTATCATCAATAGGTAGTGGGTCATCAAGCACATTTTCAAGCCTAGACAAATTATCAGCTATGGGGTTCTCAGCTCCTTTTCTATCAATGATATGTAAATCAAATTATTGTAACAAGAGAACCCAACGAATAAGTCTAGGTTTAGCATCTTTCTTTTCCATAAGATATTTAATAGCAACATGGTATGTATGAACAGTTACTTTGGAATCAACAATATAAGGTCTAAATTTATCACAAGCAAACACCACTGTTAAGAATTCTTTTTGAGTAGTAGGATAATTTCTTTTAGCACTGTCTAGAGTTTTACTAGCATAATGAATAACATTCAATTTCTTGTCAACTCTTTGTCCTAGAATAACACCAACAGCATAATCACTAGCATCACACATAATTCCAAAGGGCAAGTTCCAATCAGGTGGTTGAACCATAGGTGCAGATATTAAGGCTTTCTTGAGTGTTTCAAAGGCTTCAAGACAATCATCATCAAAAAAAAGGAACATCCTTTAGCAAAAGACTAGTGAGAGGCCTAGAAATTTTAGAGAAGTCTTTAATAAATCTCCTATAGAAACCAACATGACCTAGGAAACTATGAATACCTTTGATGTCCTTAGGACATGGCATTTTCTCAATAGCATCAACCTTAGATTGGTCCACTTCAATACCTTTTTAGAAATTTTATGATCCAAGACAATGCCTTCATTAACCATAAAGTGGCACTTCTCCCAATTCAAAAAAAGATTTGTTTGTTCACATCTCTGCAAAACTCGCTCAAGATTGCTTAAACAATCATCAAAAGACTTCCCATAAACAGAAAAGTCATCCATGCAAACCTCAACAATCTTTTCACAAAAGTCAGAGAATATAGCAGTCATACATCTTTGAAAGGTAGCAGGTGCATTACATAAACCAAAAGGCATACGTCTATAAGCATAAGTTCCAAAGGGACAAGTAAAAGTAGTCTTTTCTTGATCTGGTTGAGAAACAGATATTTGTGAAAAGCCAGAGTATCCATCTAGGAAGCAAAAGTGTGTGTGCTTAGATAATCTTTCAAGCATTTGATCAATAAAAGGCAAAGGGTAATTATCTTTTCTAGTTGCTTTGTTTAATTTTTTGTAGTCAATTATCATTGTATAGCCTATAACAATTCTTTGTGGAATAAGTTCATTTTTATCATTAGGAACAAGAGTAATACCTCCTTTCTTAGGGAGACAATGAATAGGACTTACCCATCTACTGTTAGCTATAGGATAGATTATACCTACTTCTAGAAGTTTTAAGATTTCCGTTCTTACCACTTCCTTCATTTTTGGATTCAACCGACGTTGGTGATCAACAAAGGGTTTAGCATCAGGTTCCATATTAATTTTGTGCTGACATAGAGTGGGACTAATTCCCTTTAAATCATCAAGATTATATCCAAGAGCAGCTCGGTGCTTCCTTAGAACTTTCAATAATCTTTCTTCTTCATGTTCTGAAAGGTTAGCACTAATAATAACAGGATATATCTTCTTTTCATCAAGATAAGCATATTTCAAAGTGTCTGGAAATTGTTTTAATTCCAACACAGGATCACCTTTAGGTGGAGGAGGACCTCCAGGAGTTTCAATAGGCAAATTGTGTTTAAGCAGAGGATGTTGTTCAAAGAAAACTTTATCTATTTCATTTGTTTCATGCATATGTAAATCATTTTCATGGTCTAGCAAATATTGTTCTAAAGGATCAGTAGGTGACACAGCAATAGAAGCAAGACCAATTAATTCATCCTTACTAGGCAATTATTTTTCATGATGATTTATACTAAACTTGGAAAAATTAAACTCATGAGACTCATCACCAAAGCTAACACCCACAGTTTGTTTCTTGCAATCTATCTTACCATTTACTGGGTTCAAGAAAGGTCTACCAAAGATAATGGGACAGAAGTCATCTTGTAGGGTACCAAGAACAAGAAAATCAATAGGATATTTTATTTTCCCACACAAGACTTCAACATCTCTAATAATTCCACAAGGTGATATGGTGTCTCTATTAGCAAGTTTAATAGTAACATCTATGCCTTCTAACTCAGTAGGTGCTATGTCCTTTATAATTTCTTGATAAAGGGTGTAAGGAATAACACTCACACTAGAAACCATATCACATAAACCATGATAACAGTGATCTCCTATTTTAACTGAAATAACAGGCATGCCAACAGCAGGTCTATGTTTATCTTTTCCATCAGGTTTAGCAATTCTAGCAGCTTGTTCACAGAGGTAAATAACATGCCCATCTATATCTTCTTCCAAGAGATCTTTAACCATAGAAATGCTAGGTTCTACTTTAATTTGTTCATCAGGTTTAGGTGTTCTAACATAGCTTTTGTTGACCACAGTTGATACTTTAGCATGTTCCTTTATCCTAACAGGAAAAGGTGGTTTCTCTATATAAGCAGAAGGAACAACTGGATCAACATTATAAAGTACAGTTTCTTCTTTAACTGGTACTGGGCTTTTAATTTCTTCTTTAATAGGTGGGTGAAATTTAAACCACTTCTCTTTAGGGAGTTCAACATGAGTAGAAAATGATTCACAAAAGGAGGCTACTATCATAGAGTCAAGTCCATATTTAGTGCTAAACTTTTGAAAAGCATCAGTATCCATAAAAGATTTAACACAATCATACTGAAGCTTAATACCTTACTCTTTACCTTCCTCGAGTTCCCAATCTTCAAAGTTGCATTTAATTCTTTCCAAAACATCCCACTGGAATTCAATAGTCTTCTTCATAAAAGAACCAGCACAAGAAGTATCAAGCATGGTTTGATCATTACGAGAAAGCCGAGCATAAAAATTCTGAATAATAATTTCTTTTGAGAGATCATGATTGGGGCATGAATATAACATTGACTTAAGCCTCCCCAAGCTAGAGCGATACTTTCTCCTTCACGAGGCCAAAAATTACATATATAATTCCGATCATAATGAACTAGAGGCATAGGATAAAATATTTGGTGGAACTCCAATTTTAAACGATTCCAATTCCATGATCCAATTTCATCACAAAGCCTATACCATGCTAATGATTTTCCCTTCAAAGATAAAGGGAAAACCTTTTTCATCACTTCATCCCTGGGTAAACCTGCGAGATTAAACAATCCACAAATTTGTTCCACATATATCAAGTGCATATCAGGATGTTCGATTCCATCTCCTGCATAAGGATTAGCTAGCAGTTGCTCTATCATACTCGAAAGAATTTCATATTCAATATTTTCAGTAGGTGCAGTAGGTTGAGGGGTAGCTAATTGTGGTTCCGTACGAGGTGAAGATACCCCGAACAAACTCCTCAAAGGATTGTTTCCATAGTAACAAGTAACAATAAATTTCAGCACACTATATAAATGTTTCCTTACCAAATTCCACTTACCAAAGGTGCTTCACTCCCCGGCAACGGTGCCAGAAAATAGCCTTGATGACCCACAAGTATAGGGGATCAATTGTAGCTCTTTTCGATAAGTAAGAATTTCGAACCCAATGAGGAGCAGAAGGAAATGACAAGTAGTTTTCAATAAGGTAATGTCTGCATGTGCGGAAATTGTAAGTAACAAAGTAGTTTGATAGCAAGATAATTTGTAACGAGCAAGTAACAATAGTAGTAACAAAAGTGCAGCAAGGTAGCCCAATACTTTTGAGGAAAAGGACAGTCCAAAACGGTCTCTTATGATAAGCAAAGCGTTCTTGAGGGTACACGGGAATTTCATCTAGTCACTTTCATCATGTTCATTTGATTTGTGTTCGCTACTTTGATACTTTGATATGTGGGTGGACCAGTGCGTAGGTGCTATTCTTACTTGAACAAACCTCCTACTTATGATTAACCCTCCAGCAAGCATCCTCAACTACGAGAAAAGTATTAAGAATAAATTCTAACCATAGCATTAAACTCCAAGATCCAATCGGTCCCTTACGGAATAGTGCATAAACTGGGGTCTAAGTTTCTATCATTCTCGCAACCCACCATCTAATTGCTACTCCACAATGCATTCCCTTAGGCCCAAATATGGTGAAGGGTCATGTAGTCGACGTTCACATTACACCACTAAGGGAATAACAACATACATACTATCAAAATATCGAACACATATCAAGTTCACATGATTACTTGCAACATGATTTCTCCCGTGACCTCAAGAACAAAAGTAACTACTCACAAATAATAATCATGCTCAAGATCAGAGGGGTATTAAATAGCATAATGGATCTGAACATATAATCTTCCACCAAATAAACCATATAGTAATCAACTACAAGATGTAATCAACACTACTAGTCACCCCCTAGCACCAATCTATAGTTTCGGTAACAAGATTGAATACAAGAGATGAACTAGGGTTTGAGATGAGATGGTGCTGGTGAAGATGTTGACGGAGATTGCCCTCCCCAAGATGGGAGAGTTGTTGGTGGTGATGATGACGATGATTTCCCCTCCGGGAGGGAAGTTCCCTTGGTGGAATCGCTCCGCTGGAGGGCAAAAGTGCTCCTGCCCAAGTTCTGCCTCGAGGCGGCGGCGCTTCATCCCGAAAGTCCTCCTCTTATTTTTTTCTAGGTAAAAATGACTTATATACCAGAAGATGGGCACCGGAGGTGGGCCGAGGAGGCCATAACCCACCAGGGCGCGCTTGGGGGGCCTGGCGCGCCTAGGTGGGTTGTGCCCACCTGGTGGCCCCCCTCTGGTGTTTATTTGCTCCAATATTCCTCAAATAATTCATAAAAATTCTCCGTAAAGTTTCAGCTCATTTGGAGTTCTGCAGAATAGGTGGCCTGATACGTCTCCAACGTATCTCTAACTTTTGATTGTTCCATGCTATTATATTATCTGTTTTTGATGTTTATGGGCTTTCTTTTACACTTTTATATTATTTTTGGGACTAACCTATTAACCCAGAGCCCAGTGCCAGTTTCTATTTTGTTCCTTGTTTTAGAGTATCGCAGAATAGGGAAATCAAACAGAGTCCAATTGACCTGAAACTTCACGGAACTTATTTTTGGACTAGAAGAAGCCCACGAAGTATTGGAGATGGACCAGGAGAGTCCCGGGCTTCCCACGAGGGTGGGGGGCGCGCCCACCCCCTGGGCGCGCCACCTGCCTCGTGGACAGCCCGGAGGTCCACTGACGTACTTCTTCCTCCCATATATACCCATATACCCTAAAAACATCAAGGAGCACAATAGATCGGGAGTTCCGCCGCCAGAAGCCTCCGTAGCCACGAAAACCAATCTAGACCCATTCCGGCACCCTGCCGGAGGGGGCAATCCCTCTCCGGTGGCCATCTTCATCATCTCGGTGCTCTCCATGACGAGGAGGGAGTAGTTCTCCCTCGGGGCTGAGGGTATGTACCAGTAGCTATGTGTTTGATCTCTCTCTCTCTCTCGTGTTCTTGAGGTGATATGATCTTGATGTATCGTGAGCTTTGCTATTATAGTTGGATCTTATGATGTTTCTCCCCATCTACTCTCTTGTAATGGATTGAGTTTTCCCTTTGAAGTTATCTTATCGGATTGAGTCTTTAAGGATTTGAGAACACTTGATGTATGTCTTGCGTGGGATACCTGTGGTGACAATGGGGTATTCTATGACCCACTTGATGTATGTTTTGGCGATCAACTTGTGGGTTCTGTGACCTTGGGAATCTATGCATAGGGTTTGGCACATGTTTTCGTCTTGACTCTCCAGTAGAAACTTTGGGGCACTCTTTGAGGTTCTATGTGTTGGTTGAATAGATGAATCTGAGATTGTGTGATGCATATCGTATAACCATACCCACGGATACTTGAGGTGACATTGGAGTATCTAGGTGACATTAGGGTTTTGTTTGATTTGTGTCTTAATGTGTTATTCTAGTACGAACTCTAGGGTTGTTTGTGACACTTATAGGAATAGCCCAACGGATTGATTGGAAAGAATAACTTTAAGGTAGTTTCGTACCCTACCATAATCTCTTCGTTTGTTCTCCGCCATTAGTGACTTTGGAGTGACTCTTTGTTGCATGTTGAGGGATAGTTATATGATCCAGTTATGTTATTATTGTTGAGAGAACTTGCACTAGTGAAAGTATGAACCCTAGGCCTTGTTTCAACGCATTGCAATACCGTTTGTGCTCACTTTTATCATTAGTTACCTTGCTGTTTTTATATTTTCAGAGTACAAAAACCATTATCTACTATCCATATACCACTTGTATCACCATCTCTTCGCCGAACTAGTGCACCTATACAATTTACCATTGTATTGGGTGTGTTGGGGACACAAGAGACTCTTTGTTATTTGGTTGCAGGGTTGTTTGAGAGAGACCATCTTTATCCTACGCCTCCTACAGATTGATAAACCTTAGGTCATCCACTTGAGGGAAATTTGCTACTGTCCTACAAACCTCTGCACTTGGAGGCCCAACAACGTCTACAAGAAGAAGGTTGTGTAGTAGACATCATGGCCTGACGTAGCTTTTCCAGGTCCAGATTTCCAGCTGCCAGAATTATCCCTCTTGGTGTGTTCCTTATAAATTATGAGAGAACAGGCATCAGAATTACTCCAAAAAGCATTATTATGGATAAAAAATTATAAATAATAGCAAGGAAACATGATGCAAAATGGACGTATCAACTCCCCCAAGCTTAGACCTTGCTTGTCCTCAAGCGAAAACCGAAATCAAAAAACATGTCCACATGCTTTGAGAGAGAGGTGTCGATTGCATAGCGATTGCATTCATACCGCTTAGTGATAAAGTAAAGCAATTACATGGCGATTGCATTTCATACAATAAAGCGACAACCATATGGCTCCTGCCAGTTGCCGATAACTGTGTTACAAAACATGATCATCTCATACAATAAAATTTAGCATCATGTCTTGACCATATCACATCACATCATGCCCTGCAAAAACAAGTTAGATGTCCTCTACTTTGTTGTTGCAAGTTTTACGTGGCAGCTACGGGCTGAGCAAGAACCGTTCTTACCTACGCATAAAAAACCACAACGTGGTATAGTGATTGCTTTTTGATCTTCAGAAAGAACCATGTTCATTGAATCCGATGCCACTAGCCACCTCGTAACACCCACGATGCGGCTATATCTCCCACGTGTTGAGGCATGACTTAGAGGCATAACCGCATGGTGATTTAGTCGCAAGTGGGGTAATCTTCACACAATCCCATGTACTAAATAAGAATGGGATAAAGAGTTGGCTTACAATCGCCACTTCACACAAATACAAGTTCAACATACATCATCCAGAGTACAATCAAAGGTCCGACTACGGAACCAAAATAAAAGAAGAGAACCACAATTGCTAGATCCCCGATCGTCCCAACTGGGCTCCACTACTGATCAACAGGAAACGAAACACAACAACGATCAAGGACTTCATCGAGCTCCCACTTGAGCTCGGTTGTGTCACCTGCACTAGTATCATCGGCACCTGCAACTGTTTGGAAGTAACTGTGAGTCACGAGGACTCAGCAATCTCACACCCGCGAGATCAAGACTATATAAGCTTATGGGTAGGAAATAGGGTAGTGAGGTGGAGCTGCAGCAAGCACTAGCATATATGGTGGCTAACATACGCAAATGAGAGCGAGAAGAGATGCAACACAATGGTCGTGAAGCTAGAAATGATCAAGAAGTGATCCTGAAACTACTTACGTTCAAGCATAACACAAGAAACTGTGTTCACCTCCCGGACTCCGCCGAGAAGAGACCATCATGGCTACACACGCGGTTGATTCATTTTAATTAAGTTAAGTGTCAAGTTCTCTTAAACCGGACATTAACAAATTCCCATCTGCCACATAACCGCGGGCACGGCTTTCGAAAGTTCATACCCTGCAGGGGTGTCCCAACTTAGCCCATCACAAGATCTCACGGTTAACGAAGGATATTCCTTCTCCTGAGAAGACCTGATCAGTCTCGGAATCCCGGTTACAAGACATTTCGACAATGGTAAAACAAGACCAGCAAAGCCACCCGAATGTGCCGACAAATCCCGATAGGAGCTGCACATATCTCGTTCTTAGGGCACACCGGATTGTCCAAACTTCTGGTAGGCCAGCCAAGAGTTGCCCCTGGTGGCCACCGGTGGCTGACAGGTTGGACCAACACTCAGAGGAGCACTGGCCCGGGGGGGTTAAAATAAAGATGACCCTCGGGAGCGCGACTCCCAAGGGAAAAAGGCTTAGGTGGCAACTGTTAAAATCAAAGTTGGGCCTTGCTAGAGGAGTTTTATTCAAAGCGAACTATCAAGGGGTTCCCATAACACTCAACCGCATAAGGGACGCAAAATCAAGGAACATAACACTGGTATGACAGAAACTAGGGCGGCAAGAGTGGAACAAAACACCAGGCATACGGCCGAGCCTTCCACCCTTTAACAAGTATATAGATGCATTAATTAAATAAGATATATTGTGATATCCCAACATAACCATGTTCCAACATGGGACAAACTTCAGCTTCACTTGCAACTAGCAACACTATAAGAGGGGCTGAGCAAAAGCGATAACATAGCCAAACAACGGTTTGCTAGGAAGGTGGGTTAGAGGCTTGACATGGCAACATGGGAGGCATGATATAGCAAGTGGTAGGTAGCGCGGCATAGCGATAGAACGGACAACTAGCAAAGCAAAGATAGAAGTGATTTCGAGGGTATGGTCATCTTGCCTGAGAATCCGCAAGGAAGAAGATCGAGCCCATGAAGAAGACAAACGAACATAGTCGAACGAATCCTCACAAATGCGACGTTATCGGAACTAACCCGAAGAAGCAACATCAGAAAGAAGCAATCAACATAGTAAACAACCTTCACATAAACATGGCATGATGCACAATCAAGTATGATGCATGTCCGGTTTAATGAGGCATGGCATGGCAAGTGCAACAAACAAAACTACAAATTAAGTGGAGCCCAATATGCAACGAGCGGCATATTGACGAAACACCACATTCAAGTTATTTAGTCGATCTCGTTTATGTACCCAACAATATTAAATGTTGATTAACATGGCAAGGGGTGAAGCACAACAAAACTACCTATCTAGGCAAGTTTAAATGAGGCCGGAAACAACGAACAACAATTCCGGTAAATCCCCATATGCATATTTTAGATTTGGTACTGTTCTGCCCTATACACAATTTCAGAGTTATTAAACATGCAAAGTAAAGCCACCATGTTAAACTAGGCATTTTTCTACCCCATTTACATATAAAGTTTGTTCAGTTCGGAGCTATGTTTAAATAGTTATGAATTAAAGCATTTTAGCATGGCATTAAAGCAAATTAATGCAAACAACAGTTTAAACATTTTAAACATAGATGAAAGTTGGATATTATGAAACTAGATGAAGTTCTAGTCATTTCTCATATATAAAGCATTTTAATCCGATGCACCATTAGTGAGTTATTAAATGCATGAACGATGAGGGTTTTTCTGCAAATAAGTAATTCCTGGATAAATAGACAAATTCCTCCATAATAGAAAAAAAAAGGCAGGCCAAATCTGAATCGGATGGGCTGTGCACCACGGGCTGAGGCCCAGGACGGTGGAGAGTTGAGGAGCAGCTGGGCCCTGGCAAAGAAGCAGGTTGGGCCTGTTGCTGGACTCGGATCTGGCTGGAGATGCATGGAAGGAGCGGGTCAGTGGCGTGGTCAACGTGAGGATCAGGGGCGCGGCGCTAGTCTTCTCGTTCGAAGCAGAGGAAGCGAGCTGCAGGGACTGCTGCGGCAGACATGGCGCGAGAGGAACCAGGCGGAGGCGTCATCCTCACAGAAGAAGTGGCTCGCGGCGACGCGAAGAAGGAGGCAGCGAATACGGGTCCGGGCGTGGGATGGCACCAGGAGACCAGGACGTGGCACTAGCGAGGATCCATGGAGGCAGAGCTCCATTCCGCGGCCATGGCGAGGTCGACTGTCCATGGCGGCGGTCTCCTGTAGAGAGAGATGTGAGAGAGAGAGGAAACAGCAGAGGAAGAAAGAGAGAGGGACGGGGTCGGTCCTGGACCTGTCAGCGGTGCTGCTTGTAGCCGGCTCAAGGAGAGGGCAGAGGGGGCTGCGGGGTCCTGCTGGTGCTCGCCATCGATGAGGTCGAAGCCGACGAGCGCAGAGCAGCGAGCTCGGGCGCGCTGGTCAGCGGGTGGCTCCGTCGAGCTGGTGACGGGGTGGTCGGGGCGCTCTTCTCTTGGCGCCATGCCTCGACCTGTTGCAAGCAGAGAGAAGGGAGGTGAGGAACTAGGGAAGAAGAGGAAGGGAGGAGGGAGATGGCAGGGGCAGAACGGCCTGGTGGAGACTTCGGTCGCCGGTGGGAGGCTGGCGCCTTGCGGGCTTGCTGTGGCTCGGGTGCTTGGACCGAAAGGGGGGCTACGGGATTGGCCCGATGGGGAATTTCGGGGAGAGGAGGTGGGTTGATCGGGAGGGATCTTGACGACGGTTAGGCAGGTGGCGGTGGGGGAATGGGACAAGTTCCTAGAAGTTAGGGTTTTGTCCAGATTTAGACTAGGGAGCATTTATATATAGAAAATGGGGCTATGTTTAGGGGTATTTGGTCCCTCCAATTTTAAATCGGACGGTTGAGAATAAATAGCTTAGGAGAGTCCAACGAGAAACCGATGATGATCTAGGGATGTTTGGGGATGATCCGGAGCCAGCGGTCATGACTGCCTGAGTCGGTTCCGGGACAGCTTTCGACGCGCACGCGAGGAGGGCCGCGGGCTGACGAGCGAGGTTAGGTTGGGCCTGGCGATAGGCAGTGGACTATGTAGACGGTCTCGAGCTGAGAGAAGAGAAGAGAGAGAGAGAGAGAGAGAGGCCCGGCGACTGTTTCCGGATACCGAAAACGTCCGACATGTGCCCGGCTATAGTGCCGCTATATGTTTAACGGTTGGGCTATCAAACAAACTCCGAATGCGATGAAACTTGGCAGGCGGCCTACCTACAACATAACAAGACCGCACGCAAACTCTCATCCCATTCCGAGAACATTTTTACGCCACTTATAAAATAATATTACGGAGGTGCCGCGGGCGCGTGCAAGTGTGTCTGGACTCAGAACGGACAACGGGCGGAACTGGGGGAACCCGGACGGATGCAAGTTTTGAAAACATGATGATGCAATGCACATGATGACATGGCAAGATGCAACACCCAAGCAAAAGACAAGGCAACAACAACGAATAACTGGAAGACACCTGGTGCATCAGTCTCGGGGTGTCACACACCTATGTGCGAAGCACGTCGGTAGAACCAGTGCCGCGTAAGCGTACCCGTAATGTCGGTCTGGGCCGCTTCATCCAACAATGCCATTGAATCAAGAATCAACTAGTGACGGCAAGCAATATGTATATACACACGCCCACAACTCCTTTGTGTTCTACTCGTGCATATGACATTTACGCATAAACCTGTCTCGGATGCCACCGTTGGGCAACACGGTGATTTCAAAAAAATTCCTACGCACAAGCAAGATCATGGTGATCCATAGCAACGAGAGGGACGAGTGTCGTCCACGTACCCTCGTAGACCGTAAGCGGAAGCGTTATGACAACGCGGTTGATGTAGTCGTACGTTTTCACGATCGACCGATCCTAGTACCGAACGTATATCACCTCCGCGATTTTCACACGTTCAGCTCGATGACGTCCCACGAACTCACAATCCAGTAGAGCTTCAAGGGAGAGTTCTGTCAGCACAATGGCGTGATGATGATGTTGACGAAGCTACCGACGCAGGGCTTCGCCTAAGCATCGCTACGATATGACCGAGGTGGATTATGGTGGAGGGGGGCACTACACACGGCTAAAAGATCAATGATCAACTTGTGTGTCTAGGGGTGCCCCCTGGCCACGTATATAAAGGAGTGGAGGAGGGGAGGGCCGAAACTATTCCGATGTCCAAATATAGGCTTCCAATATATCGATCTTTATTTCTCGACCATTTCGAGACTCCTCGTCATGTCTGTGATCATATCTGGGACTCCGAACTACCTTTGGTACATCAAAACACATAAACTCATAATACCGATCGTCATCGAACGTTAAGCGTGCGGACCCTGTGGGTTCGAGAACTATGTAGACATGACCGAGACACATCTCCGGTCAATAACCAATAGCGGAACCTGGATGCTCATATTGGTTCCTACATATGCTACGAAGATCTTTATCGGTCAAACCACATAACGTATACGTTGTTCCCTTTGTCATTGTATGTTATTTGCCCGGGATTCGATCGTCGATATCTCAATACCTTGTTCAATCTCGTTACTGGCAAGTCTCTTTACTCGTTCCATAATACATCATCCTGCAACTAACTCATTAGTTGCATTGCTTGCAAGGCTTATAGTGATGTGCATTACTGAGAGGGCCCAGAGATACCTCTCCGACAATCGGATTGACAAATCCTAATCTTGATCTATGCCAACTCAACAAGTACCATCGGAGACACCTATAGAGCACCTTTATAATCACCCAGTTACATTGTGACGTTTGGTAGCACACAAAGTGTTCCTCCGGTATTCGGGAGTTGCATAATCTCATAGTCATAGGAACATGTATAAATCATGAAGAAAGCAATAGCAATAAACTAAACGATCAAAATGCTAAGCTAACAGAATGGGTCAAGTCAATCACATCATTCTCTAATGATGTGATCCCATTAATCAAATGACAACTCATGTCTATGGTTAGGAAACTCAACCATCTTTGATTCAACGAGCTAGTCTAGTAGAGGCATACTAGTGACACTTGTTTGTCTATGTATTCACACATGTACTAAGTTTCCGGTTAATACAATTCTAGCATGAATAATAAACATTTATCATGATATAAGGAAATATAAATAACAACCTTATTATTCCCTCTAGGGAATATTTCCTTATTATCATGTGTTGTCATTTGATGAATGGGATCACATCATTAGGAGAATGATGTGATGGACAAGACCCATCCGTTAGCTTAGCATATTGATCGTTTAGTTTTATTGCTATTGCTTTCTTCATGTCATATACATATTCCTTTGACTGTGAGATTATGCAACTCCCGGATACCGGAGGAATGCCTTGTGTTCTATCAAATGTCACAACATAACTGGGTGATTATAAATATGCTCTACAGGTATCTCCGAAGGTGTTTGTTGGGTTGGCATAGATTGAGATTAGGATTTGTCACTCCAAGTATCGGAGAGGTATCTCTAGGCCCTCCCGGTAATACACATCATAAGAAGCCTTGCAGGCAAAGTGACTAATGAGTTAGTTGCGGGATGATGTATTACGGAACAAGTAAAGAGACTTGCCAGTAACGAGATTGAACTAGGTATGAAGATACCGATGATCGAATCTTAGGCAAGTAACATACCGATGACAATGGGAATAACATATGTTGTCATTACAGTTCGACTGATAAAGATCTTTGTAGAATATGTAGGAACCAATATGAGCATCCAGGTTTTGTTGTTGGTTATAGACCGGAGAGGTGTCTTGGTTATGTCTACATAGTTCTCGAACCCATAGGGTCAGCACGCTTAACGTTCGATGACAATTTAGTATTATATGAGTTATGTGATTTGGTGACCGAATGTTGTTCG
>NC_041388.1:119210628-119219624 GCF_002162155.2 Triticum dicoccoides | reverse complement strand
ATATAGGACGATAGTATTTGGACACCGGAAGTGTTCCGGGGTGTATCGGATATTTATCGGAGTACCGGAGGGGTTACCGGGAGGTTAATGGGCCACATGGGCCAAAGGGGAGGGGGCACACCAGACCACAAGGGGCTGGCGCACTCCTCCTAGGCCGCCAGCCAAGTGGGAAAAGTAAAGGGGGGCGTTAGCCTCCCCCTTCCTTTCCTCTCCCCTCTCTTCCTTTTCCCTTCCGGCAAGTATGGTAGGGGGGCGAATTGGAAAAGCCCCGCAAGTAGGATTCTTCCTACTTGGGGCGCCCCAAGGTTGTTCCCCTCCCCTCCCACCTATATATATGTGGGGAGGGGGCGCCTAGAACACACACCAACAATTGTTAGCTGTGTGCGGTGCCCCCTCCATAGTTTACGCCTCCGGTCATATCTTCGCAATGCTTAGGCGAAGCCCTGCGCGAATCACTTCACCATCACCGTCACCATGATGTCATGCTGACAGACTCATCTTCTTCCTTGACACCTTTGCTGGATCAAGAGGACGAGGGATGTCATCGAGCTGAACATGTGCAGAACTCGGAGGTGCCATACGTTCGATGCTTGATCGGTCGGATCTAGAAGAAGTTCGACTACATCAACCGTGTTGTCAAAACGCTTCCGCTTTTGGTCTACGAGGGTACGTGGACACACTCTCCCCCTCTCGTTGCTATGCATCTCCTAGATAGATCTTGCATGTGCATAGGAATTTTTTTGAAATTTCATGCTACGTTTCCCAACAGTGGCATTATAGCTAGGTCTATGCGTAGATGATATGCACGAGTAGAACACAAAGAGTTTTGGGCAGTGATCGTCATACTGCTTACCACCAATGTCTTATTTTGATTCGGCGGTATTGTTGGATGAAGCGGCCCGGACAAACCTTACATGACCACGTTCATGAGACCGGTTCCACCGATAGACACACAACTAGTTTTGCATAAAGGTGGCTGGTGGGTGTTTATTTCTCCAACTTTAGTTGAATCGAATTTGACTGCATCTGGTCCTTGTTGAAGGTTAAAATAGCAAACTTGATAAATCATCATTGTGGTTTTGATGCGTAGGTAAGAACGGTTCTTCCTAGAAGCCCGTAGCAGCCATGTAAAACTTGCAACAACAGAGTAGAGGACGTCTAACTTGTTTTTGCAGGGCATGTTGTGATGTGATATGGTCAAGACATGATGTGATATACGTTATTGTATGAGATGATCATGTTTTGTAAAAGTTACTGGCAACCGGCAGGAGCCTTATGGTTGTCTCTTTATTGTATGAAATGCAAATGCCATGTAATTGCTTTACTTATCACTATGCGTTAGCGGTAGTTGTAGAAGCAATAGTTGGCGAGACGACCACAACGCTACGATGGAGATCAAGGTCTCAAGCCAGTGACCATGGAGATCAGGACGATACTTTGGAGATGGAGATCAAAAGCACAAGATGATGATGGCCATACACTACTAGGGAAAAGCCTAGCAGTGGTGCGGGTTTTAGGCCTACCAGTAACACGGGTGGCGGCGCTACTAGTACGGTGCTACATCTAAAGCTTAGCAGTAGCGTGGGCTCAACCGCGCTACTGCTATATCCACTTAGTAGTAGCGCTTCCCTGAAAAGACGCTACTGGTAACTACTAGTAGCGCCTCTCGCAACCCGCGCTACTACTACTATTCCGTATTATATTTCTTTTTTATTTCATGTTGTATTCATACACCTTTATACAAGTTTTCATACATCAGCAATTTAGAGATTGTTTTTACATCATAATGAGTTATTACATCACTGGGTGAAAGAACCGTGGACTAGTTTCAAGTGGATGTCCATCCACTTGAAACTAGTCCACGGTTCTTTCACCCAATGATACAATAAATATCATCATCTTCATCATATCATTAACAACTTATCATCATAATACATAATTTTCATATAACACCTACTCATGATCATCATTTTCATCAATGAGACATCATATAGCAAGTTGGTCACTAGTCATAATCACAACTCCTCATCATCATCAACTCTAACACATTGTACCACATAATAACACATTGTATTTAGGACCTACATCTCTCTCATAGGACCTACTACCTTCTTTTAGGTAAAATAGCATAAAACAAGATAGGCCTTGAGTCTCCATTATGGAGAATGGAGATTATCATGTCTCCAATTCTTGCCGTTCACACAATGTTGCTTCAAAGTACCTCCTTACGATTGTCCATACATTTTTTCCATTCTTTGATTTTCATGTGTTCACTGGTTTTAGAAATCCGATATGGACAGGTGAGATTCATAGGATGACCTGGCCGTATGTTCAAAACATCAAGGCGATCATTCTGATACATCAGATGAGGCACACAATCCTTCGGGATTTTCTGTTGAAAAACATAGTAATAACTTCATATTTAGCAATGTAGTTCGGTTTTAGAAGAATTTATGCGAAAGATGCACGGATGTCATGATAGTAAAAAATCTTACCATGGCATCTCCATGGATGTTACCGTAGTTCAACACGTGCACTAGTGGCTCGTATTGACCATAATGTGGAGGAGTTTGATAATAGATATTGTAATTCTCAAGATCAGTACAAATGTGACCAGATGATTTTTCTCCTGATAGGTTAATTCTGAGTCATCGGTGTAGTAGGTTCTGTCTACCATCTTCCGCCCATTGTTTGAAGAATGAAAATAAGCTGTCAATGGAAATAAGCTGTCAACTATTTTGAAATAAACAATATAAATTAGTTAATAACTATGTTTGAGAAACTCACATAGCGGTAGAATTGGAAGCGTGTCAACAAGGACCCAAATGTCCATATTGTCTTGGTCGATGTCAGGATCACCAAGATCCATGCTGACAAGCATACCCTCATAAAAATCATACATCTTGAAAAGTGCTTCCCAATTTGTGCAACCAAAATGGGTTACGCTCTCAGAATTGTATAGATTTACTTCAAAATCCATACCATGATGGGTCCTTAGGTGAATTTCTTTGTTTCAAAACTTTCATGGTCTTCAAAACCCATCCTCTCCAAGACATAGTGTCTTGCATGGCATGGGATAAGCTAGTCGAATTGTAAAATATGAAAATTACACATTGAAATAGTTGAAGTCGTGCTCACTTATGAAAAAAACACTTGTCGTTGTTGCGTACTATTTCAACATCGAAGGTCTCCTGGAGCTTAATGCTGAAGCACCGATCTTCGTCCAGGTGAGGCCCGTCGCACAGACCTCGGTCGTCGTTGCACCAGTCGCACTCCCCGGGAGACTTTCGTCGTCCGATGGCGACATTTCCTATGTTCATAATTCAAAGATTAAACTTGTATGATTAAATATATGTACTACAAAAACTAAATTAGATCATTATTATTCATCACGGGTTGACTATCGGTCTATCCCTCACTGATTCCTCTATGACATTTGCGACTGTCGGTGATGGTCATTACTCCTCCTTCCCCTAGTGCATAACAAAGGTCTAGCACAAGGAAAATAAGGAGAAACGACCCCCACGACAACAGTCGGGATTCTTCATCCTCTCGATATTTCCTACATATTCTAGCACAAGTCATGCCAAAATTTACAAAAAAATCTGGCATGACCTTTTCTGAAAAAGGACATATCGAGCGCCTAAAATTTGTCGGAACGGAAATTAATCAACACTCCAGCAAAACATAGGCCACTCGGAGGTGTAACCTGCAAACATGACCGGCCACTTGGGCAAGAACATACCATATTTGAGCAACACAAGATATACATGTTTTTATCTACATCATATGAGCATTCAAACTTGATGGTCATTGCATTTCCATGGTAGAAAATATGAGCAAAAGCATTTCAAAATATCTTATAGGACTCATATTGACATGGAGATTTGGCTGGTCTCACCTCGAGGTCGGAGGGGGTCGGTGATGAGGACGACGGCGGGGATGATGGAGGGGCTCCTATATTTCTGCAAAAACAAAAACCCTATAAGCTATCAACTAATCAAATGCATACCCCTTCCATATTGGCGTCCAATTTGAGCATTCAAAATAGGAGTACTTCTCCAATTTGAGCATGTAATAAGCAAAACCAAATGTAAAATAAATAAGTATTCACATTAGCATGCATTCAATAAGCAAAAGTAAATCATCTCTTGCATTCGTACATCGTCGAATATTATCACTAATACATCTTGAATAGTATCATACATATAACATCACTAATACAACTAAAACCCTAGCGAACGATGGGTATCGACGTGCGCGGTGGACACCCAAAGAGAAGGAACCATCACAGGATCATAGCTCCAGTGAGATCCCTAAAGAACCTGCCAGGTATTGGAGAACCTATGCTCCAACGCAACCATGTAGTAATGGATGTGTGTGTCCTCCTCACTAACAAGGTGGCGTACCACCTCCGCGGGGTCCTCAAGCCTCTACACCGTCACTGGCCCACGCGACCTCCACCAAAGAAGGTTCGGGTCAATGATGGTCTGGCTCCTCACCAAGCTGTGCCCCCCGGTAGGTAGCACCTCCCAGTACTAGCCCGGTGGAGCCCAGTCCCGGACATGGCCCATCTGATCAATCAGGTGTCCTCTACCGAGTCGACGACGAGGATGCGGGATAGGCATCGTCGATGTCGATGCGGGAATAATTTCTTTAACTAAAAAATAACAACAAATGTGACATGTTCAACTAGTTCTTACTGAAAATAAACTTACTATAAATAAAAATAAACTAGTTCTTACTAAAAATAAACTAGTTCAACTATTTATATTAATTTTCTTACTAAAAATACACTAGTTCCATTAATCCAACTAGTTCTTACTAAAAATAAACTAGTTGTATTAATTTTCTTTCTAATTCTATTAAACACTACTGCCCTAGTTCTTACTAACTAATTAGATGAACCTACCTAGGAACTACTGCCCTAATTAGCATCTAATTTGATGAACCCTAACTAATTTGATGCACTCTAAAATTTGATGAACCTTAGGAACTTTAGCTATGCAGAGGTAGAGGAGGGGGAGGAGGAGGGGTGCTCACCTCGGTGCCGGCAGTGAGGGAGGGGCAGGCGGCGTCAAGGTCAGGGTCGGGGCTAGGGCGCGCGGCAGAGGGCGGCGTCGAGGTCGGGGTCGGGGTGGCATCGAGGGCGACGGGAGAGCACGCGGCGGCCGACGGCGATGCTGGGCGACGACGGCGGTGACATCGGAGGAGTTCGATTTGGGGGAAGTGGCCATGGGGAAGGAAGAACCGCGCGATTAAGTCAGAAGTAGCAGTAGCACGTTCCAGGAAATGCGCTACTGCTACATTAAGTTATAGCTAACTTAGCTATAGCGCTGGCTGGCAAAACACGCTACTGCTAAGTTAGCTATAGCGCTTGTCCGGAAAGCACGCTGCTGCTACACCTTTCTCCTTTATTTTTATTTTTCATTTGTTTTCCTTCACATTTTCTTTTTTACTTCTATTTCTTTCATTTTCCTTTACTTTTCCATATGTTTCTCATTTTATTTTCCTTTCATTAGCAGTAGCACTTTCCCTGTAAGACATGCTACTACGACAACCTTATCAGTAGCGTGCTTTACCTAAGCCCGCTACAACTACTGGTAGCCTGGCCAAAACAGTAGGGGAATTGTAGTTGTAGCGCTTCTTCCCTGAGACGCGCTACTGCTATGAACTTACCTGCAGCGTGCTTGGAGTCCACGCGCTACTGGTAAGTAGTAGTAGCGCTTGTTTTTGTCCCTCACTATTGGTAAGATTCTGTGTATAAGGTTTTCCCTAGTAGTGATATCATGTCACATATTTTGATTGCATATGATGTTTATCTTTTATGCATCTTATTTTGCTTAATATGGCGGTAGCATTATAAGATGATCCCTTACCAAAATTTCAAGGTATAAGTGTTCACCCCGAGTATGCACCATTGCGACAGTTCGTCATGTTGAGACACCATGTGATGATCGGGTGTGATAGACTCTACGTTCACATACAACGGGTGCAAGACAGTTTTGCACATGCGGAATACTCGGGTTAAACATGACGAGCCTGGCATGTACATACATGACCTCAGAACACTGGAGACTGAAAGGTCGAACGTGAATCATATAGTAGATATCATCAACATAGAGATGTTCACCATTGATGAAAACTCCATCTCACATGATGATCGGACATGGTTTAGTTGATTTGGATCACGTATCATTTAGATGACTTGAGGGATGTCAATCTAAGTGGGAGTTCTTAAGTAATATGATTAATTGAACTTAATTTATCATGAACTTACTCCTAATAGTTTTTGCATATCTATGTTGTAGATCAATGGCCCGTGCTACCATTCCCTTGAATTTTAATGTGTTCCTAGAGAAAGCTAAGTTCAAAGATGATGGTAGCAACTACACGGACTGGGTTCATAACTTGAGGATTATCCTCATTCCTGCACAAAAGAATTATGTCCTTGATGCACTGCTAGGTGTGCCACCCCCTCCAGCAACTTTAGACGTTGTGAATGCCTGACAGTCGTGTGTTGATGACTACTCGATAGTTAAGTGTGCCATGTTTTACGTCCTAGAATCGGGACTTCAAAGACATTTTGAACGTCATGGAGCATATGAGACGCTCCAAGAATTGAAGTTAATATTTCAAGCAAATGCCCGAGTTGAGAGATATGAAGTCTCCAACAAGTTCTGTAGCTGCAAGATGGAGGAGAACAGTTATGTCAGGGAACACATACTCAAAATGTCTGGGTGTCATAATCACTTGACTCAGCTGGGAGTTAATCTTCCAGATGATAGTGTTATTGACAGAGTTCTCCAATCACCGCCACCAAGCTACAAAGGCTTCATGATGAACTATAATATGCAAGGGATGCATAAGACAATTTCCGAGCTCTTCGCTATGCTCAAATCTGCGGAGGTGGAAATCAAGAAGGAGCATCAAGTGTTAATGGCCACTAGTTTCAAGAAAAAAGGCAAGGGAAAGAAGGGGAATTTTAAGAAGAATGGCAAGCAAGTTGCCACTCCCGGGAAGAAGCCCAAGTCTGGACCCAAGCCTAAAACTAAGTGCTTCTACTGCAAAGGGACTGGTCACTGGAAGCGGAACTGCCCCAAGTATTTGGCGGATAAGAAGGATCAAAGTGAACAAAGGTATATTTGATATACATGTTATTGATGTGTACCTTACTAATGCTCGTAATAGCGCCTGGATATTTGATACCGGTTCGGTTGCTCATATTTGTAACTCGAAACAGGGGCTACAGATTAAATGAAGATTGGCTAAGGACGAGGTGATGATGCACGTCGGGAATGGTTCCAAGGTCGATGTGATCGCCTTCGGCATGCTACCTCTACATCTACCTTCGGGATTAGTTTTAGACCTGAATAATTGTTATTTGGTGCCAGTGTTGAGCATGAACATTATATCTAGATCTTGTTTAGTGCGATACGTTTATTCATTAAAATCAGAGAATAATGGTTGTTCTATTTATATGAATAATATCTTTTATGGTCATGCACCCTTGAAGAGTGGTCTATTTTTGTTGAATCTCGATTGTGGTGATACACATATTGATAATATTGATGCCAAAAGATGCAAAGTTGATTATGATAGTGCAACATATTTGTGGCACTGCCATTTAGGTCATATTGGTGTAAAACACATGAAGAAACTCCATGCAGATGGGCTTTTGGAATCACTTGATTATGAATCATTTGATACTTGGATTACTAAAACTCCGTTCTCCGAAACAATGGAGTGAGCTAATGACTTATTTGAAATAATACATACCGATGTATGCGGTGAAGGAAATATGCCCTAGAGGCAATAATAAAGTTATTATTTATATTTCCTTATATCATGATAAATGTTTATTATTCATGCTATAATTGTATTAACCGGAAACTTGATACATGTGTGAATACATAGACAAAATAAATTGTCCCTAGTGTGCCTCTACTTTACTAGCTCATTAATCAAAGGTGGTTACGTTTCATGACCATAGACATGTGTTTTCATTTGATGAACGGGATCACATCATTAGGAGAATGATGTGATGGACAAGACCTGCCCGTTAGCTTAGCATAATGATTGTTAAGTTCTATTGCTATTGATTTCTTCATGACTTATACATATCCCTTTGACTATGAGATTATGCAACTCCTGAATACCAGAGGAACACCTTGTGTGCTATCAAACATCACAACGTAACTAGGTGATTATAAAGATGCTCTACAGGTGTTTCCGAAGGTGTTTGTTGGGTTGGCATAGATCAAGATTAGGGTTTGTCACTCCGAGTACCGGAGAGGTATCTCTGGGCCCTCTCGGTAATGCACATTATGATAAGCCTTGCAAGCAATGGGACATGACGAGGAGTCCCGAAATGATAGAGAGGTAAATATTGATATATAGTACGATGGTATTCGGACACCGGAAGTGTTCCGGGGTGTATGGGATATTTATCGAGTACCGAAGGGGTTAGCGGACACCCCGGGAGGTTAATGGGCCACATGGGCCAAAGGGGAAGGGGAACACCGGCCCACAAGGGGCTGGCGCATCCCTCCTAGGCCGTCGGCCAAGTGGGAAAAGGAAAGGGGGGAGTCGGCTGATGACGCACAAGTATAGGGGAGTAATTGTAGCTCTTTTCGGTAAGAGTGTCGAACCCAACGAGGAGCAAAAGGAAATGACAAGTAGTTTTCAGTACAGTAATGTCTCCATGTGCTGAAATTGTAAGTAATGGAGTAGTTTGATAGCAAGATAATTTGTAATGAGCAAGTAACAATAGTAGTAACAAAAGTGCAGCAAGGTAGCCCAATCCTTTTGAGGCAAAGGACATGCCAAAATGGTCTCTTATGATGAGCAAAGCGTTCTTGAGGGTACACGGGAAATTCATCTAGTCACTTTCATCATGTTGGTTTGATTTGTGTTCGCTACTTTGATAATTTTATATGTGGGTGGACCGGTGCTTAGGTGTTGTTCTTACTTGAATAAACCTCCTATTTATGATT
>NC_041388.1:119209035-119210307 GCF_002162155.2 Triticum dicoccoides | reverse complement strand
AAGCATCCGAAACTATGAGAAAAGTATTAATAATAAATTCTAACCATAGCATTAAACTCTAGGGTCCAATCGGTCCCTTACGCAATAGTGCATAAACTGGGGTTTAAGTTTCTGTCACTCTCGCAACACACCATCTAATTGATACTCCACAATGCATTCCCTTAGGCCCAAATATCGGGAAGAGTCATGTAGTCGACGTTCACATGACACCACTAAGGGAATAACAACATACATACTATCAAAATATCGAACACATATCAAGTTCACATGATTACTTGCAACATGATTTCTCCCGTGACCTCAAGAACAAAAGTAACTACTCACAAATAATAATCATGCTCAAGATCAGAGGGGTATTAAATAGCATAATGGATCTAAACATATAATCTTCCACCAAATAAACCATATAGTAATCAACTACACTTCTTCCAAGCGCAGGATAACCCCAAGGGATTGTAATCAACACTACTAGTCACCCCCGAGCACCAATCTATAGTTCTGGTAACAAGATTGAATACAAGAGATGAACTAGGGTTTGAGATGAGATGGTGTTGGTGAAGATGTTGATGGAGATTGCCCTCCCCAAGATGGGAGAGTTGTTGGTGGTGATGATGACAATGATTTCCCCCTCCGCGAGGGAAGTTCCCCCGGCAGAATCGCTCCGCCGGAGGGCAAAAGTGCTCTTGCCCAAGTTCCGCCTCGAGGCGGCGGTGCTTTGTCCCGAAAGTCCTCCTCTTATTTTTTTTCTAGGTTAAAATGACTTATATACCAGAAGATGGGCACCGGAGGTGGGCCAAGGAGGCCACAACCCACCAGGGCGCGCTTGGGGGGCCTGGCACGCCTAGGTGGGTTGTGCCCACCTGGTGGCCCCCTTCTGGTGTTTATTGGCTCCAATATTCCTCAAATAATTCATAAAACTTCTTCATAAAGTTTCTGCTCATTTGGAGTTGTGCATAATAGGTGGCCTGACGTAGCTTTTCCAGGTCCAGATTTCCAGCTGCCAGAATTCTCCCTCTTGGTGTGTTCCTTGTAAATTATGAGAGAAAGGGCATTAGAAGTACTCCAAAAAGAATTATTATGGATAAAAACATTATAAATAACAGCAAGGAAACATGATGCAAAATGGACGTATCATCGACCTCCCCCTTCCTTTCCTCTCCCCTCTCTTCCTTTTCCCTTCCGGCAAATATGGTAGGGGGCAAATTGGAAAAGGCCCCCAAGTAGGATTCCTCGTACTTGGGGTGCCCGAAGGCTGTTCCCCTCCCCTCCTAC
>NC_041388.1:119197307-119208806 GCF_002162155.2 Triticum dicoccoides | reverse complement strand
GCCTAGAACACACACCAACAATTGTTAGCCATGTGCGACGCCCCCTCCATAGTTTACGCCTCTGGTCATATCTTCGTAGTGCTTAGGCGAAGCCCTGTGGATCACTTCACCATCACCGTCACCACGCCGTCGTGTTGACGGAACTCATCTTCTTCACCTTTGCTGGATCAAGAGGATGAGGGACGTCATCAAGATGAACATGTGCAGAACTCGGAGGTGTCGTACGTTCGGTGCATGATCGGTCGGATCTAGAAGAAGTTCGACTACATCAACCGCGCGTTGTAAAAATGCTTCCGCTTTCGGTCTACGAGGGTACGTGGACACACTCTCCTCCTCTTGTTGCTATGCATCTCCTAGATAGATCTTGCGTGAGCGTAGGAAAGTTTCTGAAATTACATGCTACGTTTCCCAACAAATCAGCCCCTTACGAAATATCACATAAACTAGGGTTTAAGCTTATGTCACTCTAGCAACCCATCATCTAATAACTACTCCACAATGAATTCCCTTAGTCCCAAAGATGGTGAAGTGTCATGTAGTCGACATTCACATAACACCACTAAGGGAATCACAACATGCATATCATCAAAATATCGAACGAATACCAATTTCACATGATTACTTGCAACATGACTTCTCCCGTGGCCTCAAGAACAAGGACAACTACTCACAAATAATATTCATGCTCAAGATTAGAGGGATATTAAATAGCATAATGGATCTCGACATATAATCTTCCACCAAATAAACCATATAGCATCAACTACAAGATGTAATCAACACTACTAGTCACCCACAGGTACCAATCTGAGGTTCCGGTACAAAGATTGAACACAAGGGATGGACTAGGGTTTGAGATGAGATGGTGTTGTTGAAGATGTTGATGAATATTGTCCTCCCAAAGATGATAGGGTGGTTAGTGATGACGATGGCTTCGATTTCCCCCTCCGTGAGGGAAGTTCCCCCCGACGGAATCGCTCCACCAGAGGGCAGAAGTGGTCCTGCCCAAATTCTGCCTCGAGACGGTGGTGCTCTATCCTGAAAGTACTCCCTCTATTATTTTTGTAGGTAAAAAGACCTTATATACCAGAAGATCGGCACCGGAGGTGGGCCAGGGTGCACACCACCCACCAGGGCGCGCCTGGGGGCGCCCTCGTGTCCTGCGGGCACATGGCAGCCCCCCCTCTGGTAGCTCTTTTCTCCAATATATTATATATTCCAAAATAATTCTCCGCAAATTTCATCTCATTTGGAGATGTGCAGAATAGGTATCTATGACATAGCTTTTTCAGGTCCAGAATTCCAACTGCCGGTATTCTCCCTCTTTGTGCAAACCTTGCGTATTATGAGAGAAAATGCATTAGAATTATTTCATAAAGTCTTATAAAGCATAAAAACATTATAAATAACAGTAGGAAAACATGATGCAAAATGGACATATCAGCCTAACCCCCAGACCGTGTGGTGGGGATGCATGTCCACCTAGTGGCCCTTCTTCTAGCTATGTGGCTATTTCTCTTAAAAGAATTATTGGTATTTTCTGGAATTTTTGGTCTATTTTTGCTGAAAACCATAGGAAATTTGCTGAAAACCATGTCAGTCTAGATTTTTTTTTCAAATAATGAACAAGAACATAACAAAAATGGTCGAAAAGTAGAAACATTTGAGACATATCAATGACCCGCTGGGGTGTGTGCCCGATCATGTGTCCCTGGCCTACAATTGGGAATCTTGATTCCCTAGTTCTTCGTTCTTAGAGAACTTCGTTAGGGTTCAGATTATTGCTCATTTTTGTTGTGTTCTCAGGAAGAACAATGATGCTTGGCAAGACGACTCTTTCTTGAGTAGGAGTGGCTTATTCGCCCATGTTTCTTGGAAAGAGTGGGCTACGTGTGGATCCGGGATCAGGAGCACCCCTCATAGATATGGTGCACTCTGTGATGGATCCGATATTTGGCAAAATTATATTATGCGTTTGCGACATCCCCTAGGGATGGGGTGCCAATGTGCGTAGCACGCTTAAATTATGAACGGCGGCCCTCGTGATCGAAGTTTCTACCCTAGACAAAAGGTTGACTCGATTGGCTTATCGACTTTGGAATGGTCGCCTAGACATGATCTCGAGGATGATCTTACCTTCCTAGTTGTGAGGAGCTTTACTAGCAACTAAGGGGGCGAAAAAAGTGGATTCTCAAGGATTATGTGAGTATTGCGTTCTTTTCAGGCGATGGTAATAGGCGGAGACGTCTTTATGTGATTCGAAATCTTCGGGTGGGGAAGGAATCATCTCCGATGACGGTGCTGTGAGGCAACACATATATGAATTTTATTTTTCCCCGCTAGGGACCGCGGGAGGTGGGTGATACGTCTCCAACGTATCTATAATTTTTTCTTGTTCCATGTTGTTATATTATCATTCTTGGATGTTTTATATTCATTTTATAGCAACTTTATATCATTTTTGGGACTAACCTATTGACATAGTGCCCAGTGCAAGTTGCTGTTTTTTGCTTGTTTTTTATTTCACAGAATATCCTTATCAAATGGAGTCCAAACGCAGCGAAACTTTTTGGAGATTTTTTTGGACCGGAAGACACCTTGGGGGCCAAGAAAGCACCTGGAAGGAGGCCCGTGGGGACCACAAGACACCAGGGCGCGCCAAGAGGCCTAGGCATGCCCTGGTGGGTTTTGGGGCCCACGGGGGTCTCCTGCACCGCCTCTTCGCCCTATAAATTTCCAAATATTCCAGAAACTCTAGGGGAGTTAATGAAACACAATTCCATCCGCCGCAAGTTCCAGAACCACGAGATCCAATCTAGAGGCCTACCCCGGCACTCTGCCGGAGGGAACACGATCACGGAGGGGTTCATCATCCTCATTGGTGCCTATTCGATGATGCGTGAGTAGTTCACCATAGACCTACGGGTCTGTAGGCAGTAGCTAGATGGCTTCTTCTCTCTTTTTGATTCTCAATACAATGGTCTCTTAGAGATCTATTTGATGTAATGACTTTTTGCGGTGTGTTTGTTGGGATCCGATGAAGTTCGAGTTTATGACTAGATTTTTATCCATGAATATTATTTGAGTCTTCTTTGATCTCTTATATGCATGATTATTTATAGCCTTGTATTTCTTTTCCGGACCTTTTGTTTAGTTAGGCCAACTAGATTTATTTTTCTTTCAATGGGAAGAGGTGCTTTGTGATGGGTTTGATCTTGCGGTGTCCTTTCCCAGTGACAGAAGGGGCAGCAAGGCACGCACGATTGTTGCTATTAAGGATAATAAGATGGGGTCTATTCCTACATGAATAGATCTTGTCTACATAATGTGATGAGGACATCAATACCATTGTTACACCCACAGCCCCTGCTACTATACATACAGGACCAATTACTAGAGCTCGTGCACGCCAATTAAATTACCAGGTACTTTCGTTTCTTGGTAATGATTCTAATGTTCATGAGAATATGATGCTGCCTAAATTGGATACATTTGTTTTGCTTAAAAATGAAGGGCCTAACTTGGAGAAGGATGAACATTGAGCAAGAACAAGCATGGATATGATGGCGTGCGCAAGGGAAACAAGAACGAAGTTTCAAGTGATGATTTCGGTACTTTGAAGCCACCGTAATTAGTGTATGAAGTCTTGGACGAAATATACAAGATGCCACTTCACAATTTTTGTCCAGAGGCTATTATAGGTATTGCGTCACCTTATTATTGGGCCAGGCCCATGTAATTTCGAAATACATAAGTATAGGCTGTTTTTAGAGTCTGTATGTGTGGGGAAACAAGAGATAGGGTTGGTTTCGGACCCCTCCCCCAAGGGCCAGGAAATTCCCCCCTCTTCCTCAATATATAGAACCCTTAGGGCATCATTTAGACTTTGGGTTTTGTTTAGATTAAAAGTTTGCCATAGCTGCAACTTCGCGTACTTCGTTTGTGTTCATCGACCAGACCAAGGCGTCAGAGAACCCCACCTTGATCAATAAAGCTTTCATCTTATTTTCGCAATATCCTGATTGCAATCTTAGTTTCTTGCTTTTTCTTCATTTGCTTGCGGGAAATAGACCTTTGTGGTCACGTTGATCGTGCTCCGGCATGGTCAATAACCTCTCGGAGTTGGTTTAGCAATTGCTAAGGTGCGACGTCCTTGCACGTTCGTAGTCGGATCGTGAAAGTCTACTCCTCTGAAACGATAATCTCTATCTCATCGAAAGACGGGACTCCTTTGCCTCTATCATCATGTCATCGTTCTTATTGCATTACTCAGTTTCTCCATGAACTTAATACACTAGATTCATGCTGGATAACGGTCGATGTGTGGAGTAATAGTAGTAGATGCAGGCAGGAGTCGGTCTACTACACAATAGCCTCTCCGATGATGGGATCTCAATACACGGAGGGGGCATCGATCCTGGAGGGCTTCTACATCAACACCATAGCCTCTCCGATGATGTGTGAGTAGTTTACCACAGACCTTCGGGTCCATAGTTATTAGCTAGATGGCTTCTTCTCTCTCTCTCTGGATCTCAATACAAAGTTCTCCTCGATGTTCTTGGAGATCTATTCGATGTAATACTTTTTGTGGTGTGTTTGTCGAGATCCGATGAATTTTGGGTTTATGATCAAGATTATCTATGAAAATTATATGATTCTTCTCTGAATTCTTATATGCATGATTTGATATCTTTGCAAGTCTCTTCGAATTATCAGTTTGGTTTGGCCTACTAGATTGATCTTTCTTGCAATGGGAGAAGTGCTTAGCTTTGGGTTAAATATTACGGTGCTCGATCCCAGTGACAGAAAGGGAACCGACACGTATTGTATTGTTGCCATCGAGGATAAAAAGATGGGGTTTATATCATATTGCTTGAGTTCATCCCTCTACATCATGTCATCTTGCCTAATGCGGTACTCTGTTCTTATGAACTTAATACTCTAGATGCATGCTGGATAGCGGTCGATGTGTGGAGTAGTAGTAGTAGATGCAGAATCGTTTTGGTCTGCTTGACACAGACGTGATGCCTATGTTCATGATCATGCCTAGATATTCTCATAACTATGCGCTTTTCTATCAATTGCTCGACAGTAATTTGTTCACCCACCGTAATATATGCTATCTTGAGAGAAGCCACTAGTGAAACCTATGGCCCCCGGGTCTACCTTACATCATATAAGTTTCTGATCTACAATTCTAGTTTACTATTTATTTTGCAATCTTTACTTTTCAATCTATACAACAAAAATACCAAAAATATCTATCTTATTATCTTTATCAGATCTCACTTTCGTAAGTGACCGTTAAGGGATTGACAACCCCTTTATCACGTTGGTTGTGAGGTTCTTGTTTGTTTGTGCAGGTACTAGGCAACTTGTGACGCCCCCAATTTGATCATACACTAGTCATACACGCAAATGTGTACGATCAAGATCAAGGACTCACGGGAAGATATCACAACACAACTCTGCAAATAAAATAAGTCATACAAGCATCATATTACAAGCCAGGGGCCTCGAGGGCTCGAATACAAGAGCTCGATCATAGACGAGTCAGCGGAAGCAACAATATCTGAGTACAGACATAAGTTAAACAAGTTGCCATAAGATGGCTAGCACAAACTGGGATACATATCGAAAGAGGCGTAGGCCTCCTGCCTGGGATCCTCCTAAACTACTCCTGGTCGTCGTCAGTGGCCTGCACGTAGTAGTAGGCACCACCAGAGTAGTAGGAGTCATCATCGACTGTGGCGTCTGGCTCCTAGACTCCAACGTCTGGTCGTAGAAACCGGGTATAGAAAGAGGAAAAAGGGGAGGCAAAGCAACCGCGAGTACTCATCCAAAGTACTCGCAAGCAAGGAGCTACACTACATATGCATTGGTATCAATGAAAGGGGTAGTATATGTGGACTGAACTGCAGAATGCCAGAATAAGAGGGGGATAGCTAGTCCTATCGAGGACTACACTTCTGGCAGCCTCCATCTTCAAGCAGTAAAAGAGAGTAGATGGTAAGTTAACCAAGTATCATCGCATAGCATAATCCTACCCGGCGATCCTCCCCTCGTTGCCCTATGAGAGAGCGATCACCGGGTTGTATCTGGCACTTGGAAGGGTGTGTTTTATTAAGTATCTGGTTCTAGTTGTCATAAGGTCAAGGTACAACTCCGGGCCGTCCTTTTACCGAGGGACACGACTATTCGAATAGATAAACGTCCCTGCAGGGGTGCACCACATTTCCCAACACGCTCGACCCCTTTTGGCCGGACACACTTTCCTGGGTCATACCCGACCTCGGAAGATCAACATGTCGCAGCCCTACCTAGGCACAATAGAGAGGTCAGCACGCCAGTCTAAATCCTATGTGCGCATGGGTCTGGGCCCATCGCCCATTGCACACCTGCACGTTGCGAGGGCGGCCGGTGAGCAGACCTAGCAACCTCCATTACAAAGGTAGTTGCGTTATGCGGTCCAACTCGGCGCGCGACGCTCAGTCACTGACATCACGAAGGCTTCGGCTAATACCACGACGTCGAGTGCCCATAACTATTCCCGCGTAGTTAGTTAGTGCGTATAGGCCAGTGGCCAGACTCATATCAAATACCAAGATCTCATTAAGCATGTTATTTTGAAGTATCCGTGGACGCCGACCAGGGCCAGGCCCACCTCTCACATAGGTGGTCTCAACCTTCCCTGTCGCTCCACCACAAAGTAACAATCGGGGGCCGTCGGGAACTTAGGCCCACCACTACCTGGATGGAACCACCTGTCCTTTCAGCCCCCACATCAGAATCACTTGCCGGTACTCTAGGAGCCGACCCAACTTTAGTCACCACAGGTATCATATAATATGTATGTAAGTATATACCCGTGATCACCTCCCGAGTGGTCACGACCCGATAGTATAGCATGGCAGACGAACAAGAATGTAGGGCCACTAATGGAATACTAGCATCCTATACTAAGCATTTAGGATTGCAGGTAAAGGTATCAACAGTAGTAGCAAAGACAGGCTATGCATCAGAATAGGATTAACCGAAAGCAGTAACATGCTACACTACTCTAATGCAAGCAGTAGAGAGAAGAATAGGAGATATCGGGTTGATCAAGGGGGGGCTTGCCTGGAAGCTTTGCAGACAGAAACGGACCCTCGAAGGTGAAGTAGTCGATCACTGGTTCAACCGCGGTCTCGGGGTCTATAGGAAGAAGTAACGGAGAGGGGACACAATAAATAACATAGCAATCAAAGCATCACAAAGCATAAGATGGCAATACGCGGTGCTAGGGATGACCTAACGCAGTATTAGGTGCTACCGGCGAAGGGGGAAACATCCAGGAAAGTATTCCCGGTGTTTCGCGTTTTCGGGCAGATGATCTAGAGGGGAAAAGTTGCATGTTCGCTATGCTAGGGATGTGTGGCGGGCGAACGGGCTGCGTATTCGGATTCGTCTCATCGTTCTGAGCAACTTTCATGTACAAAGTATTTTCATCCGAGTTACGGATTATTTTATATTAATTTTCAAAGTTTTACATATTATTATTATTATTAACACAAAAGAACTTATTGCACCAGCATGACATCATCCTGACATCAGCAGTCAACCAGCCAGTTGACTAGTCAAACTGACGATTGGGCCCCACCTGTCATTGACACTGGGTTTGACATAGTCTAAAACTAATCAAATTTAACTAATTAACCTACTGGACCCACACATCAGTGTATATTTAGTGTAACTAATTTAATTAATTAATTAATTAATTACGGTCTTAATTAGTTTGGGGATGTGGGCCCACTGGTAGTGACTTGGGGTGCAAAGTCAGCACGTTGACCTGAGTCAACGCGGTCAATCAGGTCCCTGGGTCCCACTGCGCAGTGACCCAGGGGGTGGCCCCGGGCCAGGCCAGGTCAGTGCGGCCGGCTCTCGCCGCCGGCGACCAAATACACGGAGCTGACCCGCCGGAGTTCGCCGAAAATCGTGCATACGGCACAGGTCCGTGCACGCTTGGGCTCGTTCGAACGAGCGTGAAGAGGCGCATCTAGTGGCGTCAACGGTTCGTCCTGATGTGGCCAGAGATGTCGCCGGCATCGAGCTGAGCGGCGACGGGAGCTCGGCTGTGGTTGGGATCGGCGTTGCCGGGGGGTTATTCGACGCGCGGACAGGCTTGTCCCAGAGCTGGGATTCACTTGCGTCGATTGGTGGTCGCGGAGTTGACTGCGGGCAGTCGGCTATGGTATGAGAATCATAACTTTCTCACTCGGTATGAATGGATCATGTCGAGTGTAACTTGAACCAGTGGGGGCACGCTAAGTGCACCCACTGGGTGTAGTCCCCGAGACTACTGTTGAATGTTTGATTCGGTAGTAGTCTGAGAATTCTTTTCACTCGGGAGTGAATAACTTTTGATTCTGTCCACTGATGTAACTTTTGTTGACTTCAGAAATCCTGTGAGCTCATCTCCAGATTTTCTGAATTCGAGGAGAAGCAGAGACAACTCAATCTTGACTTGGAGCTGGCTAAGCAGAACTTGCAGAAGGCCAAAGATGAGACATCCGGTATGGAAGGTAACAACTAGTCGATTGTTTATCTTGGCTGACTCACAAGTCATCTCCTCGTTCTTTTGTCTGACCCGAGCGCATATCTTTCAGAGAAAATGAAGCAGGCTCTGGCAAAAAAGGACCTCGATCTTGCTGCTGCGCAAAAGGAGGCTCGGGAGAAGATTGCGCTCGCTCACAAGAAACTGGCCTCAATTGGTGCGTGATACGTCTCCAATGTATCTATAATTTTTGATTGCTCCATGCTATATTATCTACTGTTTTGGACATTATTGGGCTTTATTATCCACTTTTATATTATTTTTGGGACTAGCCTATTAACCGGAGGCCCAGCCCAGAATTGCTGTTTTTTGCCTCTTCTAGGGTTTCGAAGAAAAGGAATATCAAACGGAGTCCAAACGGAATGAAACCTTCGGGAACATGATTTTCTTAACGAACAAGACCCGGGAGACTTTGACCCTACGTCAAGACACAAAAGAGGAGGCCACGAGGTAGGGGGCGCGCCTACCCCCCTCCCCAGGCGCGCCCTCCACCCTCGTGGGCCCCCTGTTGCTCCACCGACGTACTCCTTCCTCCTATATATACCTACGTATCCCCAAATGATCAGATAAGGAGCCAAAACCGTAATTCCACCACCGCAACTTTCTGTATCCACGAGATCCCATCTTGGGGCCTATTTCGGAGATCCGTCGGAGGGGGCATCGATCACGGAGGGCTTCTACATCATCACCATAGCCCCTCCGATGAAGTGTGAGTAGTTTACCTCAGACCTATGGGTCCATAGTTATTAAATAGATGGCTTCTTCTCTCTTTTTGGATCTCAATACAATGTTCTCCCCCTCTCTTGTGGAGAACTATTCGATGTAATCTTCTTTTTGCGGTGTGTTTGTTGAGACCGATGAATTGTGGGTTTATGATCAAGTCTATCTATGAATAATATTTGAATCTTCTCTGAATTCTTTTATGTATGATTGGTTATCTTTGCAAGTCTCTTTGAATTATCAGTTTGGTTTGGCCTACTAGATTGATCTTTCTTGCAATGGGAGAAGTGCTTAGCTTTGGGTTCAATCTTGCGGTGTCCTTTCCCAGTGACAGTAGGGGCAGCAAGGCACGTATTGTATTGTTGCCATCGAGGATAACAAGATGGGGTTTTCATCATATTGCATGAGTTTATCCCTCTACATCATGTCATCTTGCTTAAGGCGTTACTCTGTTTTCATTAACTTAATACTCTAGATGCATGCTGGATAGCGGTCGATGAGTGGAGTAATAGTAGTAGATGCAGGCAGGAGTCGGTCTACTTGTCTTGGACGTGATGCCTATATACATGATCATACCTAGATATTCTCATAATTATGCTCAATTCTGTCAATTGCTCAACAGTAATTCGTTCACCCACCGTATAATACTTATGCTCTTGAGAGAAGCCACTAGTGAAACCTATGGCCCCCGGGTCTATCTTCATCATATTAATCTTCCAATACTTAGTTAATTCATTTGCTTTCTACCTTGCTTTTATTTTACTTTGCATCTTTATCATAAAAATACCAAAAATATTATCTTATCATATCTATCAGATCTCACTCTCGTAAGTGGCCGTGTAGGGATTGACAACCCCTTATCGCGTTGGTTGCGAGGATTTATTTGTTTTGTGCAGGTACGAGGGACTCGCACGTAGCCTCCTACTGGATTGATACATTGGTTCTCAAAAACTGAGGGAAATACTTACGCTACTTTGCTGCATCATCCCTTCCTCTTCGGGGAAAAACCAACGCAGTGCTCAAGAGGTAGCAAGAAGGATTTCGGGCGCCGTTGCCGGGGAGTCTACGCAAAAGTCAACATACCAAGTACCCATCACAATCCCTACCTCCTGCATTACATTATTTGCCATTTGCCTCTCATTTTCCTCTCCCCCACTTCACCCTTGCCATTTTATTCGCCCTCTCTCTCTCTCTATCATCCCTCTCTTTCTCTATTTGCCTCTTTTTGCCCGCTTGCTTTTTTTTGCTTGTGTGTTAGTTTGCTTGCTTGTCATTATGGCTAGTCCCTTATCTTCTTCGTTGTCTCCCGAGAATGAAGTTCTAAATTTTAAGCAAAGGGAGGGAGAAAATCTAAAAGATGCTTGGTATAGAATTTGCAATGCTCAAAATAGATCTACCAGGAAGCAATCTACTTCTGTTCTTCTTCGCAATTTTTATGCAGGCATAACTCCCTAGCACAGATATATCCTTGATAGTATTACCGGAGGGAACTTCTTGGGTAGCCATACTTTTGACTCTTATAATGCTATGATAGATTTGTTTGGCTCACCCCCTCTTTGGGTTAACGGAACTGTATTAACTTTGGAGCATGTAGTTGTAACATCCTAAATTTTCAATTTGGAATGTTATACACTAGATCATCATTGCATATCATATTTTATTGCATTTCGGTTGATCCTAGAAATTCTACGCAACTCAAGGACCCTCGGAGCGAGTTGGGGATTTTGTTATTTTCATATTTGAGTTTTCTCAAATTTTTAAAATAGGATCATTTGATTTTATTTATTTTATCTTCAATTATTTCTATTACAAAAATAAGAGAGAGGGAATAAAATGAATTTCCCAAAATAAAGAAATATTGAGGATTTAATAAAAAAATCAAATAAGATTTTATTTTGGTTTTATTTGTTATTTTATTTGAATTTAGGAAAAATGCGCGATTTTCAAAATTGCATTTAGGCCCCAAATAAATGTTCACCCTGTGCGGCTTGATTTTAGAAGCCGGGGAAAATTTATTTCGGGATTTTCGGAGTCCATTTAGTATTTCTTTTATTTTTTTTCTGAATGTAATTATTTTTTTTAAAGTCCGAACCAACCTACGGGCCGTATCCGGCCAGGACTCCCTGGCCGAAGCCTTTTTATAGCGACCGCCCGAGGCCCGGGACAGCCCAACCGCCACCCGCCCC
>NC_041388.1:119186052-119196793 GCF_002162155.2 Triticum dicoccoides | reverse complement strand
TCGCCGAAGCCGCCGAGGTAGACATTGTTGCCTCGGTTTTCGCATAGAAAACCGATCGGTTTTTAAAAAAAAACTTAGATCTGTTCTTTTTCGTTAGATCGGTTTTTTCGGTTTAGTTAATTAGCGAGTGTTCGCTCATTCATTCGTTTTAACGAACGCGTTCATCGTTTAGAACCAGATAACGAACGTTCGTTCGTTAATCTGTTCGTCGTTTTTATTTTTCTCGGATTAAATCCGCGATTTTTCTGATCGCGATTCCTGATCCGAACTTTCTGGTTAGTTCTCTTATTTGAGTTTTACCTGTGCACTATTGTGTACTTATTGTATGCTTGTTTGTTTGCGATAGAGTACCTGGAGTGTGCCGCTTGTTACTTCGAATCGCTAGGTTTTGCGGATCATCAGCAAGGCAAGTAACACTTTGATCATACCTCCTACTACCCAATTTTTATTCCATTAGATCAATCCTCACACACTGCATGTTTAGGATCTAATTAAATTGTGGGTTTGGGAAGTAGTTGAGGTAGTACCTATTACCTGTTTATTATCAGACCTTTGGGAGTTACTTCTCTGTTTGCTTATGATGCCATGCTATGCTAGTAGACGTGGATTGGGTGAGTGTATCCATGACAGATGTGAGATTGTTAAATTAATGGTTTATCTAAGGTGGCAACTTACATACACATCTGGGTGGATTGAGGCACCTGGGTATTCCAGCGATTGCCTGTTTTTCTTTTGGACCGCCACCTAGGCTCAAAGGGATCATGAGATTTTTCATACTAGAAACTTCCGTGTGCAGCCACAAGCTACTGTGGGCTCTAGCATAGTTGATTAAGTCGTGCGAACTCTTACAGTGGTAGACTAGCAGATGTAGGGGAAAGTAGGTGTAATGGTCTACCCGATCGTAAGGTGCTAGCGCTTTTGAAAGACTATGTCTCGGTCATCCGTTTCTCAAACACCCTGTAGTGCGAGAATCCCAACGGAGGAGATCGAGTCTTGTGGGGAAAAATGTGCAAACCTCTGCAGAGTGTATAAACTAATCATGGTTAGCCGTGTCCTCGGTTATGGACATCTTGAGTATCTAGTACTTGGATTATCATGTGAATCTCATCATGTTACTCTAAATTAATTTTGTTGGTTTTTTTAATGTTGATGCTTAATTGGGATTGAGAATGCTGTCAACCATTCTCAATGTTTAACAACTACCATGATAGTTAAATAAAATGTATTCTTTTGCAGTAGGGAAAAACTGGCTTTACGCAAAACTGTAACCATAGAGCTTTCCACCAGCCAAATATGCATATAGTATAGCCTATTACTTTCATTGCATCTCTATGTGTTACATTGCCAGCATATTCCATGTGCTGACCCGTTTCGGGCTGCAACGTTCATGTTGCAGACTTTTCAGATGATGATTAAGGTGCCTTTAGGTCATGGTTCTATACTTAGTAATGTCGTTGGAGTTGATGGACTCACTTATCTTCCAAGCCTTCCGTTGTTATCGTTATTAGATGGCCTTATGCCATATTTATTGTAATAAGTTCTCTTTTGAGACACTCGTTGTAATAAGTGTGTGATTGCTACTCTGTTATAAATCCTTCAAGTATTGTGTGGTGTCAGCATTACTGATCCAGGGATGACACCGGAGCATAGAGATTGGACCGTTTGAGTTCTGATTGCTACAAGATGGTATCAGAGCACACGCTGACTGTAGGACACGACCACTAAGCTAAAAGACCTAGATCACTACTCACTCTCTTCTCATTCTGACTTCTCATCTTTTCTGCTCTTTTAGGATGGCGGATGCAAGGAACAAGGTCATGCAACCGGATGAAGATACACCCTTTGGACGTCATTTGAAGGAAGTCACTAGATATGTGAATATAGGAGTACCAAGCTTCACCGGAACCTACAATGCCACTTTACCTGAAGAAGAGCGCTGGATGATTCAAGTTCAAGTTCCAGGAAGGACGTTCATGCCAGTCATTGAGCCCATAGAGTTTTCTTTTGATGCACCAACCTGGAGTCTAGGAAAGAGCATGGCAGCTCACATCGCCATGGGACGCTTTGGAGAAGTTTACCGCAATGATCTCAAGGATACTATCTACCAGATTTGTGGGCGCCAAGATGAGCACTGGGAGATGATCAGCACCAGGAAAGATAGATCAGTTGCAGCTTTTATCCAGGAGTTAAACCAGCACATTTGACGTCAGGAGAACCAGATGTGCACCGACATGATAGATCTGAAGAAGGCGAGGACAAGAATCCAGGAACTGGAGGAAGAACTCAAGGCCACACGTGAAGATTATGAAGAGGAAATCGAGGTATTAGTGGAGAAAAATGACGATCTGATCAAGAAGATCGGAATATTTATGGGAGGCCCTACACCAGTAGAAGAAGACAAAGAACCCAAGGAGATTCGCCCGGAAGACTACATCATCATCGACAACACCGACTCGGATCCAGATGATAGCGATGATGACTATGTTGATGAAGCTGGAGCAGATATCATGGAGTCTGCAACCGAAGAATATTTCTAGTAGACCACCCCATCAGTAGTAGTAGTCCACCATGTAAATATAGTAATCCGGGCACTTTTGTGATAGTTAGATCTATTGTATGCCCTTGTTTGATTGAATGAAGTGAATTGTTTGCTTTTGCCTCATGTGCATATGGGTAGTGTTTTCTCTCTAGACCCCTCTCTATTCTTAAATCTCATCTTTTATAAACCCTCAGATGCCTCCAAGACGTGACCCCGGATTTACCTTCCCACCGGAGCTCACTCAGTTGATCCAGCAGCAGAACACATTGATGCAGTTGCTAGTCCAGAATCAGAATCAAGGGAACAACAACAACCCACCTCCACCACCACCACCTGTTGATCACTTAGCCCGTTTTCTTAGGCTGAATCCGTCGGTGTTTTCCAGTAGCACCGAGCCGATAGTAGCAGATGATTGGCTCCGCAAGATAGCAAGGGAGTTGACCACGGCAGGATGCACGGAAAAGGTGAAGTTTGCCACACATCAGCTTGAAGGACCTGCAGCATCATGGTGGGAGAATTTCACAGCCACTTTCCCTGTCGACACTGTCACATGGGACCAGTTTCAGCAGGCTTTTCGTACTGCCCATGTTTCAGCAGGAGCTATGGCCATGAAAAAGCGAGAGTTTCGCAACTTGCGCCAAGGAGGACGGACAGTTGGTCAGTATGTGGAGGACTTTAGTAAGTTGGCACGTTATGCCCCAGATGACGTTGCTACGGATGCAGCTAAGCAGGAGAAGTTTCTGGAAGGAATGAATTATGAATTGAGCATGCAGTTGATGGTAGCAACCTTCAACAACTACCAGGAGTTGGTAGATCGTGCTCTCATGATTGAAGGGAAGCAGCAGCAGATTGAGAACCGCAAGAGGAAGTATGGACAAGGGAAGTACAATTCAGGAGCTCAGCAGAAGCCACGTTTTACCCCTAGACCGGGAGGACATTTTCAGCATACCCATGGAGGAGGTAGCTCACACAATCACAATGGCCCCAAGAATGGTAATGGGAATGGAGGAAGCAACGGCCAGAACCGCACCAACCCATCAACCCCTGCCAAGAGAGACCTGAGCCAAGTCACTTGCTCTAAGTGCCAGAAGACCAGACATTTTGCCAATGGATGTCCTGAATCACAGAATGGAAATGGCAATGGAAGCTCTGGGAAGAAGCTGAACCCTTTCAACAGGGGACAGGTGAACCACGTTAACGTGGAGGAGGTTGAAGAGCAGCCGGATGCAGTAATCGGTAAGTTTTTGGTTAAGTCATTTACTGCACTCTTTCTTTTTGATACTGGTGCATCGCATTCATACATATCAAGGGAATTTGTGGATAAGTATAATCTGCCCACCAAAGTTCTTAGAACACCTATGATAGTAAGCTCACCAGGAGCGGAGTATATGGCTAGTAAGGGATGTTTTCAAGTGCCATTGAGTATAGGTAGGCATGTGTTTCCCTCGGATTTGATCATTTTGGAATCAGAAGGATTGGATGTAATTCTGGGTATGGATTGGTTGTCGATGTATGGAGGAAACATCGATTGCGCCGGTAAGACAATTTTGCATACCACCCCAGAAGGGAGAAGGATCAAGTATATATCCCGGCATGTGCCGAAGAGACCTCAAGTAAATTGTTTAATAGGAGTTGTGCAGGAGGAGGTACCAGTGGTGAAGGATTTCCTGGATGTATTTCTAGAAGAGTTGCCAGGCATGCCACCAGATAGAGATATTGAATTTTTGATTGAGATTTTGCCAGGCACAGGGCCAATATCTAAGAGACCATATAGGATGCCCGCAAAGGATTTGGTGGAGATTAAGAAGCAGATTAAGGAGTTACTGGATAAAGGTTATATTCGCCCAAGTTCTTCACCTTGGGGATCGCCAGTACTTCTAGTGGAGAAGAAGAATGGATCGTTAAGGATGGTTGTTGATTATCGAGGATTGAATGAAGTAACCATCAAGACCAAGTACCCACTACCGATGATCAATGATTTTTTTGATCGATTGCAAGGAGCTAAGGTATTTTCCAAGATTGACCTGCGATCAGGATACCATCAGATGAAGATTCGAGAACGGGATATACCTAAGACGGCTTTTACCACCAGGTATGGGCTGTACGAGTATACCGTTATGTCATTTGGTCTGACTAATGCACCTGCATATTTTATGAACATGATGAACAAGGTGTTTATGGAGTTTCTGGATAAATTCGTCGTAGTGTTCATCGATGATATCCTGGTATACTCGAAGAACGAAGAGGAGCATAAGGAGCATTTGCGTTTGGTACTTGGTAAGCTCAGAGAACATCAGTTATATGCCAAGTTTAGCAAATGTGAGTTTTGGTTGAAGGAAGTAGGATTTCTCGGACACGTTATATCCGGAGAAGGTATAGCAGTAGATCCCACCAAGGTTGACACGGTGACAAATTGGGAAGCGCCAACAACAGTCGGAGAGACCCGGAGTTTTCTTGGACTCGCAGGATACCATCGGAGATTTATTGAAAATTTCTCGAAGATTGCAAAGCCTATGACAGAGTTGTTGAAGAAGGATACCAAGTTCATATGGACTGAGGAATGTGAGGCCAGTTTCCAGGAGTTGAAGAAACGTTTGGTTACATCACCCGTGTTGATTTTGCCAGATCAGACCAAGGATTATGAGGTGTATTGTGACGCTTCACATCGAGGACTTGGAGCAGTGCTTATGCAAGAAGGAAGAGTTGTTTCATATGCCTCACAACAGCTCAAGCCTCATGAGTTAAATTATGCCACACATGATTTGGAGTTAGCAGCCGTAGTGCATGCATTGAAGACCTGGAGACACTTTCTCATTGGAAACCATTGTGAGGTATACACGGATCACAAGAGTTTGAAGTACATTTTCACGCAGAAGGAGTTGAATCTCAGACAAAGGAGATGTAACATCCCAATTTTCCTAAATTAGGATGTTAATAGATCATTCATATGCATATCATATTTTTATTGCATTATTTGCTTTTTCAGAATATTCAAATCATTATGCAACAAAAGGCAATTTATTTGGAGTGGAGATAACATGACTTCTCCCCTATTTTAAAAATGTTCATAATGTGCAGAATATTATTTCCAGTTCATCTGATATGTTCTGGTAATTTTTGTGATCTTCGAAGTATTTTAATTGTGTGTTATTTTACTGTTTGTGTGGCCTTTTGCATCAAAATGAATTTCTAAAATTGCATTAGGTGAGGCACTAGTGTTCGTGTAGTTTATATTAGCAGTATAGATTTTACTGTGTGTCTATGTATTTTTTTTAGTTTTTATATTGTTGTTTTATTTTTATTTATTTTTTGCTGTATTTTTTGTTTTAAAGCAAAAAGGGAAGCGCAGCACAGCGCAGCTCCGCACTGCGGCCCAGCAAGCCAGCCACGGCCCAGCTCCCGTCGCCCGTAGCCCACCTAACCTCGCACTGCCCGCGGCCCAGTCTCCCGCGCCTCCAGTCGCCGAAGCGGTACGCCGAACCCGATCTGACCCGCACCAGCGCCCGACCCGCTGTCTGTCTCTCTCTGCCAGCGGACCCCGCCACGCACCTGTCCCCTGCCCCGAGCCGGACACTGCAGCTGCTGCACGCACGCACCCCGAGGCCGAGCCGGTTCGCCCCGCGCCCCTGGTCAACCCCCTGCAACCTAGGGACACCGTACGCGAGCCCAACGGCTCGAGAGACCTCGCACCCCCTCCTCGATCTTCCTCGTTGTCACACACGGGAGCTAGGGCGAAACGGATCTCGCCAGAGTCCACGCCGACCGCCGCCGTTCGCCGGAGGATTCCGTCATCGTAAGATCACCGCAGCCGCACCGCTTGCCCTCTTGGTTTTCCCCCTCCATAAAGAGCTCCCTGACATCCTTGCGTGGCCGGAATCGCAGCGGAGCCGGAGGAACAAGCTCGACCGCCGCCGCTGGAGCACCGAGGTTCACCTCGCCGCCGTCGCCTACAGAGGACGTATCGCCGCCATCCGACACCACCACCACCTCTGCCACTCACAGCCGCATCCACCCGTCACTTCCCCATCGCCGGAGGAGCGCCACCGCCGACGCCCCAACCGCCGTCGTCTTCCTCTGTTTCCGGTGAGCACGCACGTGCAGGAGTTTTCTCGGCCAATCACACGCTGCCACATGGCACGTCGCTACAGGTGCTTCTACAGGAGTTCGCTACAGCGCCCAGGCGTTTTCTGTTGTTTTCTCTTTTCTTTTTCAGATTTCAGCTAAAACTTCAACTAGTTATATCTTTTATTCTATAAGTCCAATTTAGGTAATTCTTTTTCCTGTGTACTCGCAAAAATCAGCACGTTATCACAGTACCAACTTTGCACATGTTTGCACTGTTCAAATTTGAATTCGTTTGAATTTGAATTAAATCTTCCGAAGGCCGTAACTCTCAAACCGTTTGTCGGTTTTAAGTGATTCTTTATTGGTTTTGTTTTGGTTTTCTTGCTGTTGGTTTTGTTTTGGTTCTATTCGTGTTCCGGTGATTGATTTGTTGAATTGTGTGAAACGCGTAGATTGTCCGGAGTGCGACGCGAGCTATTGTCGGGAGTGTGACTTTCTAAACCAGAACCAAGGCAAGTTACATGTTAATCATCCTTTACCTATTGTTTTCTATGCATGTAGTTATATCACACTATGAATATATGCATGTATAGGAATACTATATATTTTGGTTATGTTGTTGAGCTATCTCCCGTCATTGCAGATCGTGGTAGTTGTAGTTTTGCTATGCTTGTAGACGGGGTTGGTTCATGTATTCATTGAGCTTATGTGAGGATTATATATATAAGAATTTGAGTAGTAACTTAGGATTTAATTCACCTCTGGGCGGAAGTGGTATTGCTAGGGTGGTTTCAAGAACATCATGGTTTATACCCTCTGAATATAAGTGGACGGCCGCCCATGCTCAAAAAGATTAGAGAGACTTAGTGACTAGTAGCTTCCATGTCCGCCCACTGGCTAAATGGGCTCTGTCTTAGTTAATCAGTTGTGGGACCCTTACCCGAATGTGCCAGCAGATGTAGATATAATAGTTGGGATGGGCCTCCTGTTGGGACTAGGGTACTGCTTCTGAAAGACTTCGTCTCAATCTTCGGGTTGGGTCCAGTGGGTAAAGCGTACTAAACTCTGCAGAGTATTAAAACTAATCATGATTAGTCATGCCCCCGGTTATGGGTAAATTTGAGCGACTATGCCATTACAGTTGTTGGATGATCTTGACAGATGTGATACCTAATAAATTTGTTGGGCAACTTAATAAAGGGTAGGTTGGAGTTGATTTTGCCAACTCAACCTTGTGTATTTAATTGTGGTAATAAAAGAACTAAATAAAAATTTGACTATTAGGTAGTTATGAGGACAAAATCAGCTTTCTGCAAAAACAAACCCTCAAGCCTTCCTTTTGATATACTATGCATATACATGTAGGTCTGCTTTATTATTACTCCTATGTAACTTTCCAATACACTCCAAGTATTGACCTATATGGCTGCAACGTCTCATGTTGCAGGATATTCTGACGAAGAGTAAGGTACCGTTAGGGTCGCGAGTCTGCACTCAGCATCGCCAGTGGGCTATGATGGGACTCATCGTTATTTTCTGCTACTTTCCGCTGTTTGATTGAATAGAGCTAGCCAAGTGCTATGCAGACTTTTTTATTTTATATATTCTGGATCATACATTGTAATAAATGATGCACTTGATATTCTGGTATTCATCTATACTGTGTGTGCTAGCGAGTTCGATCCAAGGACTAGCACGGTAAGCACAGAGACTCAAATCCTTCGAGGTTTGGTCGTTACAGGAGATGGTTGGAGCTCATCAAGGATTATGACATGAGATTGCATTATCACCCTGGAAAGGCTAACGTAGTAGCCGACGCATTGAGCCGTAAGAGTCATGTCAACACACTAATGACGGGAGATTTACCAAGGGAGTTAGCCGAAAATCTTCGTGAACTATGTTTGGAGATAGTTCCGAGAGGCTATGTAGTAGCATTGGAGATTCAGTCTACTTTGATGGACAAGATCAGAGAATCTCAAAGAACTGACCAAGAGATCGCTTCTATTAAGGAGAAAATGAGCAAGGGAAAAGCTAAAGGATTTCGTGAGGATGAGCACGATACCTTACGGTTTGAAGACCGCGTTTATGTGCCTAATGATTCGGAGATCAGGAAGTTAATTCTGCAAGAGGCCCATGATTCACCATATTCGATTCACCCAAGAAATACCAAGATGTATTTGGATTTGAAGGATACTTTCTGGTGGACCGGAATGAAGAAGGATATTGCGGAGTATGTAGCAGTATGTGATGTATGTCAGAGAGTAAAGGAAGAGCATCAGAAGCCAGCAGGATTGCTGCAGCCATTGCCAATACCCGAATGGAAGTGGGATAAGTTAGGCATGGATTTTATTACGGGTTTACCTAGAACTCGTTCAGGCTATGACTCGATTTGGGTTGTAGTCGATCCTTTGACAAAGGTAGCTCATTTCATTCCAGTGAAGACTACCTATACTAGTGCCAAGTTGGCAAAGATATACATGACCAGAATCGTATGTCTGCATGGAGTTCCAAGGAGCATTGTATCAGATAGAGGAACCCAATTTACCTCAAAGTTCTGGAATCAGTTGCATGAAACTTTGGGTACCAAGCTGGAGTTCAGTACAGCTTTCCATCCGCAGACAGATGGACAGACTGAGAGAGTCAATCAGATTTTGGAGGACATGCTGAGAGCTTGTGCGCTAGATTACGGATCTAGTTGGGACGAGAATTTGCCATATGCAGTGTTCTCCTATAACAACAGTTATCAATCCAGTTTGAAGATGGCCCCTTTCGAAGCCTTGTACGGAAGGAGGTGCAGGACCCCATTGTCGTGGGATGAAGTTGGAGACCGTCAGTTGTTTGGGCCGGATCTGATTAAGGAGTCTGAACAAAAAGTGAAATTGATTCGCGATAGGCTCAAGGTAGCCCAGTCCAGGCAGAAGAGCTATGCAGATTCAAAACGCAAGGAGACAGTTTACGAAGTCGGAGACCGAGTTTATCTTCAAGTATCTCCACTTCGAGGAGTTAAGCGCTTCAGAGTTAAGGGAAAGTTAGCGCCACGTTTTGTAGGACCATACAAAGTTTTGGAGCGTATGGGAGAAGTAGCCTACAAGTTGGAATTACCCGAAGGATTGTTAGGAGTTCATGACGTGTTCCACGTTTCCCAGTTGAAGAAGTGCCACGCAGAGATGGCTGATATACCGCTAAGAGATACAGTGCCGCTGGAAGCGATTTAGTTGGACAGTGATTTGACTTATGAGGAGAAACCAGTCAGGATTCTTGAGTATGTTAGTCGAGTCACCCGCAACAAGGTTATAAAGTTTTGCAAAGTTCAGTGGAGCCACCACACGGAGGATGAAGCCACCTGGGAGCGAGAGGAAGATTTACTGAAGGACCACCCTCACCTATTTTCTAGCCAACCCGAATCTCGAGGGCGAGATTCATCTTAAGGGGGGTAGGTTTGTAACATCCCAAATTTTTGATTTGGAATGTTATACACTAGATCATCATTGCATATCATATTTTATTGCATTTCGGTTGATCCTAGAAATTCTACGCAACTCAAGGACCCTCGGAGAGAGTTGGGATTTCGTTATTTTCATATTTGAGTTTTCTCAAAATTTGAAAATAGGATCATTTGATTTTATTTATTTTATCTTCAATTATTTCTATTGCAAAAATAAGAGAGAGGGAATAAAATGACTTTCCCAAAATAAAGCAATATTGTGGATTTAATAAAAAAATCAAATAAGATTTTATTTTTTTTATTTGTTATTTTATTTGAATTTAGGAAAAATGTGCATTTTTCAAAATTGCATTTAGGCCCCAAATAAATGTTCATCCTGTGCGGCTTGATTTTAGAAGCCAGGGAAAATTTATTTCGGGATTTTTGGAGTCCGTTTAGTATTTCTTTTGTTTTTTTTCTAAGCGTAATTATTTTTTAAAAAAAGTCCGAACTGACCTACGGGCCGTATCCAGCCAGGACTCCCTGGCCGAAGCCTTTTTATAGCGACCGCCCGAGGCCCGGGACAGCCCAACCGCCACCCGCCCCAAACCCTAACCCTAGCCGCCACGCCGCGCCGCCGCCGCCGCCCGCCCGCGCCGCCACACGTGCCGCCCCGCCGACGACGACGACGATCGCCAGAGCCGCGCCGCCGC